>NW_026020072.1:600000-1027913 GCF_900185275.1 Solanum verrucosum | reverse complement strand
GCTGAGATTGATGATGATGAGTGGATAGAACACGCTTGGAGCAATTAAGTTTGATTGATGAGAAACGATTGACATCAGTATGCCATGGACAATTGTACCAGAAAAGAATGGCACGAGCATACAACAAAAAGGTGCGTCCCAGACGTTTCGAAGAGGGTCAATTAGTGCTGAGACGTATTCTGCCACACCAGGCTGAAGTCAAAGGCAAATTTTCTCCGAATTGGAAAGGACCATTCATTGTAAAGAAGGTATTATCCAATGGTGCTCTTTACTTAGCAGATATAGAAGGCAAAATGACAGAAATGGTCATCAATGCTGATTGTGAAGATATTATTATATGATGTGATTTTTCGGTATTAGAAACCCTTATGTTTGGACTTGACATTTCAAAGGTTGATGTAATGGAAATTCTTGGTTCTGTGTCTAAGTATTAATTCATATGTTGTCACCCTTGTTGAGAGTTAATTTACTTCTTGGTTCTTCTGCTTCATTGGCTCTTCCATAAAATAAAAAAAAAAAAAAAAAATCAATCAACATGAACTACGTTTGACCTGATTCTTGTTTCACAAGATACGTAGGCAACCCTGTTGGGGTTCGGTCTAACCAAACAAAAAATCCAAAATTCCATATTTGTAAAAAACTGGGGCAAAGGTCATTTTTTATTTTTTATTTTTTTTTTTATTCTTTCTATCCCAAAGCTAAAGTCGATCCCATCATTTAAAGTCGTATTTGAGACTTCATCTTATCATTTCTTTCTAACCTTGTACAAAAGTTGGATAAAGACCTTTGGATCAACCTTTGAAGTGTCAAGAGTAAGTATGTTAAGGGTACAAATGATGAAACCATGAGAGAGTCTTATCGGTGAAAACCCTAACTGGGCATCATAAGGCGAATGCGAGTTGAGAGAAACAAAAATGAGAGAGTCTTATTGGTGAAAACCCTAACTGGGCATATAAGGCAAATGTGAGTTGGGAGAAACAAAAATGAGAGAGTCTTATTGGTGAAAACCCTAACTCGGCATCATAAGGCGAAGTGAGCTGTGAAAAAAAAATAAAAAAAGAGAGAGTTTTATTGGTGAAAACCCTAACTGGGCATCATAAGACGAATGTGAGTTGAGAGAAATAAAAATGAGAGAGTTTTATGGTGAAAACCCTAACGGGCACCATGAGGCGAATGTGAGTTGAAGGATTCAAAGTGAAAGAGTTTTAGTGGCAAAAACCCTCGTGGACATCATAAGGCGAATAAGAGTTTGAAATTAGTTATGACTTCGTCAAATAGTTGGAACTCCACATCAAGATTAGATGATCAATAATGGTTGATGAATAGATTGGATGGACAAATCGGGTAATCAATTCAAATTGCATGTCATGATCATAGAGTCGGCTACCACACTCAGATAAGTTTTTCTTTCTTTCTCTTTCTAAAAGAGAGTCTTCATCGAATCATTTTCTGCTATTCTCGTGTAGTATATATTTTTCTTTCACTTTTCATCGCTTTGTTTCATATGTCCTTGAGTCGAGTTTATGTCAAGAAAGTAAGAAAGGATTTCAAGACTTTACCAACTCTAAATTTGTACAATGCAAAGCATCAGGCCAATGAGTTATCATCTGTCGGCAAGTTTTGGATTCAGAAGAAGTCCATGATTTGATGAAGGGTAAACAATGAGTGTCATGACATAAAGGCAGATATTGGATTTAAGTCCCTCAAAATGAGCAAATTTGGGTGAAAATACAATCAATCAATAACGAGCACTGGGCATTTGGAAAAAGTAAAACACGATGAGTACTGAGCAATCCTCGTCAAAAGGCAGAACCACAAACCAACCACCACGTTTTTAAACTCACAAATTTTCTTTGTTGAAGCAGGGGCACAAGTTATTTCGAGATCAAAGATCCAAAAACCTAGATGTTCAATTTAGTCTACGAAGAGCTAAATGGCAACATTGCACACGAATTATAGTCCATATTGGGTAAGTGTTTGTTTGTCTTATTAGTCTATGGAACATAGTGTAGCAAGGACCCTCATGAATAATGGGACGTAGTATAGCAAGGACCCTCCTGAATAATGGGACGTAGTATAGCAAGGACCCTCCTGAATAATGGGACGTAGTATAGCAAGGACCCTCCTGAATAATGGGACGTAGTAAGCAAGGACCCTCCTGAATAATGGACGTAGTATAGCAAGACCCTCCTGAATAATGGGACGTAGTATAGCAAGGACCCTCCTGAATAATGGGACGTAGTATAGCAAGGACCCTCCTGAATAATGGGACGTAGTATAGCAAGGACCCTCTTGAATAATGGGACGTAGTATAGCAAGGACCCTCCTGAATAATGGGACGTAGTATAGTAAGGACCCTCCTGAATAATAGGACATAGTATAGCAAGGACCCTCCTGAATAATGGGACGTAGTATAGTAAGGACCCTCCTGAATAATGGGACGTAGTGTAGAAAGGACCCTCCTGAATAATGGGACGTAGTATAGCAAAGACCCTCTGAATAATGGGACGTAGTATAGCAAGGACCCTCTTGAATAATGGGACGTAGTGTAGCAAGGACCCTCCTGAATAATGGGACGTAGTATAGCAAAGACCCTCCTGAATAATGGGACGTAGTATATAACAGGGACTATCATGAACAATGGAACGTAGTATAGCAAGGACCCTCCTGAATAATGGGACGTAGTATAGCAAGGACCCTCCTGGATAATAGGATTAGACTAACATAATTTTATCTAACCGGTTCATCATGAAGAATGGAGTTGGTGTAAACACGCATAAGCCCTCTAAAGAGTACATCGCGACAAAGCTCGAATTGTTCAAAATCTCGATTCAAAGCTAAGCACCATCTTTTATTTCTCTCACAAAATTTTCTTATATTAAACTGGGGCAAAAATTTTGTGTTATTATTTTTGTTTGTTTTTCAGGAATCTAGTGATAGAATGGGGGGTCAATCCATATTTCAAGTTCAGGATCTTATCTAGGAGGGAGTCAACTCTCAAGCTCATGTTCAATTGAAGTGGCTAGAGCTCATCTTAAGAACGAGGTCGATATCCAAGTCCAAGTAGAAGGAGTCTACCTGGAGAGAGGCATTTACCTTCGAACTCACTCAAAAAGAAAATCAGTATCTCACAACTTGAGAAACATGAAGACCTAAGTCAAGATTCAAGAGAAGCTGCAGAGCTAGAATCTGATACTTGCATTTTCTTTTAATTCTTTGTTTCTCATTTTGGTGTAATAATAGGAGCCGCAAACTGGAGCCTCAAGGGAAACTCACTTGACTTCCAACTCATCATTTCATCTCCTTGAACTACACGTGACCTGATTCTCTTATAACCCGGGATATGTAGGATGTCCAAAACTAGGACTCGGTCGCATATTTTTCTTTTCGAATAAGAGTCCGATCAAAACTTGTCACGTTGTCTACTTCTTTGTCTGAAAACTCTTTGTGTTTCCAGTCAAAGAGGGGCAAACTGTAGACACGTATTTTTGACCGAACTTAAAATTTTATACCATTTTTAGAGCTGAAATATTTTTATAAATATAAATTAAATATTTTGACTTTTATCTTATTTTATTAAACTTATTTTTAAAAGATTTGAAAACAACAGAAACATAATCATTTTTTTTAAAGGTAAGTTTTATTTTCAATTGTTTAAAAAGAATGAAAGATTACAAAAAAAATCTATATTTAAAATTAAGTTTTTATAAATAAGCTAGTATTTATTTTATTATTATTATTATTATTTTATTTTTTTTTAGCTATTTGACTTTTTCTAATTAGTTAATTATTATTCTCTTAAAATTAAAATAAAAGTAAAGATAGCCTAAATAATCTAACCTCCCATACCCCCACCAAACCCCATTACTCACCCCTATACTACTTTATTCCCACAAAAACTACAGCAACTAACAGACCCCTATACATACACGACTAAATTAATTAATTAAAAAAAAAAAAAGACCCACACCCCCACGTATCTAAAAAAAAAAGAGGACTCCTATATATATCACAATACATCACCATCATAAAAGGGGATCAGTTATACGGAATAACAGTGCACACAAAAAAAAAAAGCAATATACTTTAAGTCAGAAAGATTGTTTTTGTGGATTCAAGTTCGTGGCTCCTTAAAGTTAATTATAATTAACTTTGGAAATCAGTAGATTGTGGCGGTTTCTTTTGTTGGAATTAAGTTTTACGAAAAGGTAATTCTAATTCCTTATATAGCTCAATGAAATAATTGTTCTGAATTCGATTATGATGTTATGTAGTCCTTAAAATTACATGTATTGTTATATGCCACTATTTTATGACGCATATCATATTATTGATTGCATGAATTGCTACTGTTTAAATTTGCTCATCGAATTATTTTTTACACCTGACGTTAATTTAATCAACTAATTTGATCCAAAGATGGTTGTTGTTTACTCCTAGTTTTGTTTCAACATGTTTATGTACATTTATTTGATGGTACAAATTGACAACTTCGTTTATGACTTTAATTTAATTACATGTAAATTGGTTAGAGATTCTGTATTAGTTATCATTTAGAGTTTCTGGAGTTTAATAAATAAATAATATTGCCATACTTATGGAGACAATTAATTATTAAAATAATTTTTATCGTATCCGAAATATTAAAAATGGAGGAGATGAACATTAGTTCATTTGAGTGAGTCATTAATTCATCAACGTGAGATAGTTCTTTTATTAGTAACTTCACACTATCATCATTTGGTGAAGAAAAATTATTATATCACTACGTATATTATTTTCTCTCAATTAGTTTAAAGGAAAAAATTAATTAAAAAATAATATATAGAATTAAAAAGAAAACGTGAGCAGAGAAAAGTATAATAATAAAACAAAATAATGCAGAATAGAAAGATGAAGATAATAAAAAAAAAAAAAGAGGAATAGATCATTAAAAAGAAAGTGAGAATAAAATAAATAAACATTTAAAACAAAAACAGAAGAAACAAAAGATGAAAAGTGATAAAAAAAATAATAATAATAAAGAAAAGGTAAAACTAAAAAAAGGTGAAAACAAAACTTAGCCAAAAAATTATTTAAATCAAAAAAGAAGAGAAACATTTTTGTTAGATAAAAACAAAAAAAATAACGGTAAGAAGAAGAAGAAACTGAATGTTTTAATAAATAAATAAATAAAATAAAAACTATAAAAAAATAACGTGCAAAAAAAAAAGAATTGAATAAAAAATAAAAGAAATTTCCAAGAAATTGGTCTTAACCTCTTTAATATTTTCTTTTCCTAAAATTAATCCTAAATCCCATAGAAGTTTACCTCCTATCATAATTCAAATATCTATTCTCACTAAAATGACAGTACTAAAATTTCTCGGATTTTCAAAGAAAAATTTAAATAAGACAGTTACAATAAATCAAAGAGGGTGGGATATAGGTAAATGTATAGCTAATAAGTACTGTATCCAAAAGCTAAGTCAGGCCAATATATAAGTCAATGAAGCAACTGTGCTAGAACCACAGGACTCGAGGGGTGCCTTATACCTTCCCCTTGGTCAATAGAATTTCTTATCCAGATTTCTAGTTCGCAGACCATTAAAAATTAGAGTCAACTTCCTTTTGATTAGGGGTAAAAATTAGGTGACTTGGAACACCAAAACTCAATTCCAAGTGGCGACTCTGAAATAAAATAATCCCTTTTCGAAACGTCACTTTAATCGGAGAAACTCTATGTTCAAACACTTCGTTTGGGAAAAAATAGGGGTGTGACACAAGTAACCACAACATTATAAAACATGCATATGCCGAACATATATACAATATTACTCATCTTTTCAGGATCAATGTAGCATCACACTTTCTCAATAATACACATTGGTTATCAATTTAGAGCAACATACATTCTTCCCATATCAATCATCATTAGATATGAACGTAATCATCACAAGTAGATACACAACACAATTCAATGGTCCTCTCACGGAACCCAATTCAATGGTCCTCTCATGGAACCCTCACTCAAACTGTTATCATACCGGAACATGATACCCGATCCAATGTTTATGTCAGAACATGGCAACTGATCCCATATTTATGTCGGAACGTGGCAACCGATCCCATATTTATGCCAAAACATGGCAACCGATCTATTCAACAAACCACAATCACAATCACAATGTATATTCTCACAATCATACAACAAGAGGTGATTCATGGAATACAATTATTCAATTATCCTCATTTACGATTAGGGTGATAAATAATGCCACATTCGCATACATACATGCATTATAATGAGCAAATACAAACATATATCACACCAACATGAAATCACAACCATCACCTACCTCAAATCCAAGCTTGAACCCCTAAGGCACTTGAATCTTCCATTTTCGAATTCGTCCCGCCTGTTCGTGGTCTAAAAACAACAATTTATATGCAAGGATCAATAATTAAAGGTCTAATTATCCGGATTATAACAAACTCAATAACCCTAGACCAAACCCTTGGTCCCCATACCCAGATTAGGGCTTTTTACACCATAATTTTCAGATCAAACCTTCCCCATCGATAATTACCCATTAGATTACGTTCTACGGATCGAAAAATGGATTCAAGGAGTTAAAACCTTACCTTTAGCCTCAAGAATGGTGAAAACGGTCAAGAACTCGTCTCCTAGCTCTCAAATTTAGAAAGTGTGGAATAAAATGTTTTTGGGGTTTATTTCTGACATTAAGTCGCGTCTGTCCCGCCATAGCGGTCTCACCCCGCCCTGGCGGTAGAAATCCCGTTATAGCGGCTTGCACGAAACAGTGAGCAATTTTAATATTTCCAATACCCCCATTTCACAACACACCTTCATCCCATGAAACTCAGAAAATACATGTTCACGCTAAGATCCGTTTCGGAAATTCTACTCTCCCGAATTCAATTTCGTTTAGTCGTACGGGTTTCTTAACGTCTTAGCTATCTACTCATGTAATAAAATTCATAATTAGATCTCTCATTTGTTACAAGATTTCCCTAGACCTCACTAACTTTGATTTCGTCCAAATCTGGACTAGGCTAGAAAAACCAAAGTTACTACTCAAAAGTTTTATAGCTCCAATTCTTTCCCCATTGGCTTTTCTATACGACGGGAACAGGTCGTTACACCCTCCCCAGCCCACGACCCTTCTAGGGTTGGATTGGGTTGAGCATTTTCAGGTTCTTCTAAATGAAGGGTCGGTCATCCTTAGCCCACCAAATTTCTTCACCTGTGAGGCTTGAACTGGATGGGGTGGGTTGACCCTTTTCGACAATTCTAATAATAGTCAATGAAATTACTTAATTAAAATCCACGTTTACAACTTTTTTTAAAAAAAAAACAAAGTGGTTTATGAGAAACTTCCAATTTTTGTATTGAAAAAGATGGCATTGATTGGTACTATTTAGACATTTATCATAATGCTATAAATTAGTCCATTTTCAAAATAATTTTCATGTATGGAACTTAATTAATTAATGAGTACTGTAAATGAGAGAGGGCAAAAGTGGTGGAATGAAAAAGTGGATCTCAAGTTTGGAGAGCTATGTTATAAGGTAGGGATTTGTTTGATTAAGAGATCTAGTGTGAACCTAGAGAAGGGCATGTTAGTGTCTGGTTTGATAGCTAGACACAACTGGGTGCATTGCAATGTTTGATACCTCTATCACAGAATCAAAGTCAATTGGACAATGTCAAAGAACTATATGTTGAAGATGGATGGAAGATTGATGCACTAGAAAGTAATTTCATTGAGAATAAATGCAATCACATATGCAATACCCTATGAAACATTACTATTACTGAAGGAAGAGATAAGGCATGGTGGATGCCTAGAAGTGATGGTAAATTCAAGGTTAGTTCAGCCTGGGAACCATGCAGAAATAGAGGAGATTATATTGAAGATATCTCCAAAATTTGGGAGAAAGGTTTGCCTTTTGAATTGTCCTTTTTTATGTGGAGTTTGTGGTTCAGAAGGATCCCTATAGGGTAGGTCCTAATTAGAAGAAAGATTGTAGAGAGGGTTGATTGTAGTTGTTGCAATAATAATGTTCCTGAAACTATCTCTCATCTTTTTGTTAATTGTCCTACTGCTTAAAATGTTTAGGTATGTTGCAGGGCTATCATTCCCAATTAATCAGCTTCAACACATTATACAAGATTGGTGGAAAGTTGTGGTAGTCCCAAATTGAAGCCAATGTTTAGAGAAGTTCCTGTTTTCATAATCTCGCAAATTTGGAAGAGGGAGAATGTGATGAAGCATGGTGGAAATATATCAAAAACCTCAATGATTTTGGAGATTCATAGAAATATCTACTTGTTTACAAAGAGTAGATATCCATGGTTAAAGAATATCCCTCAAACTTTGCCCTTAATTGTGAAATATCGGGAAGGATATACTCCATTGAACAAATTTAAGGTTGTGAGATGGAGTCTTCCTTATGGGAGTATATAAATGTAATACTGATGCTTCTTAGCAACTTGACTTAGGAGTTGAGTGTATAGATTTTTGTATTAGAAATGTGCAGTGAGATTTCATATATGCATAATGAAAAAGGATTACCAATACATCTATTTTCGAGGTAGAGGTCATAATAGTTAAGAAGGGGTTACACTACTGCATTCATCAAAATTTACTTCCTTTGATAATTGAGACAGACTCGCTGGTGGCTCAAAAAGTTATAAATAGAGTATGAGAGGTCCTGTGGCTGATAGCATGGGATATTGGACACATTTAGCTAATGATAATGATTCATGAGGTGGAGGTGGTTCATGTTTTCAGAGAAGGAAACAAACTAGAAGATTTTTTTAACTAAATTGTTTGTTCATTTTGTAGGTATTGAGAGACAACAGTAACAAAATAGGCAGAAATTAGCACAACAGGCTAAAGCAATTTTTTTACTCTGAGGCACGTTTTACAGCTAAAACCTGGCTCATAGTAACATTTCTCTGAAATGGTTGAAAATTTGAAACTCAATCGTGTACATGCCTCATTCATTATTAAAATTTCCACTATTAAAATGAATATATATATATATATATATATATATATATATATATATATATATATATATGTTCACTTGAAATATGTATGATTTTCTTTTTTCTTTCTCTTTTCATACATAGACAATACTTTCACAACAAAAGGAAAAAAGTGAGGAAGGTTTTGCCCATATTGAAGCTTGTCTTATATCCTTTCAACTTCAAAAATTTTAAGATCTTCTTTTAGCCTAAAGTACCATGCCTTCCAAATATTAGACCAATCAGTTTCTAATGATTATTAAATATTAGACTATCAATAAGAAGCTATTGAATTAAAACAGATGTAATAAGTAAGCAAAACAACTATTAAAGAAAACATAGTGGCTACATCATAATAGAAGAGGCAAAAGAGTTTATTGATATATTAGTAATGTCCTCCTCACTCTCTTTTTCCTTTCAAAAGTATTGTCTATGCATGTTAAGAGAAGAAACGAGAAAATCACATATATTTCAAGTGAACGTATGTGTAAAATATATATATATATATATATATAGTCATTTTGATTGTGGAAAGTTGAATAAAGTTGAATGAGGCATGTAAGATTGAATTTTAATTTTCATCCATTCCATAGAAACGTAACTGTGAGTCACGTTTTAGCTGTAAAACGTGCCTCAGAGCGTTATTGACAATCATGTTTTATGTCTGCTTACTCTGTCGGAACTTTGTTTTTTTTTTTTTGTCATTAAATTTTTTTGAATAAAACATAACCTAAAACGTTACTGAGAAATACGTTTATACTAGTTTTGTAAAATTTCAAAAAAAATAATTATTTTGGTGAATTAATTTGAATAATGGCTTATTTAGGTCAAAAACTTTGTGGCTAGAAGAATTTCCCTTATTTTGTGTTAGTATTAAAAGTAACATTTAACTCTATAATATTTATGAACTTTCTATTTTATTCGATATTTTCTCCATAGCTACAATACATGAAATTAAGTCTATATAGTATTCATAATTAATCTTATAAAATGATGCAATCTTATTATCTTAGTATGTATTTTTTTCAGCAAAATCTATCTATCTACCTACCATAGATCTTCGAGGAAATGATGTGGCACCATTTTTAGGTTAGAATTTTAATTTTTTTTTAAAGATTTTACATGTTTACCTTCAATCAATTTAGGTACTTTTACAAAAATAAAAATTAAGTGGTGTATATTTAAGTATTTTTATAAATTGTGAAAATATTCTGGACATTTCAAAGTGATTTATTCAAAAAGGTCAAAAACCTGACCCATAACAAACCTCAACTAGGAAATGTCTGGAATATAGAATTGACTTATTGAAACAAATGCGTATAATTAAAGTGAATACCACAGAAAAGTTCAAAACATTAGATAAAATGTATTCATTGGATGCAATTTACATATGAATTATGTGTAGCTAATAACATTCTTTTTTCTGCACAACTAGACATATTTTTGGGAAGGCAAATGAAAAAACTATCAAATTTGGTTCATTAGCTAAACAACCAACAATATTATTCTAGTACTTTATCTCTAAAATAAATGAACTATGGAAAGATTCTTGGTAGAAAACACTTCATAAAAGATGAAGCCTTACACAATACAAATTCAAATTAATTGAGGTCCAATATAAATTTCAAACATCGAATGGAAAACTGGAAAAAAACGAACTGTCTTTAATTTCACTCATTTTGCAGATAATTTGTGTAGCTTCATAGATGTTTCCTTGTCCCTGTGCCACAAAACATTAGAGCCAAAAAGAAAATTCATTTAGAAGGGGGTATATTTTCTCTCTCTCTCTCTCTATATATATATATATATATATAGCAATTAAGTTATACTCTATATAAGTAAACTCATCTAGTCTTGATATATATATAATACTCGATCGTTCGTCTCAATTTGTGTGGTACGGTTTTCAGATTTCGATAGTCAAATAAGTTTTTTTTGTTGTAATATTCTTTTAAGGGGAAATTACATGATTAAGCAAACATATACTAGTTAATTAGTCATCATAGCTATAGTTTTAGTTAGATACCACTCGCGACCAACATTCATTGATAATTATGTGGGTTGGGGTTTCGAGTTTGTATAATTTGCACATTTGTATAATTCATAATTTGTATAATATAATTTGTATAACTTTTGTATAATGTAATTTTGGATAATATAATTTGTATAACTGTTTAAAGTTCAGATATTTGTGTTTGTATAGATTTATTATTTCAAGTTTTTATAAAAATAACTCAGTTACAGGGGCGGCTCTGCCTTATAAAAGTTAAGGCATGTGCCTTAGGCCCCCAATTTTGGAAGGCCTCAAATTTTTACCAAGAACAAATTATGTGTTGTTTTTTTATTAAAAAAATTAATTATTTATAATAAAAAGTATATATATATATATATATATATATATATATATATTTATTATATTTCTTTTCTAACATTCACATTATTTATTTTTTAAAACTCATTTTTGCTTAAAGTTTGTCAACTTATTGCTTATAGAATTGTACTAACAATTCATATAATGATTGCTTTAATAAAATAATATTTTTCAACGTTAATTGATAAAATTTTACCTAAAACTAATCATTTTAAATAAAAAGAAGTACTCGAAAAAATCATTTATAAAAAAATTAAGTAATAATTTGCATCTAAATAGTTATAAAAATAATTTTTAAAATAAATATATATGAAATTTGTTAGGCCTCAATTGAAATTTTGCTTTAGGCCCCCAATTACGTTGAGCCACCCCTGCTCAGTTATACAAACTCACCCGCGAATTATGCAAATGATGAAACTTAAACTGTAGTTACAACTCATAAATATGCAAACTATAACTATGGAGCATAATTAAGTTTATTATAGTGTCATTTGCAAAAAAAATCCGCTATTTTAATTATATATTTTACATTGTCAATTATTATCATGACTTGTAGTACTTTTTACGTAATTTTCAAATTCACAATAAAAATTAAAATACTTCACTCTTGAAATCCGATCAAACTATGCCGCATAAATAGAGACAAAGAGAGTACATAAATTATTTGTAAAAAAAAACACGTACACAATACATTATATATGAAAAATAATAAAACTTCAAAAAATAATTGAATCCATTATTTCAAAAGTATAATCACCTTAAACGTCATCGTCAGGTTGGATGTTAACGGATGGGTTTATAGCCGGTGCCGGTGTCGGAGGAGCTTCATGTTCATTGGCGTTGTTGTGACGGCGGTAGCGGCGTATGACGGTGTGCAAACACCACCACCATGTTATGGTTACAATAGAAGAAATCAAGGCAAATTTGAGAGCTACCTTAATGGTAATGTGAATATTCAAGTACTCCATAGTTTATTATACGTGATGTTCAACATTATGCATTTAGTTTTATATGGATTTAATTTAGATCTAGAACTTTTGTAATGTGAATGTTCAATCCATGACAAATTATGATAAGATACCTTAGTACTTTGCACATTAATTGTTCTATACTAGACACAAAAGTACATTAATTGTTGTATACTAGTACTCTCCCGCTATCCCTAATTACTTGTCCACTTTTGAATTGACACACTTATCAAGAAAATAATAATTGGCATAGTAACTTTTCCATTTTACCCCTATTTATTATGAAGTGGTTGAATTAAAAATTTAAGATTTTCAAAAAGTTCTACCTTTTTCAAATTAATTAATTGAGTGTATAATAGGTAAAAAAAAATATGTCCTTTCTTGATTTGTCAAAATAGACAAGTAATTAGGGACAACTAAAAAAGGAAAAGTGATTGTTATTCCCAGTACTTCAATGACAATCGATTTTTCATCATGCATTATTTCAGTGAGTTGATTAGATAAAAATAGGTAAATCATATTTAATGACAAAAATTTCTTATTGATTCATGGTGAAAAAAACCTCTATTTTAATAGTAGATGCATTAAAAAACAGTGTATTCATTAACTTTATATATTGTTATTTATTAATATCGCTCTATTTGATATTATGTTATGTATATAACTAATAGATGACAAATCGTGATATTGACAATGCAAGAATTTTTAATATAAATTATGGCAAGTCCAAGTCCTTATAAGTTGGAGCTGTAGAGAGGAAACTTTTCAAAGTCATTGTGTGGGGTTTTGTTTCTAAGGAAATTGATAGGTGGAGTTGCTAAAGCTGGCAAATATATGGTCATGGAAGGTCATTTAAGTTTATATTCATAAATATCAACAAAGTTACTCCCTATACCTAATTATTTGAGCACTTTTAAATTGACACATCTATTAAGAAAATAACTATTGACATAATGAGTTCACCAATTTACCCTTATTAGATATGAAGTAAATGAATTAAAAACTTAAAATTTTCAAAAAGTTCTACATTTTTCAAAGTAATTAATCGAGAGTATAATAGGTAAAAAAAAAAGTCATTTCTTGATTTGTCAAAATGGACAAGTAATTATTGACAACTAAAAAATGAAAAGTGGACAAGTAATTAGTGACAGAGGGAGCAGTACTTTCCTTTATTTTTATTGTTACATAAAAATTACTTAACTTAATACTCCCTCTGTTTCAAAATAGGTGAATTATCAAGTCTTATTTCATAGTTCAAAATATGTAAATTGTTCAAAGTTCAGGAGAGTTGTTGAAAATTTCTTCCATTTCGCCCCTCATTTACTCTGTTAGCCTTCTCTTGTTCGCCACTATCTCCTTCACATACTTGGCATAATTAGGAATTACCTGCAAAATATCAACCAAAGGCAGATTAATTTGAACCTGTTTAAGGAGAGAGAGAAAGTTACCGAAACATTCATCTTCATTCTACTTTCTGAACTTTTGTAGAAACGGAGGAGGTGGTTTCACATGAGGAACACTCTTCTCAACATTTGAGTTCTTTATCACCTCTTCTTGTTTCTTTTCTCTACCTACTACCTCAGCATATCTCTTCTTTGGAGCTAGTTCCTCTAGTTGTAGCCCACTTCTGGTACTCACCACATTCAATTGCTTTGAGTTGGGATCAGTGTCACCCGACAGACCTCCTTGTGGATGCAAGTTGAGCTCATCAGCTTTTTGCACCACTTGTTTTTTCCAAATTCATCTGCGACATTGGATATTCCTCAAGTTCTCATCCTGCGTATCTACCCTTTCATTGGTTTTAGTATTGTCAGTACTGTTCTTACCGATTTTTATCATCAGCTTTTGGAACAACTCTTCATTAGCCATACCCCTCTTTTGCGCACTTTGGTTACCGCCTTGACTATTATTTTGATAATGAGGCCCATTTCCTTATGCTCGGTATTGGTTGGACCCTTTTGCCTGATTTTGGTTCTGATTTTTATTTTCACCCCATGAAAAGTTAGGATGATTTCTCCAACTTGAGTTGTATGTATTACCATAATTATGTATACCTCCACCTCTTTGAGAATTACCCACATAGTTCATGGAGTCTGGATTTTCTTCAAACTATTCAGTCACATGCTCTCCACTACCACAAACTCCGCACCAACCACCAGATTTTTGTATAGCATTCATTGGTGCTTGTTGTTGATTTAGTGTGATTTGCTTGAACTGCATGGTTATTTGATGGTGCATTGCATCTAACTTTGCATTTATAGCACTTGCTTGATCCACATCTAAAATTCCTGCAGTCCTTTGTGTCATATTCCTTGATTCCTCTCCATTACATTTGGGTTTTGCCTCCGAGGGTCTATCTAGGAGGTCAAATAGTTCCTCATGGGTCTTTGCCAAAGCTTGTCCACATGTTGCATTGTTAAGAAGTACTCGTGCATTATAATCAAGACCCTCAAAGAAAGTGTGAGCTAGTACCTCAATCGCCTGGTAGTGATGTGGACAAGCATTTAACATCTGCTTAAATCGAGTCCATGCTTGGTACATATCTTCTCCATTTTTCTGCTTGAAGCTTAGGATCTCACTCATCAACCTTGCAGTTTTGCTTGATGGAATGAATCGACTCAAGAATCTCTTTGCTAAATAATCCATTGTAGTGATGGAATTTGGTGGCTCTGTATTTAACCATTGTCTGTCTGCTCCCAATAATGAAAGTGGGAAGAGAGTCAACCTCACATAGTCAGATGATACCCCATTTGTAATGTATGTATCACTTATTTCCTGAAATTTTCTTATATTCACTTGGGGATCCCCGTGAGGAAGGTCGGTAAACTGCCCCATTGAGTGAATGAGGTGTGCCATGTTCTGTTTCAGTTCAAATCTACCACCTGGTGGTGGTTTCCGCATACTTGATGCCACGTTGACTGTAAGTGGGACTGTCACATCAAGAACTAATCTTGTCGGTACTACCACTGTTACCTCTTGTCCTTCGTTATTTATGTTATCCTCGTGCTTCTCTTTAATATTTTCTGGGAGACCTAGTCCTAATTCTTGCAGACGTCCTTGATTCGTCAGCTTTCTTCGTAGTCGAAGAGCTCTTTCAAGTTCGTCGTCTGGGTCAATAAGATCTCTTTTTCGAGCCAAACTTAAGAACAAAATGTATGCAATATAGAAGAGCTAAGATCAAGTTGTTAGCACTTGAATAGTCAAATAGTAAACTTAATAAAATTAAATATAAATCAATTTTAAAGTCCCCAGAAGTGGTTCCACAAACTTGTTGTGCCCAAATGCATACGCAAGTGTACGTGGTTGTACAAGTAGTATAGTTACTTTTAGAAACAAGTTATCATACCCAAGAGACTTACGATCAATTTATATTAACTAACTTAATTCCACAATTTAACAAACGTATCTTCAAAAGAGTTTGGTTGTTGTGTATTACTACTATGACAAATTTAATAACTAAAGTAACTAGTGCGAACGACTTCATTTTGATGTTTTAAACAAGAGTCAATTCCAGGGCTGCAACATACATCGGATTTCACATATTGCATCTCAAGTAATGAACTAATTAAGGTTATCAAGTTACTGATTTACAGGGTTGATTTTATGATCATGGTTTCCCGACCTTTAATCGCCTACTCCAATTAGCTGTCTAATTGACAAACATTTATATTTCATCCTATTTTATAACCAAGCTAGGTGTTCGTCCAGGCTTCACTCCTAAACACAAATCTAATCAATTTAAGAAAGATCAAGCTTTTGTATCCTTTAGTCTATCTATCTTATCGTCTCCCGAGTCCAAGAGTAGACAAGATTTATCACTATTATGGCAGTCAAGAAATACTAAAATAAGAACACAAAAGTAACTTAAAACGATAACCCAAAATTAATTCAAAACCGTTGATGCTCAACAATTATCCATAGCTACAGCCCCAAAACAAGGGCGTTAACCACTCATAATATTCAAAAACTCAAATATAATATTGTTCATGTGATTTCACAATTAAAGAAAGAGTTAGAGAATTGAAACCTATTACAATGTGCTAATCCTTGGTCTTGCACACCAAAATGAAGTCGACCATTTACAAAATAACCATAGGGTCTTATTTATAGAGTTTAGGAAAAGTACTTCTAATTCCAAACCAAACAGGTGTCCTAACTAAATCAATTTTCGCTGGGCACGTCGGGCAGAGGCTGGGGAGCCGCGCCACTTAGTGCACCAGCTTTAATTCTCAACAGTTCTTGCTCTGGCGTGCACGCCAGTCAGTGCGCTACAGAAGCACTCTAGTAGTTTCCTCTTTGGCGCATCACGCCAGTCAGTGTGCCACTCAGAGGCGACAGTAGTTTAGCCCTTGGCGCATCGCGCCAATCAATAGTGCTCATTGCAATGTCTCCGCAATTCCTTACTCCGTTTTAGCTCCGTAAGCTTTCATTCACCTTGAATGTTCCTACACAACCTTATCACATGTCTTAGTGCACAATCATGGCAAGTTACACAAAACATAACTAATAGCTTAAAGATTATTCTTAAACTGAAGGCATAAAATGGACAATTATTCGTAAATTGACATATATATGCCTAAGATCAATATACTTTAAAATTAGGTCAATCAACTCAAAATTTGATTTCGAAAGTGAAGTTTGAATCTGAAATTCTTTACTTGAAATTATTACCCAAGGCATTTGGAACCCATTGGTGAAAACCATTTCGAAAAATGACTTGCAATCCGTTCACAATCTCCATTTTTGTTTAGAACTTGAGTTCTTGAAAAACCTTGTCATTTGCCAAAGAAAATCCTAAATTTTGATGTTAAAATTCATAAATAATCAAAGGGAAATGAAATTTTAGGGTCACAAAAGCTTACCTAAATAATTTAGCACAAAAAATCTCTTCAAAAATCACCTCCAAGAGTTTACCAAGCTCAAAAACAAAACATGGGGCTTAAACCCCGAAATTGCAGGTTAAAACCCCTCTCTGATGTCGCTCTTGCATCCATGAGCGAACCCTGCAAAAAGTAGGGGTCTCACTTTTGCCAACCAAGCTTCGCTTAAGCGACCATTGCTAAACGAGCCCTAGTCCGCTTAAGCGAACCCCACCCAAAAGGCCAGACTCGCTTTTGCGAGCTGGTTTTCGCTAAAGCGAAGGCATTCCAAAAACGCGAGGACTGCAGCACCAAAAACATCAGCCAAACACAAAATCGTTGGAAAAACCCTCGGGATTCGTTCAAAACCCCGTACACACAAACTATATATGCAAATCAATTATACTTTATGTTCCAGACTCAATGGAATCACTGAAAAACGAATCTGATGTCTCCTTGATTAGACAACCGTAAAAATCACAAGAAACTAATAAAACGCCCAAAAAGGCCAAAATAAGCTTGGGACCTCTCAAAAATCAACCAAGGTCTCACCTATGCCTAAAATCATCTCCTGAATCCAACAGAACTTTCTAAATTTTGGTTCGAGCATTCGAACCCCGAATGTTGACCAAAGTTAACTCAAAGGCTAAATTTCCATAATTTTCCAACTTAGGATCTCAAATATAAAAAAAAAACTCTGAATCTTAAACTGACAACTCTCACAAACCAGATTCCATATTTCGGGACTAATGTGATCGATGAAATTCTATTATGACACTCAAAACTTTGAAAGACACTGAAAATCACTTTTTAACAACATAAGCCTTTCAAACTCAAATCTTACAAAACTTCACAACTTATAACTAAACGTTAGAAATCAACTTTAAAAACTTAATTAGAAATAACTCGGGGTCAATATTTGTCACGACCCAGACCATCATGATTGGCACCCACACTAACCCTCCGGTGGAAGAACCATTACTACAACCCAAACCAATCAATTAAACCAAAACTAATACATTTAAGGATACAAAGATAGGAATAAATCGCTAAAAAATGAAGTTCCCATAAACTTCCAAAAGATCTAACAACTAAACAATGCGGAAAATACGCCTAGAACCTGATAGTCAATGTACCAAAACTCTAACAAGATCCATAAGTCTAAACAAGAAGGGTTGCAACCCCAACAAATGAACTAATTAACTAACTAGAAAGTCTAAGTCTGAAATAAGGACATAGACGAAAGAAGAACTCATGGCAGCCTGGAAGAACTGGCTCACCCTTGAATTCGAAAGTGATCACTGATCTTCTAAGTGAGGTCTGTCAATAGCCGCCTGAAAATGCTTGTACTCAACAAAGAAAGAGCAAGTGCAGTTTCAATATACAACCACAGTGTACTGGTAGGATCACACGGCTATCCCACTAAGTGCAACATACATAAGTCGATACAACAATATAATCACATGCATATATCGAGCATATATAATATTATCAATATTTACGAACAACGAACACCTTCACACTTCTCAAGATATACAATTATGACAAGTCATTGGTCCTCTCATGGAACCCAAACCCAAACAGTTAGCATACCGGAACGTGGTACCCGATCCAATGATTATGCTGGAACGTGGCAACCGATTCAAGTTAGTGTGTCGGAACGCAACACCCAATCCATTCAACAAGCCACAATCACAATCAGAAAGTACATTCTCATAATCATACAATCAAGTCATGATTCATGACATTCATCATTCATATATCCTTATTTACAACAAGTGTGATCAATAATGCAACATTCGCATACATACATGTATCATAATGAATCAAGAACAAACATGCATCACACAATCATAGAATCACAATCATAACCTACCTCGGAACAAGCTTGAAACTGTAAGAAACTTGATCCTTCCCTTTGCAGATTCGTTTCTCTTGTTCTTGGTCTACAAACAATCAATATAATACGGGAATCAATAAACAATCACTAATTACCTAGATTACTAATGATTCTAACAACCCTAGATCATACCCATGATCCCAAGTATCCAAATTAGGGGTTTTTCCACCATAGTTTCTGGATCAAAACCCTCCCACATCAATAATTACCCATTAGATTACGTTCTACGGATCGAAAAATGGATTCGGGAAGTTAAATTCTTACATTTAGCCTTAAAATGGTGGAAAACTGTCAAGAATCGCCTGGGGTTCGTTCCTTAGCTCTAAAAACCGAAAAGCACAGATTAAAAATGATTTGGGATTTATTTACGATTTTAAGTCACATCTGGCCTGCCACAGCGGTCATCACCCCGCTACAATGGCCCCATCAGAGCGACCAAAATCACCGCCAAAGCGACTTGCACAAAACAGTGAGCTATTTTAATATTTCCAAGGCCCCCATTTCACAACACATCTTCCACCAATGACACTCAGAAAATACCATTCATGGTAAGATCAATTCCGGGATTTCTACTCACCCAAACTCAATTTTGTAAAGTCGTACGGATTCCTTAACGACTTATCTATATACTCATTAATCAAAATCATAATTAAATCACCCGATTGTTACCATATTTCTCTACATTTTAATAACTCCGATTTCATAAATCACCCGATTGTTACCATATTTCTCTACACTTTAATAACTCCGATTTCGTCCAAATCTAGACTAGGTTGGGAAATCTCAAAATACTACGAAAAAGTTTTTCGGCCCAAAAATTTTCCCCGTTGGCTTTCCCATATTGACGAGAAGAAGTCGTTACAATAGATACCAATTTACCCATCACTCTTTCCCAAGTGACAAACTTAGGGAAAATAGGCTAAGGAAGGATTGAAGTAGTACCTAAATCGACAAACAATTGGGGATAATTGTCTCGCATGTCCCTCTCAGTTTCCCAAGTACCTTCCTCAACTGGACAAAGCTTCTATTGAACTTTCACGAACTTAATCTCCTTTGTCCTCAGCTTACGCACATCACAATCAAGAATTGCAATTGGTTCCTCTTCATATTTGAGGTCTCTATCTAACACAATTTAGTCCCACTTAATGATACAATCCCCGTCACCATGATATATCTTCAACATAGACACATGAAATACCGGATGAACTTCATATAGATTAGGAGGTAAAGCAAATCTATAAGCCACTGGCCCTACACATTCAAAAGCCTCAAAGTGACCAATGTATTGCGGACTTAGCTTGCCCTTCTTGCCAAATCTCATCACCCCTTTCATGAGTGATACCTTAAGAAAAATATTCTCACCAGCCTGAAATGTCATGTCTCTTACCTTATTGTCTGTATACTTTTTCTATCTACTCTGGGCTACTAAAAGCTTAGCTTGAATACTCCTCACCTTATCTTGAGCATCTTTCACTATATCAACCCCCAAAGGTTTCACATCTCTAGCATCAAACCATCATATGGGTGATCTACATCCCCTTCCATGAAGTGCCTCAAACGGTGTCATATCTATGCTGGAGTGATAACTATTATTTTAAGATAACTCACACAAAGGTAAGAACTTATCCCAATGCCCTCAAAAATCAAACACACATGCCCTCAACATGTCTTCTAACACTTAAATAGTCCTCTCTGACTGTCCGTCCGTCTGTGGATGGAAGGTTGTACTAAAAGTGAGTTGTGTGCCCAATTCATCATGTAATTTCCTCCAAAACTTGGAGGTAAACTGAGTACCACGATCTGACATGATAGAAAGGGGCACCCCATGCAACCTCACTATCCCTTTCATATAAACTTTAGTCAATTGTTCAACATTATAATAAAATGGGCTGACTTAGTCAATCTATCAACCACTATCCAAATAGAATCAAACTTCCCCAAAGTCTTGGGAAGACCAACCACAAAATCCATGGCTATCCTTTCCCACTTCCATTCCGAAATTGGCACTATTTGCAGCAAACCTGTAGGCCTTTGATGTTCATACTTCACTTGTTGGAAATTTTGACACTTAGCCACTAACACTGTTATATCCTTCTTCATGCCCGACCACCAATAAATTCGCTTCAAATCTCGATACATCTTGGTCACACCCGGATGAATAGAATATCGCGAGCCATGTGATTCTGTCAACAATTTCTTAATCAAGTCATCAACTCGAGGAACACAAATTCTCCCTTTAAAACTGAGCACACCCTCCGCATCAAGAGTGGTCTTTTGTGCCTCACCAATCGCAGTTTTTTTTCTAAGCTCCTCCAAATCCTCAACCTCAAACTGTTTGGCCTTGATCTCCTCAATGAATGTGGCCCTCACTTTAACGCTAACTAACACCCCACCTTTTTCTGAGATGCCCAACTACATGAACTTAGACTCCAGGGTCTGAATTTCCTTAGCTAAGGGTCGTTTGGATACACTCAAGCCAGCTAAACTACCCATACTCACCGCTTTGCGACTCAAAACGTCTGCCACAACATTAGCCGTACCCAGATGGTATTGAATGGTTACATCATAATCCTTGACTAACTCCATCCATCTTCTCTGTCTCAAATTCAGATCCTTTTGAGTAAACACATGCTGCAAACTACGATGATCAGTAAATACCTCACACTTAACACCATACAGATAATGTCGCCAGATCTTAGGAGCAAACACTGTCGCTGCCAACACCAAATCATGTGTTGGGTAATTCCTCTCATGCACCTTCAATTGACACGATGCATAGGTTATAACATTCTTATCATGCATCAACACAGCACCAAAATTAGAATGTGAAGCATCACAATAAACAATAGGATCCTTACCTTCAACCAGTAATGCTAGATTGGGTGCGGTGGTCAAAAGAGTCTTGAGCTTTTGAAAGCTCTCCTCACATTTTTTAGTCCATTCAAATGGTATCTCTTTTTTGGTTAAATTTGTCAAGTGAGTGGCGATAGAAGCAAAGTTCTTCACAAATCGATGATAGTAGCTAGCGAGCCCTACAAAACTCCTAACTTCCGTCACAGAGCTAGGTCGGACCCAATTCTTAACCACCTCATTCTTTTGAGGATCTACTATTACCCCTTTTTTTGAAACTACATGCCCCAAATATGCAACCGAAGTCAACCAAAGTTCAAACCTAGAGAATTTCACATATAACTTTGTTTCCCAAGAACACCCAGAACAATACGAAGATGGTCGGCATGCGCTTCCTCACTTTTTGAATAGACCAAAATATCATCAATAAAGACTATGATGAAAGAATCAAGAAATTGCTTGAACACCCCATTCATCAAACTCATAAAAGCTGCAGGCACATTAGTCAAACCAAAAGACATAACCAAAAATTCATAGTGCCCATAGTGGGTTCTAAACGCCGTCTTGGGCACATCCTCATGCCTAATTTTCAACTGATGGTAGCCTGACCTTAGATCAATCTTGGAGAAAACTGAATCACCTTGCAATTGGTCAAAAAGATCATCTATTCAACGCAAGGGATACTTGTTTCGGATAGTGACCCTATTCAACTGTCGGTAATATATACACATCATCATACTACCATCCTTCTTCTTGACAAACAAAACTGGAGCTCCCCACGGGGAAGCACTAGGACGAATGAATCTCTTATCTAGAAGTTCTTGGATTTGAGCCTTAAGCTCTCTTAATTCCGCCGAAGCCATGCAATATGGATGGATAGAAATGGGACGAGTATCGGGTTCTAAATCAATGTAGAAATCTATATACCTATCCGGAGGCATACCATGCAAGTCATTAGGAAACACTTCTCTAAATTCCAACACCACAAGAATAGACTCAATAGATGGAGACTCAACTTCAACATCCTGAATATGAGCCAAATAAGCCAAACAACCCTGTTTTACTAGTTTACTAGCCCGAAAAGAGGATATGATCTTAGCTTGCTTAGGCTTATACACCCCTTCCCACTCTAACTTTTTCTTTCCCAGAATTTCTAGAGTTACAGACTTAGTATTACAATTAAGCACAGCATAATAAGGGGACAAACAAGTCATGCCTAAGATTACATCAAAGTCACCCATATCCAAAATCACCAAATCAGCTCAAGTCTGAAAACCCTTAAACAAAATAGGACAAGCACGATAAACATGGGTGACTATGTCAGACTTTCCAACTGGGGTAGAAACTTGGATGGGGTCATCAAGTATATCACAAATCATAGAAAATTTTGAGGCAAATCGCACGGATACATATGAATAAGTAGTACCCGGATCAAATAATACATTAGCCATCCGATCACAGACAAGAATAGTACATGTGATCATTGCATCAGAAGCCTCTGCCTCATTCTTGCCCGGAAAGGCATAACACTGAACCCTATCATCTTGACGAGCTACTTTCGTGCCTGGTTGTGCGTTACCCCTGCCTGCGTTACCATTTCCTCTACCTCCACGGCCTCGTTGATTACCTCCTCGCCCACCTTGTGGACGTCTTATACCATTATTACCATTTCCCGCGAGTACCACTACTCTAGTCAGCTACTGCGCGGAATCTAACACTCCTGGGTAGGGACATTATATCCTCATATGCCCAGGTTCTCCACAATTGTAGCAAGTACAATCAAAATATGGTCTGCCGCCCGTCAAAGGCACGACTCCCTGGCTTTCCTGAATCAAATTTTGAGATGGAGTTCCCGAGTAATTATCTATTCAGGCGGACATAGTGGATTGAATTGGTCTGGCTGCAAGCGTTGGCCTTCCGAACCCCTTGGAGTAAGAACCTTCAAAGTTACCCAAGTTCTTGGTCCTTTTTGCCAATGCCTTAGCTTAATCGTCTCGCCTCACCCCCTCCACTTTCTTAACAAAGTTTGATACCTCATTAAAGCTCCTCCCTGCAGAGGTCATATGAACAGATAATACCTGCAACTCAGAATTTAGTCCCCTAATAAATAAACGGATCTTCTCCTCCTCAGTAGTCACCAATTGAGTAGCATATCTAGATAAAGCATGGAACTTGGCTTCATAAGCAGCCACAGACATACCACCTTGCTCCAAAGCCATGAACTCATCCTTCTTGCGATCTCTCAAAGTCCTAGGCACATACTTCTCTAAAAACAGAGCAAGAAATTGGGTCCAAGTGAGTGGAGGTAAAGTTGAAGATCTACACTCCATATAAGCTCTCCACCACTGCTTAGCCTCACCTTGAAGCTGAAAAGTCACAAACTCAACCCCATGCTGATGGACAATTCCCAACTTATGAAGCCTCTCATAGCAGTCTAAGATGAACTCATAAGCATCCTCATTCTCAGAACCAAGAAATACATGAAGCTTTAGCTTCAAAAACTTAGTCAACATCTCATGCTCATTACCAATCATAACAGAACCCAACAAAGGATGGAAGAAACCATCATTACCTCCAGTCCCACCCACCTTGGGCGCAGTGCTAGCAACAGGGGGATTAGTATCAGCTTGAATTGCTTGAGCAGAAGGAAGCACTCTATGACCAACCAACCCTTTCAGGAATGACATGATCTGTTGAGATAACACTGGATCTATGGGAGGAACACTGGTAGTCTCAGCCTACACCTCTTCCTCTTGTCCAACCTCCTCAACATTTTCAACCTCGATATCCTCTTCTATCTCTTCATAATACACAGGAGGGACCTCATTTTGGGGAGCATTTCCGACTGGTACCCTATCTGTAGTAGGCACCACTCTTCATCAACCTCTACCCCTAGCTCTTTCTCGATTGCGACCTCTCGCTTCAGATTCCTCAGCTGGAGCATTGACGGGAGCTACGGGCTTTACGCCATTGAATCTAGTGTTAACCATCCAGAGACAGAAGAGTGAAGGATTAGATACCAATTTGAATTGCCAGATACCAATTGGAATCAAGTTATAGCACGAAAGGAGACAAGAGAAAATAGAGAGATTTCGTAAAGTCCTATAGCCTCTCGAAGAAAAGTAAAGGCATCCACGTACCATTACGCAACTCTACTAGACTCGTTTGGTACATCGAGATCAATGAACTAAGGCTCTGATACCAACTTTGTCATGACCTAGACCATCGTGATTGGCACCCACACTAACCCTCCTATCGAAGAACCACTACTACAACCCAAACCAAGCAATTAAACCAAAACTAAAACATTTAAGGATACGAAAATAGGAATAAATCGCTAAAAACTGAAGTTCCCATCAATTTTTAAAAAATCTAACAACTAAACAATACAGAAAATACGCCTAGAACCTTAAAGTCAATGTACCAAAACTCTAACAAGATCCATAAGTCTAAACAAGAAGGGTTACAACCCCAACAAATGAACTAATTAACTAACTAGAAAGTCTAAGTCTGAAATAAGGACATAGACGAAAAAAGAACTCATGGCAGCCTGGAAGAACTGGCTCACCCTTGAATTCGAAAGTGATCACTGATCTTCTAAGTGAGGTCTGTCAATAGCCGCCTGAAGATGCCCTATACTAAACAAAGAAAGAGCAAGTGCAATATCAGTACACAACACAGTGTACTAGTAGGATCACGCGACTATTCCACTAAGTGCAACATACATAAGTCAATACAACAATATAATCACATGCATATATCAAGAATATACAATATTATCAACATTTATGAACAACGAACAGCTTCACATTTCTCAAGATACACAATTATGACAAGTCATTGGTCCTCTCATGGAACCCAAACCCAAATAGTTAGCATACCGGAACATGGTACCCGATCCAATGATTATGTCTGAACATGGCAACCGATCCCATAATTATGCCGTAACGTGGCAACCGATTCAAGTTAGTGTGTTAGAACACAACACTCGATCCATTCAACAAGCCACATTCACAATCAAAAAGTACATTCTCATAATCATACAATCAAGTCATGATTTATGGCATTCATCATTCATATATCCTCATTTACAACAAGTGTGATCAATAATGCAACATTTGCATACATACATGTATCTTATGAAGCAAGAACAAACATATATCACACAATCATAGAATCACAACAATCACCTACCTCGAAACACGCTTGAAACCCTAAGAAACTTGATCCTTCCCTTTCCGAATTCGTTTCGCTTGTTCTTGGTCTACAAATAATCAATATAATACGGGAATCAATAAACAATCACTAATTACCCGAATTACTAACGATTCTAACAACCCTAAGTCATACCCATGATCCCCAAGTATCCAAATTAGGGCCTTTTCCACCATAGTTTCTAGATCAAAACCCTTCCCCATCGATAATTACCCATTAGATTAAGTTCTACGGATTGAAAAACGGATTCAGGGAGTTAAAATCTTACTTTTAGCCTTAAAAATGTTGAAAAACTGTCAAGAATCGCATGGGTTCGTTTCTTAGCTCTAAACACCAAAAAGTGCAGAATAAATACGTTTTGGGGTTTATTTAAGACTTTAAGTCGCGTCTGGCCCGCCACAGCAGTCATCACCCTGCTACAGTCGCCTCTCTAGGGCGACCAAAATCACCGCCAAGGCAGCTTGCACAAAACAGTGAGGTATTTTAATAATTCCAAGACCCCCATTTCACAACACATCTTCCACCAACGACACTCAGAAAATACCATTTATGCTAAGATCAATTTCGGGAGTTCTACTCGCCCGAATTCAATTCCGTAAAGTTGTACGGATTCCTTAACGACTTATCTATCTACTCATTTAATCAAAATCATAACTAAATCACCCGATTGTTACTAGATATATCTACACCTTAATGACTCAAATTTCATCCAAATCTGGACCAGGTTGAGAAATCTCAAGATACTATGAAAAAGTTTTCTGGCCCAAAATTTTTCCTTGTTGGCTTTCCCATAACGATGGGAACAGGTCGTTACACTATCAGGAGGGTCAAAATGATAAATTCATGAACCTTTCCAAAAATGAACAACCGGGTCATTACAGTAACTCAACCGTCTTCTTAGTTGTTATATTTTTGCTTTATTTAAGCATCCTCATTTGTAATATCATAGAGTGTATTACAAACTCTGCGGTGATGAAAAAATACCAACTTCTCTCTAGCTTTTATTTTCTTTATGTTTGTTAGATAGTAGAGGTTTGTTGCCTCATTAGAATTGGCCAGGTTATAAGGTCTAACCCCCTTGCATGTTCTTATTGAATTTTTTTTTTTACTTAACACTGTAAATATTATGTCTAGTTATAAATTTACCCAAAAAAACTAATTTTTTTGCGTATATATAGCAAAATAAAGAAAAGTGACTTTTATGATATAAACCTAAACTTGAGTCACCTTCCATAATATTTTCTTCTCCATACTATTCATTTTTGTGTTTCTTTGAATGATTTGTACGTTATATTCCGATCCCTCCATGTCTATATCGGGCTTATCTTTTCGTTCTTGACTTCCACGGATATGGTTCTTTCATGAGCTATATGTAAACATATATAAGGCATATACATCTATTGAATACACCAAACACTTAAAGTTTATTAGAAAATAAAAAAATTATAGAGTTATAGGTACATTTAGTGACAATAACACATATACCTTCTAAAGTTATAGGTATATCTAGTGACAATAGATTAATTTTTTATAGGGCAATATTTATTATCGTAAAAATATTTAAGAGTAATTAAGTTAATTCCATTACATCAGAATGACAAAATATTTAGTGACATATATATAGAATGTTGGTTATAAATACTCATATAGTCATATTATATTATTGTTGTTAAATATAATATAGTAATAGTTATATTATATAATCGCTTAACAAAAACCACAAAATTCTTCATTTATTGTTGTGATCTTTGTATATCAATATTGATAGATATATATACTTGACACATCTCTTTGTTCTGAAAAAGTCTCAAAAGATAAAGAGTCAAAACATTGAAATAAAGATAACCCATTCTTAAAAGTGGCTATTCTAGCATCTTATTAATTACAAGTCATGAGCTGTTTGTTATCTAAAGTGAGTACATCATAAATGCATGAACTGGCAAGTAGAGACCTACATAAATGAGTGGGAATAAGTCATAACTTGTTATTGATGCAGAATCAATTGCATTTCATGATGTGTAATTGGGATGTGTAAATAGGGCAGTCCATATGTTATGAACCAGCTTCAGTCCAATGTTGATATCTATACGGATGTCACACAATTAGTTATTAGGCTGAAAAAAAGCAATAAAATTGAAAGGCCTTTGTAAAGGCTGATTTGGAACCCGGACCCAATTAACAACTAGCTAAAACAATAACGATGAGAAAGAATGATTTATGCAGATTGTTGAGAAAAATATATAGTCTTCTCATCCCTTTCTTTGAGTCTATACTTCTCTATCTCCTTTCTAATTATCTTCTCAATAGTTCTTTTTGTTAGTTCCATTTTCCCATTATAATTTCAAATTTAGTAATTATAGTAGTATTTGAATATTTGTATTGTGAAATTGAAATTGTTACACCATCTTTATTTTTTACCTTTAATACCAATCAGTAGTAAATGAGATTATGAGAACAGCAAGGAGACGTTGGACAGATATTAAGAAAGCAAAGTGAGCTCAGAAAGTCAACCCACAAAAATAGGTTCAAAAACATCATCAAATAATTTATTTATTTTTAGAGAAGTATTGAAAACAATACTTCTGAATTTGACGTAAACTATTAGTTTCATGGTTAAATTATTGACAGTCTTAAAAACATTAATCTTTTTGATTGACTGAACTTAAATACACTCATGATCTGCCACATAGCGTAATAAGTGGTCTCAAACTCTTGTAGGAGGGTGTGACTCTTAATAAAAAACCGAGAGAAGAGTTGAAAATACCACTGAACTTGCGAGAACTAGTAGTTTTTTCCTCGAACTATTGATATCCTTAAAACTAATTACCATGAATTTTAGAAAAAGGTGTAAAAAAAACTTTTCATCCACCTATTTGCTAAAATTACTTCTCCACTCACTTTTTAACTCACTTATACCCTTGAAACTAACAACCTTGTTATTATTTTATTTATAAAATATTATTTATTATTTATTACTTTCTTATTTGGTGAAATAAAAACTACATCCCATAAGATTTTTTTCCTATAATTTTTTCATCCGAAATAATATACTCACACTATGAATCAAACTTTTTTTTAAAAATAATCAGGTAATCATAATTCTTATAATAAATATTTATAATGAATAATAAAAGTAGTTGGGGCATGTTTAAGAAGAAATTTCGTATTTAATTAAAGAATGTAAACAAAAATTGAATTAATTCTTGACCCCTTGAGACTAAAGAGTGTTATTGAACCAATAGTTGGTCTTTGTGTATTTACACCGAAGTAAACAATTTAACTGTAAGTTATATTCACTAAACATGTCTTTGATGTCTTTGTTTTTTTATATGAAAAAAAATGATTCATGGGGTTGATATATTAATTTAAATCGGATAAATTATAAGGAAAGAATCTAACGGACGTACATAGGTTATAAGGAAATAATCTAATGGAGATGAATTTTAGTATCACTCGACAATAAGAAAATGAGAAGTAATAAATAATATTGTAAAATAAAATAAAGATGAGGTTGTTAGTTTCATTCTTGAACTTGGCGAAATTATTAGTTTCGTCCACAAATTATTAAGAAACCTCAATTATTAACAAACCTTAACATATCTCTCTACTTTTAAAACACCCTCTCATTTCATACAATATATCTATATATATGTCACATCAGTAGAAAATCATGTGTACACGTGTGAATAACACGTTTATGTGTATGATATGAAAGTGTGTATTTAAGTTCAATTAGTCAAATTAAAAAACGTTTTTAAGGCTATCAATAATTCAAAAACAAAACTAATACTCGCATCAAGTGTAGAAATAGCTTCAAAATGACATCATCAACAAACTCAATCATCAATTTTTCAAACAAATTAATAAATCAAAAAAGCTCAATCTTTAAGTAGGAACCCAAAAGTAGAGTTCTTAAATTTTCACTGTAAGGGAACTATGGTCTTGAAAGAAAGACATTATGAGGGATAATTATGGCCAATTACACTTGTCCAATTAGTTTACAAATGTATAAATTATATATATATATATATATTAATTTTTTATTTTTTTTAAAAAAAAACAAATTTATACCACTAGACGTACAGGGCGTCTAGCGGCCTTTTATTAATAATAAGATAAAATCTTCAACGTGAATAAGTACAAGCAAGGGGGGATAGGCCTTACCTTACCAATCCTAATGAGGTAACAAATCTCTACTAATTAACAAGCATGAAGAAAATAAGAGCTAGAGAAAACTAAGTATTTTATTATTATCACAAAGTTTATTATACACTCTAGGCAGATGATGATGATAATATATATATATCCGTAATTTGTCCACGATAGGGGTGTCAAATATGGCCCAAAATCTTATGAATTGGACACAAAGTAATTTTGTTTTGGGCGGAATTTATCGTGAACAATATAATCCATTTTTAAAGTGATGCCAATACTAGCTCAACTCTAACATAATTCTAAGATTTACCTCAACTTGGATTTAATCCTTGGGATTTATTTTGACCTTCCCTGTGTATTCATATTTTTTGTTATTTGCATTTTTAATATGAGTTGGTATGCTAATAACAAGAATATTAGTGACCTAAAATTATAATGAGGTGTAATTTTAAATTGTTTTCGATCAATAGAAGGTAAATTTGGACATTTTCTTGTGTACAAATATATTCATATCTATCATTTTTTTTTAAATTCAAAATGATATCATATAAAATTGAGTAAGTTGATTACTTATAAACTCAAAGAGAAACAACAAATATTCTTTTGAATTAGAGTATTATTTTTTATTAGCGTAAAAAATCTTTCAAAATACTTGGTTTGATTTTAAACATCATTTATTTTGAAGCGGAGAGAATAAGATGTTATCATGTGATTTTTTATTGATATCGACACTAATATAGTGTTTTGTCACTATGGAAAGATAGTTTTTGTTATATCTAGAGTTGACAAAAATAGCTCATAAAATCATAACCTGTCAAATTCATTCAAGTTTAGATTGATCCAACAGTGAAGAGAGATTCCAATTATACTACATGATCTGAGATTTCGATGTATATCAATCTTATTGATCTACAAAATGACAATACTCATTGAACAATTATAGACATGGATGCTAACATGCTACGTTGGCACAATTGGTAATAATTCTTGGCGGAACCTATCGGTGACCACTTAAAGTTGACATCAACTTTCCCTTAGACACCTCAAATTAAGGTTTGTTCATTTAAGACACCCATTGTAAGGCTCCGGTGTGTCATTTTGACACTTTTTTGACGATCAACAAAAAAATTAAGAAGAGTGTAACACACTCGCTGATGATGTATCAAAGTGACGAATTAAATGAAGACATTTGAGATAGATACCTAAAATAAGTATTAAGAAAATATTGTAAGTGAAAACCTATTTAGTTAATTACTTATAAAATGTTACATTTCAATTTTATTTTATTTTTAAAAAAATTGATGTTAGAATCAAGTATGATACTTTGCTCAAAATCATATCTCAAATAATCTGTACTGAAACAAAAATATGTATCATGTTAATTTCATGCTTTAAAATCATGAAGGTTAACGAAACCATAAAAATCCTGCAAAACTTTTGCTCAAGCCTTGAGATTAGAAAGTACTTGTAAAAACTCATGCATAATCACTTTAATTCATAAGGAATTTCTGAAGTAAATTATTTATCTTATTATGTTATTATTAATCAAGGATTTATTTTATAGCTAACAACAATCATTTATTAACATAAGAATAACTTGAACTGGAGAAATCATTCTATGGAGTTCTTGGAGATAAAGTTTGGGCAAAAATCGTGTTGGTAAATTTTAGTAGTATGAGTTTTAGAAAGCAAAGAAGTCAAGAAGAATATTGGTAGAAGAACATTTTTATTGATATCTTCAGATTTCATTTATAAGACTGGAATGAAAAAACAGAAAGCAATAAACCCACTACTAGCATATTTCTAACTCACTTACTCCTAAATAATAGGAATAGATGGCTAACAACTAATTGACTAAGTCTTATCTAATATAATGCAGTAAAAGTAAAAGTGCAGTTGAAAAAGTAAATTCCTAACACTCCTCCTTGCTTTGGAAACTACAAACTCCAATTTTCTGTCTGAGAAGCTGAAACTTGCCGACTGGTAAAGGCTTAGTGAATATATCAGCCAATTGTTCTTCCGTCTTGCAGTAGACAAGAGTTATATCTCCATCTTTTTGCACTTCTCTCAAGAAAAAGAACTTGATTTTGAAGTGCTTAGTTCTTCCATGAAACACAGGATTGTGAGATATAGCTATTGCTGCTTCATTGTCCACGAACACTTTGATGCTTCCAGTCGGTTCCATATGCAAATCAACCAGAATTTTCTTCAGCCACAATGCTTGATTTACTGCTGCTGCAGCTGCCACAAACTCAGCTTCGACAGTAGATTGATCTACAATATCTTTTTTCTTACAACTCCATGAGAAAATTCCAGAACCAAGACTAAAACAGTACCCTGAAGTACTCTTTGCATCATCCTCGGAACCGCCCCAATCAATGTCGGAATACCCACAAAGCTTCACAGGTTGACTCTTCTGAAACATGACTCCATAGGTGATGGTTCCTTTGATGTATCACACAACTCTTTTGGCTGCCTGCAAATATACTTCACTAGGACAATGCATGAATCTTGATAAAACATTTACATCATACAATATATCAGGTCTTGTTGTTGTAAGATACATTAAACACCCAATGAAACTTCTGAAGTATGTCTCATCCACCTTTTCGGCTCCATCATCTTTACTTAGTTTCTCTTTTTGGTTCATGGGAGTACTAATCTCTTTGCAATTGTCCATTTTGAATTTCTTGAGAATTTCCTTTGCATACTTTTTCTGGCAAACGAAAACTCATATTTTCCTTGTGTAATCTCCATTCCAAGGAAATATGTCATAAGACCAAGATCAAACATTTCAAAAGCTTGCATCATATCTTGCTTGAATTCATCAATTAGCTTTTCACTGCTCCCTGTAATCAAAAGGTCATCCACATAAAGAGAAACAACAAGAATCTCATTGCTATTATGTTTAACATACAATGTGAATTCTGAAAGACTCTTTTCAAAATCGAGACCGAGCAAATAATCATCTATTCGACTATACCAAGCTCTTGGTGCCTGTTTTAAGCCATATAGAGCTTTATGTAGTCGATAGACTTTATCTTCCTTTCCATCTATAACAAACCCTTCAGGTTGCTCAACATAAATTTCTTCTTCAAGAATGCCATTAAGAAATGCTGGTTTGACATCCATCTGATGCACTTTCCAGCCACGTTGTGCAGAAACAATTATAAGCAATCTGATCGTGTCAAGCCTAGCAATGAGAGCGAAAGTGTCAGAATAATCTACACCAAAAATCTGCGCATACCCTTAACTACAAGCCTTGCTTTATGCTTGTTGATTAAACCATCAACATTTAGCTTGGTTCGGAACACCCACTTTACCCCAATTACTTTTCTGCCTTGAGGTTTGTCAACAAGCTGTCACGTATCATTTTTTTCGATCATAAACAACTCCTTCTCCATTGCATTTCTCCACTTCGGGTCTTTGAGAGAATCTTTAGGGTTAGCAGGTTCACGAATCGCAGCATTGAATCTCTCATCAGAGAGCAATCGAGTTCCCCGAACTAGTGGATCATTGTCCCTTTCATTTAACCACGAGCTTGTATTCTGGACGAAATTCCTTGAGTCATCCCAATCCCATTCTTCATTCATCATGAAGTGGACATCTCTGCTGATAATTATCTTCTCACCTTCAGGTTGAAAGATGTTGTACGCTTTTGAAACATTACTGTAGTCAATAAAAATGCCTGGGGCAGCCTTCTTATCTAGTTTATCCCGTTTGACCTGAGGTACATAGGTAAAACAAAGACAACCAAACACTTTAAGAAAATCCAGCGGAGGCTTGTATCCATACCATGCTTCAAAAAGAGTTTGATCTTTCACAACTTTTGAGGGAAGTCAATTTTGTAGGAACACAGCTGTATTTGTTGCCTCTGCCCAAAACATCTTTAGCAATTCTTTTTGTGCAACATACATCTTGCCATCTCCATGATATATCTGTTTCTTCTCTCACTAACTCCATTTTGTTCTAAAGTATAAGGAGCAGTAAGTTGACGTTCAATCTCTGCTTCTTCACAAAATAGATCAAACTGATGAGAAGTGTACTCCTTGCCATTGTCAGATCGTAAAATCTAAATTTTGCAGCAATTTTCATTTTCCAACTTCGCTTTCAACTTCCAAAAAATGCTCTTGACCTCTGATTTGTACTTTAAAAAATAAATCCAGCATATTCGTAACAAATCATCAATAAAAATAACATAATAAAGACTACCTTTAAGTGAGGGAGTCCTTTGGGGTCCTCCAATATTGGTGTGAACCAGCTGCAACTTTCTTGTTGCTTTCCAAGTTGCCTTTGGGAATGGAAGTCTACTTTGTTTTCCAAATTGACAAGCCCGACAATTTTTAGAACTCGCTCCCAGTTTAGAAAGGTTCTTGACTATCACCAATTCTTGCATTTTGAGAAGCCCTTGATAATGATAGTGTCTGAGTCTCTTATGCCATAACTCGGAAGCATTTTCTCTTGCCGAATACACCACTTGTTCTTCCTCCAATGGATTTAATGAGAAACTTCTGCCTCTCATTTTGACTTTAAACAAGTCATGTCCTGAGGCTTCTTTGATCAAGCAATGTTTATCTTCAAAATACAATTTGAAACTTTTTTCTAACAATTGACCAACACTTAGCAAGTTCTTATCTAAATCTGGTACATAAAGAACATCGGAAATTGCTTTAGTACCTAATTGTGTTTCAATTGTAATAGTTCCCATTCCTTTTGCCGGAATATAACCGCCATGACCTATTTGACTTTTGTAACTCCAGTAGGCTTCAAGTATTTAAAGATCTTTGTCATGAGTCATATGGTTTGTGCATCCGCTATCAATCAGCCAAGCCTCAGTTGAAACATTGCTTACAAAACACGATGCCACAACGAGTTGATCCTCTTCCTGTTCATTAACAACCTGGGCATCTTGCTGCTGCAATTTACTCTTGCAGATAATTGCTTCATGCCCGAGTTAGTTGCACTTACTACATTTAGCATCTGGCCTTTTCCAACACTTATACGGCGCATGACCATTCTTTCCACAATGCTTACAAGGAGGATAGTTTCCTTTAAAGCTATCTGTTTTGCTTTTGTTGTTGTAGTGAGCTGCTCTTTCTCCATTTGTTGGCTGGTTCTTCTTATTATTTTTCTTTTTGTATCTTCCATTCTCTTCATGTTTGGCCATCAATGCTCCCTCTCTGATTCCATCTTCTCTCATAACCCTTCTTTGTTCTTGAGCCTGTAAGGAATTCAATAATTCAGCCAAAGTGATTTTTGACAGATCCTTGGTGTTCTCCAAAATGGTAATGGTGGCTTCAAATCTTTTAGGTACAGTAACCAGAATCTTTTCAACAATATGCGAGTCTTTAAACTCAGAACCAAGTAATCTTACTCTGTTTGCTATGCTCATAAGCCTGTCAGAGTATTCTTTGATGGTTTCCGATTCTTTCATCTTCTGTAACTCAAAGTCTCTAATGAGATTCATCACTTGAATACCTTTGATACAATCATCTCCTTCATATTCTGCCTTGAGATAATCCCAGATGGCTTTTGCTGATTTTAAAGACATGATGCGAGTTAAAATTGCTGAAGAGACTGCTTGAAAAAGACATGTCTTTGCCTTAGATTTTTTGGTTTTCTTGTCCTTGTGATTTTTAAGTTGAGCCATTGATGAGTTTTCGGGTAGCGGAAGAACTTCATAGTCTTCCTCAATTGCCTCTCAAAGATCTAAAGCTTCGAGATAAGCTTTCATCCTCATTGCCCACATATGAATTTTCACCATTGAAGACAAGAGGTGCCATTACCGAGAAACTTGAGCTTTCTTCCATTTTTAATCTTTTGCTATTTCTGGTTGTGGTGCTTGAGTCACTTGAAACAATCACTCACAGAAATACCCACAGATCCCGCATAAATAAAAAAAGCTCTGATACCAATTGTTGGTAAATTTTAGTAGTATGAGTTTTAGAAAGCAGAGAAGTCAAGAAGAATATTGGTAGAAGAACATTTTTATTGATATTTTCAGATTTCATTTATAAGACTGGAATGAAAAACAGAAAGCAGTAAACCCACTACTAGCATATTCCTAACTCACTAACTTACTCCTAAATAATAGGAATAGATGGCTAACAATTAATTGACTAAGTCTTATCTAATATAATGCAGTAAAAGTAAAAGTGCAGTTGAAAAAGAAAATTCCTAACAAATCGTGATTGAAAATCCTAGAATTCTTAAAAAAATACTGAACTTGGAGCCTTTCTTGAAAAACTGAAAATATTTCATTCATGATGTTCCTAATCTTTGGGAGAAGGAGAACAGAGATTTTGAGAGTAACTATATATATATTAGGATGTTATTAGGTTATAAGATGAATTCAGGAAAGCTAATGGAGGATAAAAAAGCAACAATACCCCTCTTAGAACATAAAAACACAAGAAGAATTGAAAAAATATTTTTTAATGAATCCAATAAGCCAATTCGGCGATTCGGAGGCCCCATCACCAAAATATTTGGCAGATCGCCAAAGTGGGCCTTTAGATTGTCAAAGTTAACAATTTTTAAAGGTTTTCAGGTCATTTTGGCAATATGCAAAACTCTTCGACGATTCGCCGAACTGACAGATCTCATCGCCAAACTTTCTAGTCCAAATACATTATATTCCAATAAAACAACCATAACTTTTTACTCCAAAATTGGAGTAATGAAAACGATCAGTGGGCTTGGAAAAAAGACTGAAAGACCTTTATACTGGTGGGTCTTAGTCTATAATATGCTTAATATTTTAGGAGTAATTATTGCTTAAATTTGACCTTTGTAAAATCTTATACCGAAACTCAATCGGTTAAAAACTTTCTACTCAACTTTGAGCTAGAGGTTTCTTATGACCTTAATTCATGTACAACACGTATCCTACACTAAGAAAGTGATCTTAACACCTATGTGTAAATAGAAATATTCGTCTTTGGGTTTATACATATTCAATGAACAATTTGAACTAAGCTTATAATTTGTGGGGTGTTACAGTATCTCCCTATTGGGATCATTTTTCCACGAATGAAGATCAAAACTAGAATAGACATATCAATAGAGTAAAACAAGATTTCTTTGGGCTATTTGCTCTATATATATTATAATAAATCAAATTGTACTAAAAAATGAGTGTGGTCGAAAAGATGTGCTATAATTCATATATAAGATTATATAATACATTATTTATGTAAATTGATCAATTTAATGGTCTAATTTATTTGGTCTATTGTAACGACCTGATTCCGTCGTTATGGAAAAGTCATTAGGGAAAGAATTGGGGCTAGAAAATTTTTTCGTAGTAACTTGAGATTTCCTAGCATAGTCCAGATTTGACGAAATCGGAGTCGATGAGGTCTATGAAATTTTGGTAAAAAATGAGAGATCTATAAATGAATTTGATTACATGGGTGGATAGCTAAGACATTAAGAAACCCGTATGACTTTACGGAATTGAATTCGGGTGAGTAGAACTCCCAAAATTGGTCTTAGCGTGAACGGATATTTCCTGAGTTTCATGGGATGAAGGTGTATTGTGAAATGGGGGTTTGGAATTCTTAAATCTACTCACTGTTTCCGAGCAAGATTTTGTGGTGGAATTATTCCCGCCATGGCGGGGACACTGTAGCGGGATGGGTCCAGCTGTAGTGGGACAGACGCGACTTAAGTCGAAAATAAAACCCCAAAATTTTTTATTCTGCACTTTTCGATTATGAGAGCTAGGAGACGACCCCAAACGAATTCTTGACCATTTTTCACCATTCTTGAGGCTAAAAGTACGGTTTTTCATTCCCCAAATCTATTTTTCGATCCGTAGAACTCAGTTTCTTGGGTAATTAACGATGGGGGAGGATTTTGATCTGGAATTTATGGTGGAAACACTATAATCTGGGTATCGGGATCAAGGGTTTAGTTTAGGGTTATTGAGTTTATTATAATCCGAATAATTAGACCTTAATTTGATTGTTGATCCTTGCATATAAATTGTTGTTTTAAGACCACAAAGAAGCGGGAAGAATTCGGAAAGGAAAGATTCAAGTGCCTTAGGGGATTCAAGCTTGGATTTGAGGTAGGTGATGGTTGTGATTTCATGTTGGTGTGATATATGCTTGTAATTTCTCATTATAATGCATGTATGTATGTGAATGTTGCATTATTGATCACCCTAATCGTAAATGAGGATAATTGAATAATTGTATGACATGAATCACCACTTGTTGTATGATTGTGAGAATATACATTGTGATTATGATTGTGGTTTGTTGAATGGATCGGTTTCCACGTTTCGGCATAAACATGGTATCAGGTGCCACGTTCTGGCATAATTATGGGATCAGTTGCCACGTTCTGGCATAAACATTGGATCGGGTACCACGTTCCGGTATGCTAACAGTTTGAGTGTAGGTTCAAAGAGATGACCATTGAATTGGGTTCCGTGAGAGGACAATTGAATTGTGTTGTGTATCTACTTCTGATGATTACGTTGATATCTAATGATGATTAATATTGGAAGATTGTATGTTGCTCTAAATTGATAATCAATGTGTATTATTAAGAACATGTGATGCTACATTGATCCTGAAAAGATGACTAATATTGTATATATTCGATATATGCCTATTTTATAATGTTGTGGTTACTTGCATGTATTTCACTTATTGGGATAACCGCGTGATCCTACCAGTACACTGTGGTTGTGTACTGATACTGCACTTGCTTGTTCTTTGTTAAGTGCAGGGCATCTTCAGGTGACTATTGATATACCTTAGCAAGATGACTATTGAGTGTGACCGGATTCAAGGGTGAGCCAGTTCTTTCAGGGTGCCATGGATCTTCTTGTTTAAGTCCACTCTTTTTGGACTCAGACTATTTGTTTTAGGTGTTGTTTAGTTTTAGGTTATACCCTTTGTTCTTCGACTTGTCGGTAGTAGAGTTTTGTTCTTCCGCATTAGTTTAGTTAGTTGTTTGTTAAAACCTTGGAGTTTATGGGGACTCCATTTTTGTAGACATTTAAACCTACTTCCATATCTTTAAATGTCTTAGTTTTCTTAAAATTTGTTTGTTTGGGTTGTAGTAATGGTTCTCCCACTGGAGGGTTTGTGTGGGTGCTAATCACGACGGTCTGGGTCATAACAAAGTTGGTATCAAAGCCTATGTTCATTGATCTCATGGTACCAAAACGAGTCTAGTAGAATCTTGCGGAATAGTATGATGACATTCGTACTTTTTTTCGAGAGGCTACAAGACTTTAGCAAAAACTCACTTCTTTCTACTCATTCGTGCTATGACTTGTATCCAATTGGTATCTGGGTGATACAAATTGGTATTTTTCCTCCTTCACTCTATGGTCGGAGCTAGAGCAACAACAACGGTAACACCATCACTAGCAAGAAAAGATGTCTATAGACTACCGACAGTTGAATAAAGTCACCATTCAGAACAAGTATCCATTGCCTCAGATAGATGACATTTTTGACCAATTGCAAGGTGCATCGTTTTTCTCTAAGATTGATTTAAGGTCTGGTTACCATCAGTTAAAGGTTGAGGCGGTTAAGAATTGGGTTCGACCAAGTTCTATGATTGAAATTAGCAGTTTTATAGGGCTCGCTAGCTACCATTGTCGCTTGTGGTATAAGTTGAGTCCAATTGGTATCTCAACGAAGTGAACTAGACGATGTAGTCCTTGCTGAAGGGACACAAGCAAGTTAATTGGAACTGAGAAGGTTCCAATTGGTATCTGGCCTTAGGGGACGTATAAGGCATAGATGATCAATATTGGTCGTCTTTGGAATGAACTAATTAATGAATTTGGACTTGTCTGCAATTTGTAATTGCTCGAGTGTCGTGAAACTTGTTGTGAATAGAAAGTCATCACAAGATTAGGTACAAGGGTCTAGATAAATTATGATGTGGTTCGTAAGCGAGAAATCTGGACGTGCGTTGCGACCAACTGATAACCGTGTGAGAGTCTGGGTGTATCCTGGGGATATATGTGTGGTAGTGTTGAAACGATGTAAAAGGATTCTAAAGTGCATACTTCGTTGGGTTGACCGGGGGTTAAACAATGATTGTCCTAGCTAAAGGGATTTTCTTAAATGCCTAGTTATAGCTGGGAAATCTAGGGGAAATATAGAAAAGAGAGGAACCCCATAAAAAATGTTGGCAGGGATTCTGTTTCTGTCGGGGTAACTGCGGGGCCGCTGGGGCGGGATTTTCTCGCTAAGGCGAGGCCGTCGGTGCGGGATTCCTCCCACCAGAGCGGGACAGTGCGAGACAGAACCTCAGCCCTATCTCCCATGTTTTCCCTAGTCACAATTTTGGACCTCAAATCGTACCTAAACTAACCCCCGCAATCTAATTTAATGTTCAACAATTGAATATAAGTTATAAAGTGTGTTAAAATTATGGAGAACCTGGACATATGAGGAGGAAACCAGGAGAGGAGGTTGGCCGTCAAGACGACAGGGCTAAGTTATATGTTTTTTCGGGCAAGACCAAGTTGAGGTGTGTGATGTAGTGGTCACTAGTGCTACTCTTGTATGTGCTCGGATGGCTATTATTTTTTTATTCGGGTTCTACTTATTTGTATGTGTCAATTCAATTACATTGGGATTTGATGTGGCTTGTGATATACTTGATGCCCCTATCCATGTTTCTACCCCAGTTGAATAGTCAGTCATAAGAACCCATGTGTATCGTGTTGTCGTGTTGTGGTTATGGATTTTCATATTTGGGTTGATTTGGTTATGCTGGATATGACTGACTTGATATAATCTTAGGCATGACTTGGTTCTCCCCCCTATTATACCGGGCCTACTTGTAATACTAAGTCGGTAACTCTAGAGATTCCCGGTAGGGAAAGATTAGAGTGGGAAGAGGTATACAAGTCTAAGCTAGCTAAGATCATATCCTCCATTCGAGCTAGGAAATTGGTGGGGCAGGGTTGTTTGGCTTATATGGCTCATGTTTGGGATGTTGAGGTTGAGTCTCCCTCTATTGAGTTTGTTTCTGTGGTGTCTGAGTTTAAGGAATTGTTCCTATGAATTTTCCTGGTAAGAATCTGAATAGAGATATATATTTCTGCATTGACTTGGAAACTGATACTCGCCCCATTTTCCATCCCTCTGTATCATATGTCTCCAGCAGAATTAAGAGAGCTTAAGGCTCAAATCCAAGAGCTTCTTGATAAGGTTTCATCCGTCCTAGTACTTCCCCGTGGGGTACTCCTGTCTTGTTGTTAAGAAGATGGAGGGTAGTATTAGGACTGGTGATTTTATCTTGAGCCATAATGGAGTGGATTAATACCGAAATGACAAGCTTATGGATGAAGAAAGTCCCATTGAGTATACTTGGGTGAAGGTAATTGAATAGTTTAGTAAGTAAATGTGTATAAAATTGGGTTAGCTCTTTGAATTTGATGGGTATACTTGAGTTTGAGGTGTCATGTCGATAAAAAGGTTGGCTTCGTAGTGATAGCCAGGGCTAACCGAATGTAATGGTGGTATGAGTTCGTGATGGATTGTGATGGGATGCAACTATATAATAAGATTGTTGGTAAAGAGAATTTTGTATAGTAAGTACGACTTGCGAGTGTCTAAGGTCGTGGTTTTCTAATATTGGGTGAGTAACGTGGTTGTATGAAAAGTTTTAAGAGATGGTGGGACACCACTCAAATAGAATGTTAAAGAGCTAGAGTTATAATAAAGGAAAATATAGTGGGATGTAGTACATCCTTTAGAGAGAGGCTAGAGCAAGAATATTTTATTTGATTGCAAGGGCTAAAGATATATCTTTAGTGGAGTAGATAATTGGGTTCAGAGATGTGTGATTTCATTGTTTTGTTGTGGCTATGATAATAGTGTCATGGATCAATTAGATGAGTCAAAAAGTATCGAAAAAGACTTGAGAAAGGAGTGTGCGGACATTAGCTTGAGTGTGATGACAAGTGCTTGATTTTGTTTTTGAGGCTAGTAATGAGTAGATTGAAATTTTAGCGAAATATATGGTAAGATCGATGGAGATGAGATCAATGATAAACGGAGATCCATGAATTCATAAAAATCTTCAAGGTACAAGCTAATGTTGATAGAGAAAGGATTGTGTTACATGGTGGAAATTACAATTCAGATTTTTCATTGTGAGTCTACATTCGTGGTGATGTATTTTGTCAAGGTATGAATTATCAAGGTGAGAAATGATCAATTGTATCCTATATTGAGCATTTGAAAGGACTTACACCTGGGTTGAGTCGTAAGTTTACTACTATTGATTGTTAAGTACCTAAGAAAGGTTTCATTTTTAAAAGTGTTGGTTTATAATAAGGTAAATGGTCGGAGTGTGTATAAATGTTGTTAGTATTGTGAGTATGATTCACTAGCTATGCTATAGTGTGTTTTCACTTTTGTATGTGGATCCCTAGTGGTGGATTAGGGGTACCAAATCCTGCGATGTTCTCTTGGTTGAGTGGGAAGATTGGGAAGATTTGGTTATTTCGAATGATATAATTGGTGTTGTCTTAGAGTTGTTAAAGTATTTTAGTGGTTCTACATGTACCACCTTGCTTATGAGAATTTATAGAAGAGCCACCATGCTTATTTGTCGTTGTCCGGCAATCTTAATATTCCTCTAGTCATCGAGGTCATGTATTGATTATGTGTGGTTGAATGTGGGGATCATTGGGTCCAATTCTACTGTTCTTAAGAGGTAATCTACAATTTCTAAATCTAGCATTTTGATAGTGTTGTTGGAGGGTTTGTATGCTTGGACATATCCCTCGATGAGTATCTCATTTCTAAATACCAATTTTTTTATAACTCAAACTCATGGGAAATTGGATTGTGAGATGGAGATGTTGATAAGAACTATGATTGTTCGGGTATTATGATTGTGTGTTGGTTGGTTCAGGTTCACCTCTAATTCTGGCGAGTTTTGATTTAGGATTTTATCATGGTTCTGTGAGAAAGATTCGTCCTGATGTTTGTGTCAAAGTCCTTGATAGCATGATGCAGACATGTGTACGTACGGTCAAACTTTGGTGGTTATTGGGAATAGCTTTGTGGTTAGCTAAGTGTACATACAACAATAATTATCCCTCGAGCATTGTGATGACTTCATTGAGGCATTGTAAGGGAGCATGTGTAGGTATTCAGTTGGTTGGTTTGGGGTTAGAGATGTGGAACCCTTAGGGGGTAATAAGATTCGGTAAGATGGGTCGGCGAGACAAGTATCCCCAGTAATTCGACGATTCAGATACTACTCTACCTTTATTTTTTTAGCCAATCTTTCCTAGTTGATCACTCGAGGATGAGTGATGGATAAATTGGTATTTATTGTAATGACTTGATTCCATCATTATGGAAAAGCCTCTGGGAAAAGAATTGGGGCTAGAAAACTTTTTCGTAGTAACTTGAGATTTTCTAACCTAATCCAAATTTGGACGAAATCGGAGTCAATGAGGTCTAGGAAAATCTGGTAACAAATGAGAGATCTATTAAGGAATTTGATTACATGAGTGGATAGCTAAGACGTTAAGGAACCCATACGACTTTACGGAATTGAATTCGGGTGAGTAGAACTCCCAAAATTGATCTTAGCGTGAACAGGTATTTTCTGAGTGTCATGGGATGAAGGTGTGTTGTGAAATGGGGGTTTGGAATTCTTAAATCTGTTCACTGTTTCCGTGCAAGCCGTTGTGGCGGAATTATTCCCGCCAGGGCGGGGACGCTATAGCGGGATAGACGCGACTTAAGTAGGAAATAAAACCCCAAAAACATTTTATTCTGTACTTTTCGACTTTGAGAGCTAGGAGACGACCCCAGATGAGTTCTTGACCGTTTTTCACAATTCTTGAGGCTAAAGGTAAGGTTTTCAATCCCCGAATCTATTTTTCAATTCGTAGAACTCAGTTTCTTGGGTAATTATCGATGGGGGAGGGTTTTGATTTGGAATTTGTGATAGAAAAAACTCTAATTTGGGTATGGGGATCAAGGGTTTGGTCTAGGGTTATTGAGTTTGTTTAATCCGGATAATTAGATCTTTGGTTGTTGATCCTTGCATATAAATTGTTGTTTTTAGACCACGAACAAGCGGAAAGAATCCAAAAAGGGAAGATTCAAGTGCCTTAGGGGATTCAAGCTTGTATTTGAGGTAGGTGATGATTGTGATTTTATGTTGGTGGATATATGTTTGTACTTGCTCATTATAATGCATGTATGTATTCGAATGTTGCATTATTGACCACCCTAATAGTAAATGAAGATAATTGAATAATTGTATGCCATGAATCACCTCTTGTTATATAATTATGAGAATATATATTGTGATTGTGATTGTGGTTTGTTGAATGGATCGGTTGCCACGTCCCGGCATAAACAAGGGATCGATTGCCACGTTCCGGCATAATTATGGGATCGGTTGCCACGTTCTGGCATAAACATTGGATCGGATACCATGTTTCGGTATGCTAACAGTTTGGGTGTGGGTTCCATGAGAGGACCATTGAGTTGGGTTCCGTGAGAGGACAATTGAATTGTGTTGTGTATCTACTTGTGATGATTACGTTGATATTTAATGATGATTGATATTGGAAGACAGTATGTTGCTCTAAATTGATAACCAATGTGTATTATTGAGAACATGTGATGCTACATTGATCCTGAAAAGATGACTAATATTGTATATGTTCGGTATATGCCTGTTTTATAATGTTGTGGTTACTTGCATGTGTTTCACTTATTGGGATAATCGCGTGATCCTACCAGTACATTGTGCTTGTGTACTGATACTGCACTTGCTTGTTCTTTGTTGAGTAAAGGGCATCTTCGGGCGGCTATTGATAGACCTTAGCTAGATGACTATTGAGCGTGACCGGATTCAAGGGTGAGTCAGTTCTTTCGGGCTGCCATGGATCTTTCTTGTTTAAGTCCACTCTTTTCGGACTCAGACTATTTGTTTAAGGTGTTGTTTAGTTTCGGGGTTGTACCCCTTGTTCTTAGACTTGTCGTTAGTAGAGTTTTGGTACAATGACTTTCAGGTTCTAAGGGTTGTTCTTCCGCATTAGTTTGGTAGTTGTTTGTTAAAACCTTGGTGTGTATGGGGACTCCATTTTTATAGTCATTTAAACCTTCTTCCGTATCATTAAATGTCTTAGTTTTCTGAAAATTTATTTTTTATGGGTTGTAGTAATGGTTCTCCCACCGGAGGGTTTGTGTGGATGCCAAACACAATGGTCTGGGTCGTGATATCTAGAAATGACGAGCCCACTTTGTCAAGCTCAAAATCTCATTTATCCTAAAGGTTGACCAAATTGACGGTCACATGATGTGGCACACCAAGTCAAATGAATGAGCCAATAAAATCATTCCACCTGTCATTATACATAGTATACCTAATCAAATGAAAGACCAATAAAAATGTGTCATGTGTACTAGTGACATATACTATCAAATATGATTTGATTGGTGGAAAAAAGTTTGTTCCCGTAACAACTCTTCCATTTCACAACTATAAATATCAGTCTTCATAATTTAGAAAAAAAGTCTAGAAATCGATAGCAAAAAGCAAGAGAGAGCTAGTGGAATCGAAAATGCTAATTTTCTATGTATCTATAAGCCAAGATTCCGAGAACATTCGAGCTAAAGAACATTTTTGGAATGTGAAATCTAAATCCTTTATTCGTTACCAACATCCAAATGTTCGCAGCGAATAATTAGTCAAATCAAGTCCAAGACAAATATTAAAGCTATTTCAACATTTGAATCAAATCAAATTCATTTAACATAGTTCGTATTATTACTAAAGAATCAGAGAAATATCATAAAATTGTAACACTCATTATATTTGAAATCAAATACTATGATTGTTGCAACATTTTTCCGTCTTAATTATTTATTTTTCTTGACACAAATTTTATCGTTTATAATATCGTTTTCCCTCGTCTGCTAGGCAGTGAAATTAGAAAAGTTTGTGGACCTAGATTTCACATTCTCTTTTGTTCTTTAATGTTTGTGTGCTGAGAGCAGGGCTTTTCAAAATCGATCCAAAACTGTTAAACCAAATCGAAAGAAAGTTATTGATTTATCGGTAATGGATTATTGATTTAACAATTTTGATTTTTTTATTATCAGGTTAACGATTCTCAACAGTTTGAGAATTTTTGCTAACGGGTTAACCAATAATCCAATAGTATATTAATATATTATAGTTATACCATTCGGTATATAAAGTCCTTGATTTAGGATTTAGTTTCATATTTTTATTTTTGGCATCTCTAACTTCCGGTTATTCTACGATGTGTTAGTGTTGTTTTTTGAGCAAGATAAATTGATACCCGATAAGCCAATATCTTAATGGTTCTTAACGATTTAACATGTTTACAAATCGATAACCGATAAGTCGAACAAATAAACTTCAAAATCGAACCGACCGATACACAACCCGAAGACATCTTACTAGAAATGTTTAACAGCTTGCAAGAAATGTACCAGTTATGTGCAGACTAAGGAAATAGCAAGTGCAATAAAGTTAAAATTCTATATCTTCACAAAACAAAAAGAATGTGTATAGAAATGGGATTACTCTTATACATAGAGAACTCAAATGAAGACAAAAGGTCAGAATGAGACATCCAAAAAGCCCTTGTTGCTGCATTGAGAGTTTAATCATCTTATTGGAACCTTTATCCAACCATTTGCAAAAGCAATTGCCAAGATCACAAAGGGTGTTGACATTCCAAATATGATTATATAAGGAAGAGGTGTCATCATAGGGTTCTCCCCTGCTCTTTCTCCTGCTGATTGCCAATACCTATAACACCCAACCTCTTTCACTAATTATAGGCAATTCAGAAAAATCCCCTATGTGTTACTTCATAGTAATATATGTATCAAAATCAAGAAAACCAAAACAAATATTAATCATAAATGAGACAGAAATCAATAAATAAGCCCCAATCTCAAAGTAGGGGTTGATTTCTCACGTGATCACTCAACTAATATTTATGAACTCAAAAAGTCATTTCTTTTTCAACAAAAAAGTGATTTTATGAGATAATAACTATAGTTGAGTGATCATCTAAAAATCAACTGCTCCAACTAGTTAAGATTATATTGGTGATATGAACAATTTATCTCAATTTTGCTCTCTTCATAACATTCCGACAATGTTGTTCAGACTTTTCAAAAAAACTGTTATGGGTGTAGTAGCATTTTTAGAAAATACGATTAACATAGGTTTCGACAATTCCTTTTCAATCATTCAGTAACCAAAATTCACTGATTAGATTAATCTGAATTCTCTCCAAATAGTCTAATTAATGGAGCAAAATTATAGCTTACCATAAGGTTTTCTATTCTAAGGGTTCAAACTCGAGACTTTGATTAAGGAGATAAATAAAAAATCTCAATCATTTCGCTAACAAATTCAATGTTTTGTGGATTTATCACACTTCAACTCTTTAATGTCGACTACATATGCTTTGCGATGACCAATAATTTTTGTTCAAATAATATATTTACATTAAGAAGTTTATAAATTTATACAACTATTAAATTCAAAACCAATTATTAACACTTGAAATTATTGTTATAAACTTCAGACACCATAAAATTAAAATTCTGACTTCGCCTTCGACGACGATAAGCATAGTAACAAAAAAAGATATGAAAACGTACTGTTCAGGTTCTTGTTCTTTAGTTATGAATTTCTTCTTCCCATCTTTCTTTACATCACCCTCTCCTCCTCCTATCAACAACCACAAACAAAAAAAAACATTTTCTTATATGTAAAACATTAATTAATATCATAGACAATAAATTAATAAGAGAACTTAATTAAACCAAACCTAATTTTGCTGAAACTTTGGAATGACTTCCCCTTCTTTTCAATGAGGTTGAAGCGAGAGATTGTGGAAAAGGTGAAAAAAGTTCCCTTGACAGAACTCCAAAGTTCATGCTAAGTGCACAAGACACAGCCATATTAGCTGCAATTTTTTAAAAAAATAAATAATTCCTGCAGATAATCTGTGGATGGATACACTATATATCTTGTGACTTGTGGTCAAAATTTAAACTAAAGTAATATCTTCAAGATATTTCAGCTAGACCCCCCATTGTTTAGAGTATTGTCATTTAGACCCTTTAGGTTAAATAATTTATATTCATGTCATATTCTTTTCAAGAAAATCTCTTTAATCACAATCAACTTTGTCATTGATAAGCATTTTTATACATTTGACCGTCCCTTATTTATATGCTTAAGGGGTGTGTCAGAAATGAAACCAACTATGGGTAACTCATCCAATCTGTCAAGAATATTAAGGGTTGGGCTCAAGATAATTTGAATTGGGTTCAATTTCAACTCATTCAAGTCTTAACCCGTTTTAAGAGAATCTTCAATTGAGCACAATTTAATTTTCAATTTCAATCCGTTTTGAGACTCTTTATTTGCATGATGTAATGTATGTTCCTTTATTGAAGGTATGAATAGATATTTTATATCTTTTAGGATTTATCTATCCATTTATAATTATTTTTTTTTTAAAAAAAATTCTTGAGTTGAAATTCAAATTGTGGTTATAAAAACTTAAATAATAATATATTAAAATAATGGAAATTAAGCAGGTCAAATTGGGAGGGTCAAGACTCAATCTGATTGTAACCCTATTTGAGCCCAAAGTAAACTTGGGCGGGTCAGAACCCAACCCAATTTCTACTTTAACCCATTTTAATATGAGAAAATTGTATAAAATAGCAAACTATTAATTCAAATTAAATACTATAACCACAGTTTAATTTAATTGTAACCCGTAGCAAACTGTTACCACTCGCCTCTCTCCCTGAAATTCTCGCTCGCCACTCTCGTTTTCTCGCTGGCAGTCTTTCTCGCCTCTCTCACTTTTATACAAACACAAATGTATAAAATGTGTTTGTGTTTGTATAAAGTGAGAGAAAACTGTATATATACATATCTTTTTGTTCGTCTCTCTCCCCAGAGAATCTCGTTCGCCACTCTCACTCGCCTCTCTCACTTTATACAAACACAAATGTATAAATTGCGTTTGTGTTTGTATAAAGCGAGAGAAAATTGTATATACAAATACATATATTTTTGTCCTATACACTTGTAATTATACAAATACAGATCTTCCCCTGCCCAGTTTTCTTTTGTCTTTCTCTCTTTCCCGCTTTATACAAACACAAATTATACAATTGATTCTTTTGTATATGTATACCGAAACAAATTATACAATTGATTCTTTTGTATATGTATACAGAAATATACATATTAATAGACATAGCAAACATGAGCGCAATTATATACAAACTATAGCTATATCATTCAAATATGATTTTTATGTTTGCTAAACCTAAAATTTACTCTTTTAATATCACCAATTTCAACCCAACCCGCCCATTTGACACCCCTAATATGCTTCAATTCATATCACATAGTCTAAGTTATAGTGCTTAAGAAAGTAGGGTGTACAAATTAGAGACTTACTAATAAGATCAAGCAGAATTATTATTACTATCAACTGAAAAACTACAAATTCTAATGCTACAATTGATAATGTATAATGTGCAAGTCAAACAATTTTCAGAAATATATAACACTGTCATTAGTAAATTAGTATGGGAACAACATTTATAAGCACCGAACGACTAATTTAAAAATCTTAGAATTTGAAAAGGTAAGGTAAGAAAATGAAAGATAAATTATAGGAATTGAAAAGATTAGTATATTGGTAAATGATGTATAAATTATAGAAATTGAAAAGGTTAGTATACTGGTATGATGTCTAAATCATAAGAATAGAAAAAGCTAGTATACTGGTATGATGTATTACTTTAAATCAATTAACTTTGTATAAATTGAAATGACTTTTGATATAATGTCGATTAAGACAAAATTATATGTGTTTTGATGAAAATAAATTCTTCTTCTTCTTTTTCTACTTTTTCCAGTCTCAGATTCTTCTTCTCTCTTGTTTTTTTAAAAAAAATATTCGACGTACTACAAACGTGAATCGTTTTGAGAATATTGTATATCTAAAGACTCAAAACATCGAGAGGATTTCATACCTAAAATTTGGGACTGTTTATAGGTGATTTTGAGTTGCTTGACATTGAATAGTCAGTGTATACTTCAGGTATAGTTAAGCTCTATTTAGCTTTTTGAGTATATCATAATCTATAATCTATAATCAGTGTATAGTTCATGTATAAGTATCCTTTATTGTATAGTCAATGTATATTTTATATAATGTATTGTATAAACAATGCATATGGATATATGTATATATTTTTGATACATAGATATACATCATATATACATGATTATACACTATGTATACAATACCGCTACATAGCATTACTATCTATACAATATGATCATTACATGTACCATCATTATTTTTGTTAAAAAAAAATTCACTAATAATTCTGGAATTCAGGCTTTCTTACAATTAAGTGTCTACAAGAGATGCCGGAAATGGAATATACTATATAGCATGCCAAAGCCAGTTGCTGGCTGATGATTGCTACTGTGAGATATGCACTAGTAGGAAGGGTTTCGTGACTCTACAAGAGATGCCGGAAAATGGAATTTGAAGTGAATACTTGCTACTCGTGTTCTCATTGGACTCATACAGACTGTTCAATTTGTGATAAATAAGGATTGATTGTTCTTAAAAGGCTTATTTTCCGCCATTAGGGAATGTGACATCCTGCATTGATGGAAGTCATGGTATAAACTTCAGATGTTGTCACAAGTTAACGAAGGCACCGTTACGTTGTACAATGTATACCTGTCTTAGGAGTTAGCCAGTTAGGTGTACAAGGTACCTCATTGTGATCCTCATTGGCAAATACAATACAATGTTTCTGGCTGGACAAAGCTTGTAGTGATACTTGATGAAGAAGCTCTAGAGTTTTGGAAACATAATAGTTAATAGATCTGCGTCAATGTTAAGAGAGACAAAAAAAAAGGATAGATGCCTTAAGTTTCCCTTTTGTTGTGAACCAAGCTGACTCGGTAAGGGCCTATGGGCTATTAAATACTTTTAATTGGGGATCCAGGCCCAATTAGTATCTCTATTAAAAAGGACTAGAAGTTAGAAGAAGGGGCAGGCAAATTATGTGAAGCATTGGCTTTCTGATCCTCTCATCTCCCTTCTATGGTCTAGTATCTCATCCCCTTCTAGTTACCTTCTTCTATGTTAAGCTACCCGTAATTAGTGTGTTATTACTTTGTTGTGTGTATTATCCGTTGTAATTTGTATTCAGAGATAACTATAAATATTAGTGTTTGTATTGGAAATCGGGTTTGTTACATTGGTGATTTCATCCAGAGGTCTCTCTAATGGAGGACCAAAAAGTACTCAAGGCTTTCGTTGGTGATTCAATTCGGGATTCAATACAAGAAATGAAGGATTCTATCTCTAAAGATCTCGCGGAATGTCGTTCGATGTTGCTGGAGGTTTTGGGGGAAAAGGATACGTCTTTTGAACCCAAAAACATAGTTATGAACGTCAAATTAGGGCACTTTCGAGGTGAGGATCCGGGCGCTTGGATAGTTCAAGCAGAGCATTATTTTAATTGCTATAAAATTGAGGAAGATCAGAAGCTTAATGTGGCTTCGTTCTATTTTGATGGTGAGGCTTTGGAATGGTATGGATGGTTATTTCGCAACAATCAACTCGCTGGTTGGGGCCATTTTGTGGACAAATTGATGATTCGTTTTCGCTCCGTACTAGAGACACATCGCGGGTTCTTATCCATTCCCACGAACAAGACTAATAGGACAGTGGAGTATTATCAGGAGGCTATTCCATCGTGGGGTAATATTACTAATTCATCCTCGCCTCAGTCTTATCAATACGATATCTTTATTGGAAATTATGAGGTAGGCGGCCACGTGTTCGATAAAATGCCTGAGAAGTGTAATGATGTAGATTTTTCGGACAGTACCTCTGTTGGTAATAATAGGAACACTTTTGAAGAAATGGACAATAGGCCATCACTAATGATTTCTTCCGTGTTTAGTGTGTATGATCAAATGGTGACAGATCCATATATGTCTAATAACACTACTAAGGATGAAACAATTTCATTTCCAAACAAAGTTCTCTCTCAATCACCCCAGTATGGTCATGACCATTTAAGTCGAGAAGGTGGACAACATGTTCGTACCTTATCCTATGAGACACATCCACCACAAGAGTACACTAGTTTGTCGTTGTCTGCTTTCAGTGTGCATAATGATCATTCCATGAACACTTTTGTTAATGATGCTAAGCTCGTGAAAGCAATAACTATTGCGAAGTCGTGGAAGGTGGTAGTTGCTGGACGGGAGTACAATGAGTGTGAGCTCATTGATCACTTGGGACTGTTGGTAATGGACGAGGTAACTATTACACATTTCAGAATTAGTACAACAAGGATGTTCGACGACAGTCTTCGGTGGTTTTGTGTCATTGGTTGTGGCCACAAGGTCGCAAGACCGTTAATTGGAGATCCCAATTTTAGTTGGACTGTTATTTTTAAAGAGTATCAGATGGCTGGAGTAGCTAAGAGGACGAATACATTAGTTTCTGTGACAGCCGAAAATTATAAGTTTACTTGTCTTATGTCACTGGATCGGCCAGAGGTGGTGCCAACTGATTGTCCAATTGATTTTTATATCCAAACAACTTCACGGGTCGGTCAACGAATTAGGTACTGCGTCTTTTCTTTAACTGATGAAGTGGGATTACATCTTAATTTTGTTCTCGATTACATCTCTGTCACTGTTCATGGTGTTATGAAGCACTTAAATCAGTTGAACCAAGGGTTGCCTTTGGTGCCAGTGAAATTTTGCACAGATGCACCTTTCCAGGCATTATCCTACAAACATCAATCTGGAGAAGTATGTTGCAGAGACATTTGCCAATTTAGAGGTGGTAAGGTTCTAGTTAAAGTTGGACAAGATGTTCAAGATGCAATGGAAGTAATGCCAATTTCCTTAATACTCTCCAAAGACAACATAAAGCTGCACTTTGCATCAAACCATCTAGATCTTTTTCTTTGGCCAAATCTATTGCTGGATGGAGGAGTGTTGTTTCACTTTACACTCGTGACATTGCAGTGTGTGGAAATTGTTACTCGTCAGATAATTTAGAGAGTTTTGGATGAATTTCATGACTTGAACCTTGAGGACAAGGTTCTTTTTTAGGGCGGGAGTATTGTTGTGAACCAAGCTGACTCGGTAAGGGCCTATGGGCTATTAAATACTTTTAATTGGGGATCCAGGCACAATTAGTATCTCTATTAAAAAGGACTAGAAGTTAGAAGAAGGGGCAGGCAAATTATGTGAAGCGTTGGCTTTCTGATCCTCTCATCTCCCTGCTATGGTCTAGTATCTCATCCCCTTCTAGTTACCTTCTTCTATGTTAAGCTACCCGTAATTAGTGTGCTATTACTTTGTTGTGTGTATTATCCGTTGTAATTTGTATTCAGAGATAACTATAAATATCAGTGTTTGTATTGGAAATCGGGTTTGTTACACCTTTCATGCTCTTCGATCCCTTCATTCATTTCACTAAATTATGGAAAAATATATTCTATTAAGAAAGAGACTAATTCAGAGGACAAAAGTGTTAAGAAGATCGAAATGGAAAAGAAAACAAATCAGTCAGAAGACTAATTCAGCAGTACATTCCCACTATGCTGCAGATTCTTAGTGTTACAACTCCCAAATGACCACTGGTCTTAGCATATATAGAAAGGAAAATCACTTTTTTGTTATAAAACATACAAGTGAATGGAACTTTAATACAAGAGATATATATCCCCGTGCCTGCAAAATGCAAATAAGGCCTATTCCATGGTGCAAATTTCTTATTACTTTGCCTACACAATAAGCCTACACATAATTATGCAAGTTTTGTACCTTTTTGTTCCAACACGCGTAGAAGTAACAATTGGAAAGCAGAGGCAGACCCACATGTCCCCGTGAGGGTGCACATGCTTGAATAAAATAAGGAGATGGCTAGTTTTGAACTTGCGACCCACATGTCCCCGTGAGGGTCACTTGTATGTTAGGTAGCCTCCTCACTAAACACAAGTAATAGCTAGATTGCATTGAGAATGAGGGCGGGCAGTGGAATGCTCGAGTATAAATTTTCTATGCTCATGTAAACGGCCAGTTTGTCTTCAAATCCTGAGTTCACCTCTGTTGGAATTGTTTTGTTTGTTCTCTCTTCAAATTTGTCGTATCTGCTCTTATAATCTTCTCAGACTCTCCTGTGGTATTGTAAAATCTTCCCTCTTCTCATTCCCCGTAGTCATTTCATCTTTGAACCAAACTCTCCATTCCTCTCTGAACTCTGATGGAATCATAGTGGATCCTGCATGACCCTTGCTTTTTAGCATTTGAGATAACATACTCTCTGCACAAGGACCAATCTTTCTCAAGACTAGCCTCCAAATACACTAGCACCTAGGGGTGGCAAATGATTGGATTAGATCGAATTTTGGATGAATTGAATATGGAATGAACAAGAATGGTTTGGATTACAATCCACTCAAATAGAATATAGGTATATATGGATTTGGTCAAATACGATTTGGGTAAAATGGTTCTAACCCATTTAAAAGCTCTCCATATTTCCTTGACTAAGTGAACTGGGACTTCATGACATCAATCTATCCCCTCCCCCGGGCACCCCTACCCCCTCGGAGCACCCCCCACCTTCCACTAACTGACCCCTATTTTTTTTTGTTTTCCAATAACAAGAAAATTTTTTTACCCCCCCCCCCCTCATCTTCCACCAACTTACCCCTAAATTTTTTTGTTTTTCAAAAACAAAAAAAATTATGTTTTTTCAAAATAAAAATAAGAATTTACCCCCTCCTCTCGGGGACCCCCCACTTTCCACCAACCGACCCCAATTTTTTTTTTATTTTCCAAAAACAAAAAAAATTTACCCCTTCCCTCGGGTACCCCCTTCCCCGGGTATCCCCTCCCCACACCTTCCACCACCCTACCCCTAATTTTTTTTTGTTTTCCAAAAATAAAAAAAATTCTGATTTTTCAAGAAAAAAAATTACCTCCTCCCCCCGGACACCCCCCACCCCCCTCCTATCTTCCACCAACCGACCCCTAATTTTTTTTTTTCCAAAAACAAAAAGAAATCTGTTTTTTTCAAAAAAAAACTACCCCCTCCCCCGGGCACCCCCATCCCCCAGGTGACCCCCTTCCACCAACCTTGGATTTTTCATTGATCGAGGTGCACAATACCCAATATCGGGTCAGGGCCAAGATTGAAGTTACCTTTTACATTAGCTACCTTCAACTTAGGCTTTTGACCACATGTCCAAGGAGTGACCAGGGCCAACATAGTAGATTTATGGGAAGGTGAGTTTGGGGTTTAGAAAGAAATAGTCTAATTTTTAGGCTCAAAGCATTTGGATCAAAGGGAGCATTTATTTCATTTGGTTGGATCTTTCATTTAGGCAATTTGTGGACTTATCAGAACAAGGGCCTATGATCACCTCCTAGTTTCTAGAGTGAATTGCCTTAGCAGGACTAACCGGGCAAGTTCTAGTTTTGCACAAAAACTATTTGACCAATCAACTATTCTCACACACACTTGGCACATAGTTTCATTATCAGATTATCAGATTACCCAGTTCAAGTTTCAACTTAAGTCGTGCCATCAGGTTGATTCATTATCATGTCATACTTAGAGCCAACATATTCAACCTGTCTTAGCCTACCACTTCTAGCACACAAGTCAAAATTTGGACGGGTATATTTTTCATAAGCCATCATGTTTCATTCTTGTTCATGCTTCTATACATACTATCCTAACACATGATTTAACCAACAATTATATTCAATTAGTCAAATTACTTCCAGAAACAAGTAATAAAGGAGGGGGGGGGGGTTGTAGAACAAATTGTAAAAATTCAATAAATAATCAATAATCAAAAGTCAGTTTTGGGTTGTTATCAAGATGGGTGAAATAGCTAGGGTATCCGTGTTCCCCACATGCTCATAATGCAGTAATCCTAATAATAGCAATCATTTCTTAGTGTATTACATGCAAAGTGATAAGTTAGGTATCTCTAAATCCTTGGTCCGACATCTAGAGAATTTCACCCCGCACCTTGGTCCGGCTACGTGTGTGTACTTTACTAACCCTTACATTTACCTCATATTAGATATCATAATCGATGTTTGGCTTAGTTATTAAACTATTTTACTATCACCAAAGTACCAACTTTCTGAAAATGCAATTAGTGTCCTTACTTCACACAAAATCCCTTTTCTTTCACACAATGACTTATGGCTTTGAGTACAAGGATTCATTCAACACTCACTCTCAAAAACAACTTCAAGTACAGTTAGTGCTCAATACCATAGGCTTGCCCTTATTTTCACTGCTTAGACGCCCCACATTAGACTCTAGAATCACACTAGGACTTTCTTGGCTTGTAACATAGGCTCAGGGTCAGGTGTGGTACATTTGGGTACTTCTTAGTAACTTTCTGCCCTCCTTGACATTACAATTGGCTTTCAACCTCTTTCTGCCCTATTTTTGTCCTCCTACTGTTTTACCTTCTTTCCCTTAATTTTTTCAACTATGGATGTGACTTTAGGTTTTGTAGATCTCTCTATTTTTTATTACTCTATGTCTCCTTACCAACTTCTATATGGGAAGTCTTGTCATTACCGGTAGAGCTAGAGCATAAGGTGATGTGGGCAATGAAGAAGCTAAATTTGGATTGGGACGCCGCATCGAATCAAAGATAAATTACTTGAATTTTCTTGATGAGTTACGCCTAAAAGCTTACGAAAGTTCAACCTTGTACAAAGAGAAGATGAAGCGGTATCATGATCAAAGAATTGAAAAGCGAGAATTTGTGGTTGGTGATCTTGTGCTTCTATTCAACTCTAGGTTGCGCTTGTTTCCAGGCAAACTCAAGTCCAAATGGACTGGGCCATTTTTGCTCACAAAAGTGCTCCCCCATGGAGCTGTTGAGCTTGAGAATAATGAAGGAACTAGGTTTATGGTAAACGGGAAAAGGATCAAGATCTATCTGGGAAATGCTGAAACTGTGCAAGAGGTGATTGAGGCCTACAATCTTGATGAAGTCTAAGTAAGCAAGAAACTTGCGTCGTGCCGCGACGTTAAATCAAGCGTTGTTTGGGAGGCAACCCAGGATGTACAATCTAGCCAACAATATGTTTTTGTTTTCCATTTAGTAGTTTTATTTGTTTAAATTTGGACGAGTATATTTTTCAAAAGCCATCATGCTTTATTCTTGTTCATGCTTCTATACATACTATCCTAACACATGCCAGTTCAAAAGAAATTAAACAGTCTCTTGAGGGAAAAGAACACAGGCAAGAAAACCCCAAGAGAGGATTTATGAGTTTTGGGTTACTCAGACTTCACCCTATCACTCACAATCCATTTACCCCACCCCCAACAAAAATAAATGCTACCTGGGACACTGAGCAGGAGATGCGAGAGCAGCTTCCCAGATTGTTTGATCCTTCAGGTACTTCTTGACCCTTAGCGGATGAAAATCCTTTTTAGTAGTGGATATTGTAATGACCCTCGTGGTCATTTTTGTGTTTTACCTTTTGTGTGTCATTTGGAGTGTTCCTATAGCGACCCCAAGTCATTTATGACTTGCTGGAAGTGACAGTTCGGTCACATGGTCGTTCGTTTGGCTTTTGTGCAAGTTTTAGTGTTTTTGGAACTTATAAACATTGAACGATCATTTTCGATCAAAAGTTCAAGAAGATGACATCAAAATCCAATTCTGACGATTCCATCAGCTTCGTAGGGGTCATTTTAGGCTAGTAGCATGGTCGGCATGACTCCCGAGGTTTTCTGTGTGAGTCGGTGCGATTAGGCGTTTTAACTTTAAGTTTAAGCCTAAGTTTGACTTTAGTCAACACTCTGAATAAACGCGCTTGGATGAGAATTCTGTCAGTGTGGTTAGCTTCGAAATGTTGAGTTTGGTCTATATTGACCCTTCTTTTGTGTCCCGAGGTTTTTGATATTTTTTCGAGCCCTTTTGTGGTTTTTTACTTAAAATGACATTTGGGTGTGGGACCCACTTTTATCAAGATGACCTCGTATGTAAATTTTGATTGTGCCATTGAGTCCGCAATATTGAATTTGGTATGGTTGCATATCTCGTTTGCGTGTACGGGGTTCCGAATTAGATCGGAGCACCCATCGGAGTTTCAAGTTTTTGGAAAGTTATTGCAGAAAATTCTGCTATAAATGGAGATTTATCAACAACCATTTTCCAAACTTAAAACCATCATGACTCTCTCATCTCTCAACAGAATTACGCGATTTAAAGTACGGGAGCTTTGTATTTTTGGTGGATTCGCTGTAGAGTGTTTGGAAGTTGTCGGGTGTGCGTAGTTCAAGGTAATTTCACGATAAACCTGACTGTTGTACCCTTTTTCGAGCTTATTTTTTGGCATTTTTGTTTTGGTCATATCTCACTCATTTTAGCTCGGTTTTGGGTGATTCGAAGTCCCACGTGTTGGGAATTATCGTGGCTTTGTCGTAGAGTGTTCAAGGAGTGTTGAGAAGCATTATAACATTGTAGATTTCGAGTTTAGACTATTGCATGTCTTCTATTAAGTTGATTAAACTGTGGTTTTCTTGCTTGTTGGTTTTTGCTACGTTTTGAGCCTCGAATTGTGTTACATTTTGGAACACAAGTTCGGGGTACTATTTAGGGTCTCTTGATAGAGTGAAATTCGGACAGTTCGGTGCGGATCCCACGATTCCCATTTTGACTCCAAAATTGACCTGTCTCCGTTTGTTCTGATTTTGGTGTCTAAACGACCGTACTAACATTGTGATCCTATATTTGATAGTGTGGCAGCATTCAAGGGTCATTCGGTAAAGAAAAGCTTCGTCAAAGTGATTTGGAACGTGCGCGGTCAGCTTTAAGGTAGGCTACGACTTCCTTTCTGTTAGATTGAGTTTAATTATGTAAAAGGATGTCGACTGGAGTGAATTGGGGGTGGGTACCAGTTTCGTACTTTACTTTGATTAGATGCCTCATGTTAGGAACGATTGCCATATTTCGGGTGTAGTATCATGTTAACTGGTTTAGTAGAGTTGCATGCTTATGTGCTAAATGATATTGTATGCTTGTATGCTATGTGTTGTATGTTTGTTCATCCTTAACCGTATGCATGATGTCCTTAGTTTAGGTTAGGCTAGCATTGCCTTAGACTTGTGACCCGTGTGGGCTAGATAGCGTTAACTTCATGCCGACGTCGTTCGAATGACTTTGCTCCTTGTAGACTGGAGTAGCAGACTTGAGTCTGATAGTTGAGCCTTAGATTAGGCGTTATCGCTGCTTGCTGCACTTCTGTATCTTTTCTAATTTGGCGGTTTCAATGCATTCTCGAAGGTTCGGTGCATCACTAGAGGTGTGGGATTGAGATAGTATAGGCTTGGATCCTTTTCTGTGATTTCTTAGAGTGGACGGCGTTCCATGGTGGCTGTTGTTGGATTGGATCTTATTGGAGATACCATCACCCCCGGGATCGTTCTTTCTAGCTGGGCTGGGAGAGTATCGTTGGCTGGGTAGACTCGGTGATTTCGGTGATCGCCATCGGGCCTCTCTTTCTAGCTGGGCTGGGAGTGTGCTACTGGCTGGGTGTCCCCGGGTCGCTCTTTCTAGCTGGGCTGGGAGCTGACTGCATGGTAGGTCGACTCGCGATATCTACCTCACTCACGGGTCCCTCTTTCTAGTTGGGCTGAGAGTGGACTGTTTGGTTGGGTGCCCCCTAGGGTCACTTTTCCTAGCTGGGCTGGGAGTGCACTGCTGACTGGATGGAGTCTGATGGGTTATCTTGGTTACTTTGGGCTAGGAGCTCGATTTTCTTCTTTCTCAGTAGACTTAGCTTTTCTATGTACCTGTCGGGCTTATGGGGGTCCGTTCAGGTTAAAACTTGGCACGAGTGTACCTTCTGGGCTTATGGGGTCCAGTTAGGTTTAGTTTAGTTGTACTTAGTTTGTTTCTGGTATGCTCGTGTGCTTTCTTTTCATATTCGCTTTGACCTTTCTGTGTCTAGATTCTATCATTTCTTATTGTTTTTACCCTTTTTGCTCAGTCGGTTTGTAATGCCTACTGAGTACCTGTTGTTTTGGTACTTATGCTACGCTCTGCATCTATTTCGTGATGCAGGTCCCAGTACCAGTTACCAGCGGTGATTTGTTCCAGCCTTCTTTTGCAGTTGTGACTCGAAGACGAGGGCAAGTACTTGGCATTTTGGGTTTGTTCAGTCTCCTTCTTTTGTTTAGCTAGTCTTGTTGCTTTTGAGACACGATTTGTTATGGTCCACTTTTGGGACTTGTACTCTTTATTAGATAGCTCTGTACTAGTGACTTTCAGGTTCTGGGATGGATTTCTGTATATATTTATTTTGGTTTGCTTCCGCCTTGTTGTCCTTGCTTAGTTTATTGTTTTCGCTAGTTTCTACCCTTACGCTCATTGCTTGATGTTCTGGGTTAGGGGTTGGCTTACCTACTAGTAGGGTATAGTAGAAGCCATCATGATTCGAGAAATCGGGTCGTGACACCATGAGAGTCAAAAGCCAAAAGAGCAAAGGGCTGATCCTAAAAAAATTTGCACCGAAGATTGGCTTGCGCGCATTCTCAACAAAGTGGAAGGGTCGGACAAAGTGCTAAAAGAAATGACAAATAACATCTCAACTCTGAACAAACCAGTTACTTCACACTCGATATAGATTAAGCAGCTAGAAGCACAAATGGGTCAAATCTCGACTCATTTAAACGCAATGCCAAAAAGAGGATTACCGAGTGATACCATGGTCAACCCAAAGAATAAATTGTGCAAGCATATCTTGTCGTGTCACGACGTTAAATAAAGCACTTCTTGGGAGGAAGCCCAAGTCTTTAGCTTTTATTATTGTTGTTTGAATAACGGGTGTTAGATTCGCAGGTTGGAAATTTGAATTTTTGGGAAGAGGAGCAATTAGGAGACCCCAGGTAGCAATTGGCGACTCGCCGAACAGGTTGGCAAACCCGATCTAGACAGCCGTATGGACTATTCAAAAGGCTGGTGTTCTGTAAAACTCGATGGACAAAAGAGCCATTCGGTGCATCGCCGAATAGTCGGCGACAAAAGTTGGTGTCGCCGACTGGCGCACGAACTGAACGGTTATAAAGGCCTGAACCATTTTTAAATTCAAAAACTTCCCTCATTTCATATTTTTCGACCTTTGCACTTTCACAACTATATTTTAGATCTTTGTATTTGTTATTTTCGTGTGGGGATTAACTGCTCAGAGGGAATTTGTGTGTTGATTGTTTGTTTACTCAATCGCCTAGCGTTCATTTGTCTGCTCTTGAGGTTGGTTATTCAAACCCTGCCTTTAACATTATAGTAGTTTCCAAATGCGTGATCGTATTCCCTGTTGAATTATTTGAGTAATCTTAGTTGTTTGAATGATCGTTATTAGTGTGTTCCCTTCTTGTACTTTGTTTATGCATATTTTGGCCTATAACTGTTGTATCCCATGTGGGTAAATGATTTAAATTGTGGGTTAAGTTGTTAATTTGTTAAGTCTGGTGTGGGTGAAGTCTGAGTTCCCCAAATTGCACCGATCGATTGACTTTGCCCAATGATAGAGTGGGTGATGTCATTCTTAAGGGAAAAAGACGTTAATGGGCAATTTTGGACAAATCGGGGGAAGTCTGAGTACCCCGAGGTCATTAGTGTTATGGTTCTAGGCTTAATTGTGTAGAATATGTGTTTAATTTAAATCTCGTGGGCTGTGGGTTAGAAATTGGAGGTCGGGGTCAAAACCTGACACGAAGGACCTTTCATCGAGCTTAATCAAGCTCACCGAATGATTCGGTGGTTCGCCCAATGATACTTAGATCACCTTTTTATTCTCCATATTTGTTAAATTGATTATGTAACATTCGGTGATATGCCTGAGCTCGCCAAGTTCACTCGACGACTCGCCGAATGTCCTTTAGATCACCTTTTTTAGCCTAATTTTTGGAAACCATTATGTAACATTTGGAGATCTACTTTTAGTTAACTGAATGGTGTCGGCGATTCGCCGAAAGGCCCAGGACATCGCCGACTTGTGCTGAATTCTGTGAATTTTAAGTCTGGAACAAGTCAGGCTCGCCAAATGGGTTCGGTGACTCGGTGAGTCTTCCTACACATTTTTAAACTTTGATAATTTCTTGAACTATTTCTAATGTAGTGATTGATTTGATGTTATTTTGCAGGTATGGCCAGACCAAAGGTACCAGGAAAATATCAACCACCCCGCAAGCACGCCCAAGTAATAAGTATCAACGAGGGTGTTTCACCCTCCTGAGCCACACAAGCAAAACTTCCTTCAATAGGGGAGAAAGGCAAGGGAAAAGAGCATGTACAGTAAAGTCCGGCTGAGGAGAGTTCCGACAGCATGGGCATCTATACCATCCACCTCACTACTTAAAAGTCGGAAAGTAAGGGAAACTTGGGGATAGCTCGCCAGTCTGTGTGTCTGAGCCAGAGGACGATCATACTCTACAAATGAGGAGAGCGAAGCTACGCTCTAAGTCATTACATGATCCATCCAGGATCCCAGTGCCTCCTACTCCTCCTCCACCTCCAGAATATTCAATAGAGCAGGTACATCCGGTGCTACCAGTTCATGCACCCCCACCTCGATCACTGAATAGATTGAAAGTTGTCGGGCTAAGGACCATTCTGGAAGAGAAACGACAAGCTACAGATAGAGTAGTCGAGAGGTACCTGGAGGTGTAGAACACTATCAAGTTCCACAAGTTTAAGATTTTCACTAAGCCCTAAGGCTCCTACATTCCTTCTTAGGTTCGGGAATTTTATGTGGAGTACAGAAAGCTAGTGCCCAAGAGGAAGAAGAAGGAGAGAGTGTTCACACCGGTGGACCATGTAGTGGTGCGGGCTGGAAAGTTAAATGCAGTAGCACCGACATCAATGTGGTGCTAGGGTGCATGATGAATATAATCCATGTCTTGGTGGATCAGATACAGAAGAAGACCCTCGATGACTTGATGGGTTGGTTAGATCTGTTGATATAAGACATCACACCGCCATGGATTGAGGCAAGTGTCCCAATAGAGAAGAAGGATCTCAACATGGCTATCAGATAGTGGTTCAGGTGTATCAGTACCTCGATGCCATTATAGAATGAGTCTATACTCATGCATCATAAGGTTGTATTGTTAGGCTGTATCATGGATCGAGATAGACTAAATCTCGGCCTGATTATTGAGTAGGAGATGGCCATGAGGGCCAAGCAAAGTCAGACTTCTCTGTCATTTCCTGTGTTGATCACGGAGTTGTGCAGACGTTCTCGGGTGCCATTGATATAGAAGATGGATGTGGAACTGACTCCTACTTCCTCTACTAGCATCCGGAGGATAGAGGTTGAGTATACTAGAGATGAGGCCGAGATGAGGAGAGCTACACCAGTGGACACTTTCCCGGTGGTTAATATGGAGATGTTACCGACGGACACAGTCCCTTCTACTCAGTTCGATAAGCCTTCAAGTACCTCTGGCAACTCGACTACTGCACATCCTACTTCGACTGCTGCTCCTAGTTCTTCTACTATTGCTGCTTCCCAACCCCCTTTGACCCAACCTATGTGTTTCAAGATGGGCCACCTAGCGCAATCTGCTGATATATGTGCCTCCCGAGTAGAGGCTATTGTACCTAGGAAAATTAAGAGGGCTATTGTTGCTGCCTTAGCTCGTATCCAGGCTGAGTTGAGAGAACACCGAGCACTGATTGATGCATATGTCTTAGTTTATGATACTCTCACTGTTAGAGTGGAGGCTTGTGAGCAGGGTAAGGGTGAGTCTGAGGAAGTGACGGCCTTGAAGTTCGAAATTATTGGAATGAGGCGTGATGGGGATGCGCTGAAATCCATGGATCTTACTATGTTATTCAGCACGGTGGACCTTCCCGAGTCCCGAGCACTGAGTTTCCATCCATTCCTGAGATCCCTCTGGCTACTACGACCGGAGATGCTGCTATGGCTAATGATGATGCTGAGTCAGAGGCTCCCGAGACTGATGAGGGGGAGCTTGGTACAAGAGATGCAGCGGTGTATGATGATTTAGAGGACCTCGAGGGGGCGATGGTGCAGACAGTTGTGGAGTTGTCTAATTCCAAGACTAAGGGAGTCACTGATATAAAAAGTTCATTGTTGGCTTAGCTTGACGGGGGGGGGGGGGTTGACTCTTTTTTTATTTATTTAAAACACATTTTATTCAATTAAAATCTAGACTCATTACAAGGCCAGTGTCTCAACTCTTCAAAGCATAACAAAAAAAGGATAAACTCTCACCTACCCACCCCTAACAAATTAACTTTCCCCTTTAGTCAACAGTAGCTCTCCAATTTGGAAAGTAACCCGACAAATTTCATTCTCCGCCGCCGCCATTGGGATCTCTTTGGAATCAATGTCGGTTCTTCCTTCATGGGCGGTTCCTCCATCTGAAACCAAAGAAGTATCTGTCCACTTTGATAGATTATGCCAGGTATGAATTTTTCTTCTCGTGTTTCTTTATATGTACTTCCCGTTCTTGAACTTTTCTCCTTTCATCAGGATCTTTGTGTAATACTTGCTCCAAGAAACGATGAGAGATGATGTAGCTCGGGTGTATTCAAAGTCTCCGAAGTCCATTAGCTAAGTATTTGTCCCCTAAATCTGTAAAATCATCCCTTCCCCCTTGTATTTTTAGAATAAGGGGCTTGTTATGGTAGGAACTATCTCTTCCACCAGCTTCACCATGATTACTGTCATTATTCTCCTGTTATGTTGCTATGAAATATATATATGCTTACTATTGTTGCTTTGTCTATCTTCTTGATCTTTGTCTTTATCTGATGTCTTCTCGCTTCTCCTTTTACTTTAATAATCGAAATCATTGTGCATTAATTATGTGTGTCCTAATCCTAAAGTTTGGTATTTGTGTTTTGTCCAAATTGAGGATCCTTCTTTACTTCAGAGGAAGCTCTTGCCAGTTGTGATACTCATACTCCATTTGTGAGTCCATAGTTATATTAGCCAAAGAATCAGCTAAACAGTTAGCTTCTCTGAATATATGAGTGATTGTTGCTCTAATCTTCTGAGTTATCTCCCTTATCTCTCTCTACCTTCTCTATTGGTTCCCAAGGTACCCTCTAAATATTTAGGATGAATTTCCCGAGGCTTAGTGAATCCATCTCAAATATGACTTCTTGTAACCTTCTCTTAAGACACTCTCTAAATGCTGAAAGCACAGCCATTGCTTCAGCTTCCTGATTTGATGCCCAACCTATACCTTTAGCTTTGGCATAAATTAGATCACCCCTACTGTCTCTAATGCAAAATCCATATGAGCTCTATCCCGGGTTTCCTCTGCATGTCCCGTCTATGTTACATTTTACTTGATGTGTTTCTGGTGGTCTCCAAGTGACACTTAAGAAGTGAAGTTTGGGCGTATAATTGTTTAGGCTGAAAATGAGTTCCTTCCAAGACCAACTTATCTTCTTTATCAATGGGAATTGACACTTCACCATCTGTCTTACCACTTCCATTATCATGTCCACCATTCCCTCATATCTGATGCCATTACCATGTTTCAATGCATTTCTTCTTTTCCATAAACTCAACATGATGATTGTTGGCATAGCTTTACCTGCATAAGACAAGTGATTAATCTCTAGACTCCACTTTGGTACTCCAAAACCTTTAAAATCTTGATCCAAGAACAAATTATTGAGATTTCTAGCCAACATCTCTGCTGCAATGATAAACAAGGTTGGTGATAGTGGGTCCCCTTGTTTCAATCCTCTTGTTGAATGGAAAAACCAAAGGTTTGTCCATTCATGATCACTGAATAACAATTGTTAGAAACCAATCTCACCACCATGTCTATTATTTTCTCTGAGAAACCGAAACTTCTTAGCACCTTAGTGACAAAAATCCATGATACTCTATCATATGCCTTAGCCATATCCAACTTCACCACCACATTACGGAACTTATTTCTTCTATTAATGTCTCTGATAATCTCCTGAGCCAAAAGGACATTTTCAGTGATATTTCTCCCTTTTACAACTCTTGCTTGATTCTGTGAGACTATATCAAGGAGCACTGTCACTAATCTATCATGTATCAATCTTGATATGATCTTGATAGTGAAAGTACTTAAATTGATTGGTCTCAGATCACCAAAGTTATCTACCACTTCTTTTTTGGGGATTAGTATCAAGTTAGTATGAGTAATAAATCTTGGAAGCTTCTGTCCACAGAAAAAAGCTCTTACCATGTTACTGATATCCTCATTTACAATGTCCCAGCAACATTGGAAAAACTGCCTAGAGAAACCATCTGGACCACTTGCATTGTCCCCATTTAGGGCAAAAACCACCCATTTAATCTCTTCTTCTGATGGTGTTTTTTTCCATTTCTTCATTTTGCTTATCTGAGATTAATTTACGAATGTTATTCAGCATTGAATAATCAGTGGGATTATTGTTGTCCATAAATTGTTCTTTAAAAAAATTCACTGCCTCCTCCCCTATATTTTGAGTTGAATTTATTATATCTCCCTACCTGGACTTTATTGCTGAAATCTGCAACTTTCTCCTTCTTCCCTTTACATATTCATGGAAGAACTTTGTATTCCTATCCCCATCCTGGAACCATCTCATCCCAGCCTTTTGCTTCCAGTATTCTTCCTTAATGTGTAAATATTTTTTCAGTTTTGCTTCAGCTTTTTTTAATAAACTCCTGTTCTCTTCTGTTGGACTTATTTCTAGCTAAATCTCCTTAACCCTCACTATGTCTTCTAAAGTTTCTCCCTGTTGGGAGGTATTTCCAAATGTTGTTTTGCTCCACTGCACCAATGCTGCCTTTGCCCTTTTCAATTTGGCGTGGACAATATTAAAGGGTGATCATGTAGCCTCTTTCTCTCACACTTCTTCCACCACCTTCTGAAAACTGTTGTGCCTAGTCTAGAAATTTACGAATCTGAAAGGCTTTACTACATGTTCTTGAGTTGTGTTACAAGTAACATGTAATGAAGCATGATCAGACCCTTCTCTAATCAAATGGTGAACTTCACTATCTTGTAACACATTCATAAATTCATTATTTCCAAAGACCCTATCAAGTCGTTTAAATATACAATCTTGTTCAATTCTCCCATTCCATCAGTTTTATGTTTAGACTTTTTTTATTTATTTTGTATTTGAGGACAACTACTTGTTTTGTTTGGCGGGATGAGGTATCTCCATACTTGCATATGTTGGGTTGTTTTTATGGATAATTTTCTTTTGATAGCCTGTTGTCAATGCTTACTTTTTGTGACTATCAATTTTTGGTTTTAATATTAATGTGTTGGTTTTGACCCAAATTAAAAATTTGTCACCTCTTGATGTTTGTGATTGTGGTTGTTCTCTTGCAATTTTAAGTGTCGGTTGCGATCAATATCGATGACTTTAATAGTGCACTTCAATAAACACCGCCGGAGCATTAGTCCAACCAAAAGACATTACCAAAAACTCATAAGGACCATACCAAATTTTACTCTCATTTGGTAATAACCCGACCGAAGGTTGATCTTGGTGAAGCAATTTGTTCCTTGGAGTTTGTCAAACAAATATCAATCCTTGGAAGAGGATACTTGTTTTTAATGGTAAACTTGTTCAATTGTCGATAGTCCATACACATTGGGAGAGAACCATCCTTCTTTCAAACAAACAACACAGGAGCACCCTATGGAAGATACTCGGTCTAATGAAACCCTTATCCAACAACTCCTTCAATTAATCATATAACTCTTTAAGTTCTGTCGAGGCCATACGATAAGGAGGAATAAAGATAGGCTGCCTATATGGGAGAAGATCAATACCAAAGTCTATTTCCCTTTTAGAAGGAATATCGATAATATCATCAGGGAATACTTCTCGAAACTCATTTACAATCTCAACTGACTCGAGAGTAGGGGCTTTGGAATCTATATCCCTAACCCGAACTAGATGGTAAATGAAACCTTTATAAATCATCTTTCTAGATTTTAGGCAAGATATAAACTGACCCTTAATAACATAAGTTCCCCCTTCCCATGACATGATAGGTTTATTCGGAACTTTGAAAGTGACCAATCGGGTCCTACAATCTATGGAAGCATAACATTCATGAAGTCAATACATCCCAACAATAACATCAAAATCTAACAAATCAAACTCTACAAGATCAACAAGAGTGACTCTATGAGAAATGGAAATAGTACAATTTCTATAAACCCTCTTAGCCACAATAGCATCACCCATAAGAGTAGAGACATTAAAGGGATTAAAAAGAATTTTAGGACCAACGTCAAACCCTATGGCTACATAAGGAGTAACAAAAAATAAGGTATCATCCAGGTCAAGTAAGGCATAAACATCAAGATGAAAGATTTTCAACATACCGGTCACCACATCCAGAGAACCCTCATCATCTTGTCGAGTTTGAAGAGCATAAAATCTATTTTACTTTGGATCACCCGAACCACTAGGCTGATATTACCTACCATTTTTACCCTTACTAGCTTGCAATGGATAATCTTTCACTTTGAGAACACTCTTACCAAAACCAAAGCAACAATCCGTAATGGCTAGGCACTTTCTCGAGTGACTCTTATTGCACCTTGGGCAAAGGGGGATAAAAGACCCATTACCACTATTTACTCCCTGAGTCTTAGGGTTACACACTCTATCTTTTTTTAACTTAGAAGCCGGAGCATTATAAGAATCTTCACCAAAAAACTTTTTCGGAATTAAGGACGACCATGTCCACCGGACCTAGAATGTGATAAGTCACCATCACCGGTCCTTGCCCTCTTTAACTCTTTTTCCCTTTCCTTTAGCTTCTCTTCTTCAAATTTTTGGGCATGTATCATAAAACGATAAATATATATTTCCTTGATCAACATGGAGGTACGACACTCCTTGACAACCAAGTCAGACACACCCAACACAAATTTATTCATCATTTCCCTAGAGTCAACAATCATAGTTGGAGCATACTTAGCCAATTGAGTGAAGTTCAAAGCACACTCATTCACACTCATATTTCCTTGTCGGAGGTTGATGAACTCAAGAACTTTTGTCTCTCTCATTCAAAACGAACGAAACAATCAAGAAAAGAACCTTTGAGTTTCTCCCAATCAAGAGGGCCCACATCAACCACCCTCTCGCTTTTCCATTGCTCGAACCATACTTAAGCAAAACCCTTAAGTTGATAAGCGGCCAACTCTTCCTTTTCAACCATAGTCAATCCCATGATACATACTATCTTATACACCTCATCAATGAACTCTTGATGATCCTCATCAACCTTAGAACCATGAAATTCTAGAGGATTCATCCTAGTGAAATCCCTCTTTAGTACCGCTATCGTACCCACATTTGGGTTCACAAGAGCGTTAGCCACTCTATTGGTTTGAGTCGTCATAGTTTGAGCCAACACTTGGAAAACAGATCGAAATTTGACACAAGTCACTTGCTCGGCCAAAGGATCAATTGACCTTGAGGAACCTCAGGCTTCACATTTTCACGCTCATTCCTTCTCATGTAAGCTCTTCAAGAGGCCATATCCTGAAAATGATCAAACATGATTTAGAAGAAGGATCTTTATAGAGAAAGACTCTATGGCAAGAGTTTAGAGTAATGAAATAAGTGAAGTTTCCTAACTGTTTTGTATCCTCCTATTCATAAATGTTGCGCCCTTACATTCATGAACAAGACTCTACTCAACGCGGCTTGTCAGACATCCTATGACCTTTTTCTAAAACCTTGTGCTCTAAATAACAAGTTTGTCATAACCCAAAGTACACCTTAGATGTGACATAGCATATATGACCTCGAGAGGCCCTACACAAGACACTTGATATACATGTACACAACATAATAGATAAAAGTAAAGAAATCACATAAGAAGTAAAAAGTTTAGCATAAGCGGAAGTCTATCATAGTCTTGACAAGCCTTTCTAATACATCAAAACAAGTGATCGGGACATAACCCATACACCACGTAAAATATCTAAAACAAAATACTTGGAAAACAATAAAGTTAACATCATCATCGGAGTATGAGGACTCACCAAATCTTCAAAGTCTCTAAGTGCTCACTAGCCACTTACGTAGAGAGAAAAGTCGTCAAGCCCTACATTCGTGAAACAATGTAGCCACAAGTATGCATTAGTACATGGAATGTACTAAGTATAAAGGGAATGCAATAAAACATGAATCATGATCATCAAGGGAATAGAATCAAAGACAACATGCATGACCAAGCTAAATATGGTAAAATCATTTAAGAAGGATTGTACATCATTAATATAGTCAATGCATCTTAAAATCATAGAGAAATCATCGTAAAACATTTGAAAGTAACTTAGTTCATGTTGTGAGATATTAGTTTTAGCCTACATTAGACCATGTGAGCTATTACATGGAATCCGATGTAACTCGCACATCAAGAAGGGAGAGTCTACTTGTCAAGGTAGAACTCCATATCATATCATATGCTATATATGGATCCACTAGCTAGGTCATTTAAGGAAATTGGAACTAGAGGTTGCTACTAGAGACTACCCTATTTGAGCCTCCACCTCAAAGTTCTCTCGGTGCTAAGTTACATCCCAAAGAAACAATCATTTACATAAAGTCATCATCATACATGGAAACACATAAATCAATTACTAATCAAAGCTTAAACATCATAGAATAGCTCATTAAATCTTGAATCAAGTCTAGGTGAAAAAACCTTTCACTAAACCATGATCCCTTAATATGTGATAAAATCCTTTCACAATTTCATTGATACTCATCTTAAGCACCCTAGATCATGAAACCTTTCTTTTCATAAATCATGCATAATTTCATATAAAACATATTCATAGATTCAAGCTTCTTCATAACTTCATGTAAATTGGGATTTATACATGGATTCACGTGAAATTAGTTGAAAAGCATTTAATTAAGTCTAAATCATCAAAATAAGATCATAATTAGTCAATTGAATCCATAAAAATAGAACCCATGAGGAATTGAAAGAAAACCCAACTAACTGAATTGAAATTGAATTGGAGAATTGAAAAAGCTTTGGGGACTCAATGGATGAAGGGAACACATTGATGATATCCCCACATACCTTGGTTGAATCCCCAAGCAATGAGGAAGAAAGGATACTTGATCTTGAAGAACCCTAGTTTCTTCTTCCTTGATCTAGAAAGATGATTTTTAGAGAGAACCTTGGAGAGAATTTAGGAATTTGAGGGGACGAATAAGTTGGGGAAATTTCGAAGGGAGGAGGGTAGTCATAAGGCTTAGATTTTGGGTAAAATGACGTAGTATAGGAATTATAAGTATAGGAAAAGACCAAAACACCTTTAAAATAACTATCGAGTTGATCATACAGTCCATAATAATTCCTAATGACCGTCCTAGTCAGTCATAGGATCAACTACTAAAGAAAACAACTTAGGTCATTCCTATGAGTCATTTCTATGACTCGTCATTTGTTCTATGGTCAAAAGACCATACATGTAGACCCCTACTTCCAACTAAAACAATTCACTAAGTTGGAACACTTCTACAGGACCATTCTATATGATCCGTCAAAACTCCTATAGTTCGTCTTGTTCATCCATAGGTCAAACTTCGAAAACGTAATTTTCCAAAATCCATCTCCAATTCTACGACTCACTTCCTATGAACTGTAGGACTTCCTACGATTCATAGGTTGGACTCATAGAACCTTTCTTTAGTATATTTCTACATTTTCCTTTCCTTTTTTGACTTTTCAACTTCTGAGGTGTTACATAACTACTTCCAAGGTGTTTTCAACCATGTCTGAGAAGATTGGCATCATACATCTCTGGAAAGTAGCAGGAGCATTACACAATCCAAACAACATGCATTTGAACGTGAAGGTACCATATGGACATGTGGAAGTAGTTTTCTCCTTATCTTCAAGATTAATAGAAACCTGTTATAACCAAAATACCCATCCAAGAAACAATATCATCCTCTCCCTGCCAATATGTCTAACATCTGGTCTGTGAAAGGCATTGGAAAATGGTCTTTCAAAGTCCATTTGTTCAACTTTAGGTAGTCCATGCACACTCTCTATCCCATGACAGGCCTTTGTGGGAACAACTCATTCTTAGCATTTGCCACCATCATCATTCCGCCCTTTTTGGGCACACAGTGCACTGGGCTAACCTAATTACTATCAGAAATGGGATATACCACACCTGCATCCAACCATTTGATAATCTCCTTCTTGACCATATTTTGCATAGGTGAGTTCAACCTCCTTTGGTGATCTACACTCGGGCTGCAGTCCTTCTCCAATTGAATTTTGTGAGTGTAAATACCCGGAGGTATGCCAATGATATCAGCAATGGTCCAACCAACTGGCCTTTTGAGCCTCTTTAGTACTTTCACAAGTGCATGCACTTGCTCATCATTCAATTATTTAGCCACAATAACTACCAAAGTGTTATGTTCACCTAGAAATACATACCTCAGATGGACAAGCAATATTTTCATCTCAAGCACATGTGGCTCCTCAATGGATGGCTTTGTTGGGGGAGTAGGCTTGTTTGTCAAATCTAGATCAAGTTTCTTATGTGCATATTTATATGACCCTATTCCTTGTAAAGCAATTGTCTTCTCTATGAAATCACTTTTGAGATCCTCATCAAAGTTCATTATAACTGCAATTAAAGTCTCTCCTGCCAACCTTTGTTCAATTGACACTTCTGCTATCTCTTCTTGAGCTACATCAACAACTAACACCACATTCATATCTCAAGGTTGTTCCATTGATTTGCAGGCATTGAACTTCACTTCTTCCTCATTCAGCCTGAACCATAACTCTCCACTCTCCATATCAACAAGTGCTCTGCCCATGGCCAAAAATGGGCTCCCCAAATTTATGGGGCTTTTGAAGTCTACTTAACAATCCAAAATAACAAAAAATTGGCTGGAAAAATGAAGTTTTCAACTTTTAGCACCTCACAAAGAATTCCTACATGTCGTTTAACTGACCTGTCTGCTATCAATAACCTCATTGATATTGGTTTGGGGTCTACCAAACCTAACTGCTTATAAATGGTCAACGACATCAGATTGATGTTGGCTCCCAAATCACACAATGCCTTTGCAAAATTTAGCAATCCAATTGTGCATGAGATCGTGAAAACTCTAGGTTCCTCTTTCTTTTGCACAAGTGATCGTGTAGCAATTGCGCTACGATGGTGAAAATTCCCTTCCACTTTAAAATTCACTAACCTCTTCTTTGTAACCAAATCCTTCATGAACTTCACGTATCCAGGCATTTATTCCAAAGCTTGTACCAATGGAATGTTAACAGACAGTTGTCAAAGCATAGATAAAAATTTGACAAATTTCGCATCTTCAGCCTTTTGTTTCAACCTATGTGGAAATGAAGGTGGTGGCCTTGGTATTGCTTGCATAGTTTATAACACCCCTATGGTAGGCTCAATTTCATCCTTAGTCCTTTCAATAGCTTCAGGACTGACTTCTACCTATTCATGTTCTACAATCTCAACTGGTTCTTTCTTACTAATAGCAATTTAACCTTGGTTGTTCTTGTCAGATGCAACGTCTACTCACTGCTCAAAACTTCCAGGTATCGGTCCCAGAAGTGCGTTCCCACTCCTAGTAGTAATGGCCATGCAGTGACCATCCTTCTTGGGATTTTGAATGGTATCACTAGGAAGAGTACCATTCTTTCGTTGATTCAGTTATGCAAATAATTGTCTCAAATATTTCTCTAACTGTATAATAGAGGTACAAAGTGAATCTACTAGTTGACTCATAGTAGAAAATTGATTTTCAAATCTTTCACACCCAAATCTGTAGATTCAACTCTTTGGAGTACTCTTGCTAGCATATCCTCCATTTTGGAGCTCCTAGACCCATTACTGACTCTTATGTAACACCTCAGACCTATCAGACCTGGACAGCAGAAAAACTTGGTGAACCACGGCAATGTTCACAGACCGTGAGAGGAACCACGGTCCATCGACCTGCTCGTAACTCACACCCACCCAGTTGTGGTGGACCACAGAGCCCTTCACAGGCCGTGGACCACCACACGAGCTGTTGGAAGGCTTGTGGAGGAGAGGCAGAGCCACCAGGGCTCAGGCATCAAACCACGGAGCCCTCTACAGGTCGTGGTCATGATGATGGGCCTTGGGAGGATCTGTCATCCTGACCCAATAGACCCCAGCCCAAGTTAAGAACCACGGTGGCCTTCACGGTCCGTGGTCCTTCACACGGACCGTGGTAAGGCTTTTGGATGGATCCCCCAGAACAAGTAGACCCTGGCCAGCAACCATGACCCACTTGAAGGATCGTGGCCCCTTTTATGGTCCATTAGTGGCTTCATGGTCGACCCACACCACTTGTAAAGTCAAGGTCGTTTCGGTATTTTCCCCTATGCATTGGGCATTTAATCTACGTCATTTTACTCAATTTAAGCCTAGTGATTTAGTCAGGACCTACCTAAAACCGTTATTCACCATAAATCATCAAAACTTGTAGCAAAACGAGAAGAAAGAGTCGACCAGCCCCTCAAGAACATGCAACAGGTTTTCTTTAGTTCCAGCCCCGAAATCAAAGGATTTCCCCGTAGATTTGGTCACCAGGTATGTGGGATTTCACTAGTGGGTTCCTTTCATCCACTAGGTCCCTAGAAATCAGTTAGTACTTTGATTCTTCATATCTTGTTTAGACCTAGGGTTTCTAAAACCTTGGATATTTACGGTATTTTAGCTATTGTAGTATCCTAAATCGAAATAGCATGTTTCTTGGAAAATTTGTTTAGTTCCTTGTATGAACCTTAGAACCCTAATTGTGTAGATTCTCTTAGTTCATAAATTGCACTTGCTATGTCAGTTAAACAAATAATCATGCTCCAGTTTTGAATGTTAAATTATCAGTATATAAATGTTGAATTTTCAAATTTGCATGTCAGTACTTTGAGCTATTCAGTATGTCAGTGTTTCAGTTACATTTCAGTCACATACATATTCAGTTTGGAGTAAACTTAGCACCGAGTTGGACTAGGGTTCAGCGTACCCTGATTGTCCAAAACTACGTGCCCCGTAAGAGTATAAGTCCCTTCTGTTGGGCATTAGATTTAATGATCACATCAGTCATGCCTATATACCCTTGGCAAGGTATATTGGGTCCTCTCGATGAGGCGTATACATCAGACTCTACGTTTAGCTTATATGGTTTATGTCGGTTATTAGTTGCTCCCACTGTCAGACTCTTAGTGCATTTGACCAGGTTTTCAGTATATACTTAAGTACACAGTTTAGTATGTTTTGTTCATGATTAGTACTTGGTCATTGCATTCAGTTCAGTTTTTCATTTATGTTTTCGGTATGTATATTCTTGCTCAGTTTACAGTATTGAACAGTTATGCCTTGTTCAGCTTAGTATCTACATCTTGCATGCTCAGTACATTCAAAGTACTGATGCATACTCTGCGCTACATCCTTTCATGATGTAGGTTCAAGTACTTAGCATCCAGATCACGCATAGATTGATTCTCGGTCCGCACTCAGTAGCTTCAGTGGTAAGTCCTCATATTCCGAGGACAATAGACATACTTTTATTTTAGTCTTTAGTTTCAGTTTTCAGTTTTGTTAAAGTTAGTTGGGGAGCATGTCCCAGCAACTCACTTAGTTAATGAATATCACTTGCAAGGTCAATTAAATAGATAAGCAGGCTCCGGTTTCGAATGTTACATTATCAGTATATAAATGTTGCATTCTCAGATTTGCATGTCAATATTTTGAGTTATTTAGTATGTCAGTGTTTCAGTTACAATTCTGTCATATACATATTCATCTGGCAGTAAAGTTAGCACAGAGTTGGACTAGGGTTCAGCGTACCCTGAGAGTCCCAGAACTACGTGCCCCCGTAGAAGTATAAGTCCCCTCTATTGGGCATCAGATGTAGTGATCACGCCAGTCATGCCTTTATACCCTGGCAAGGTATATTGGGTCCTCTCGATGGGGGCGTATACATCGAACTCCATGTTTAGCTCACGTGGTTTATGTCGGTAATAGTAGTTCCCACAATCAGACTCTTAGTGCATTTGACTAAGTTTTCAATATATACTTTAGTACTCAGTTTAGCATGTCTTGTTCATAATTAGTACTTGGTCATTGCATTCAGTTCATCTTTTCAGTTATGTTTTCAGTATGTATATTCTTGCTCAGTTTACAGTATTGCTCATATATGCCTTGTTCACATAATATATGTTTGTTCAGCTTAGTATCTATATCATACATGCTCAGTGCATTCAAAGTACTGACACATACTCTGTGCTACATCTTTTCATGATGTAGGTTCAAGTACTCAGCATCCAGATCGCGCTTTGATCATTTCTCGGTCCGCACTCAGTAGCTTCAGTGGTGAGTCCTCATATTTTGAGGACAATAGACATGCTTTTATTTTAGTCTTTACGTTCAGTTTTCAGTTTTGTTAGAGTTAGCTGGGGGGGCATGTCCCAGCAACTCAACTTAGTTAAAGGCTTTTCAAGCATAGTAGTAGAATGATCTTGAATTGTTAAGTTTAATCTTTTAGTGTTATTAAACTCTTGGTATGGTTTTTACATTCAGACTAGTTGGGTATTCCCCATTTTTCAGATAACCCCTATTTTAGCTTCCGCATAGTTTATGTCTTATTCAGTTACTTTCAGTATGCCTATGATATACCAGACACAGAGTTAGCTTGGGGTCACTCGTGATCCCAGGTCCCGTGTTACATTAAGGGGGTAGCCTCGGGACGTGATATCTTATCTCTATTTCAAAGAGGAACATAAATACCACCTCGATCATTCTTGTAGCCATCTTGAATGTTCCAGTTACCTTACTCTCGACTATTGGATCTGTCAGCATAACCATCTATCTGGAATTTCCGACCTTGATTCCCTGAAATATACCCTTGGTTTCCCGAGTTATAATTCTGGAAACTGCTTGATTTTTTATATACTTAGCCTCTTTATCAAAGTCATGCTCATATTCCTTATGTAGACTTGTTGCTCTAACTACATTTACCTTTTCAGCACCTCCAGATATCAGGTGTTTGGTTAGCAGATCCATCTATGTTTTCATGTGAGCCATGTAATCGTCACTCTCTTCTTCTCTCTTTCTCTGCACATCTATCAACTCGAATGTGAACCCATGGTCACCAATATCTGACTCCCTAATGTGCCATGCTCGGTTATTCTACGACACCTCATCCATGATCACTACGATTTTTGGGAACGGCTTCCTCATGAAAGACCCACTACAAACTGAATCCACCATTGGCTTGGTCACAAAGTTCAGTGACCTATAGAATACTTGTTTCAAGTGCCTTTCAGTAAGGTTGTGGTTTAGGCATCTCTTAAGCTTTTGGCTGAACCTCCACCATGTGTCATGCAATGCCTCTCCTGGTAGCTGCTTATGGGCGCCTATTTCATCTTTTAACTATAGATCTTTTGCTTCTAAGAAAAATCTTTCCAAGAAAGCTTTCTCTCAACTCCGCCCAAATTGCGATTTAGACAAGTGGTAACTCATTCAGCCAGTTTGTTGCTTCCCCAGTTAGGGATAGTGGAAACAACCTCAATCTCATCAGGGTTTGACTGCCCTAGAAATATCAACTACTTTGCATGTTGCTACAAAATTCATCAAATGTTGATTTGTGTCCTCACCGGTTGTACCTCTAAACAACCCCTTCAGTTTCAATAAGTGGATCATAGTGCTGGCGATAGTGAATTTCACTCTCGGTGGCAATAGTGCGAGCAGAATAGCTCCAGTAGCTCCAGCCCCATCCAAATCTAGGTCATCTTCATCATTAGCTAAGTTCATTTTTTGTTGACCTCGTCTTCTTAGGACTACTGATTGGTGTTGAGGAGCCAACGGTTATTGTTGAGGAGCTAACAGTTGTTGTTGGCGGCCCAACTCTTCCTCTTCTTAATCCTCAACATCAATCATGTTCGGGTTGTTAACATTGTTGTTGGCACCCCTTGCCTAGCCCTCAACCTCCTATCTTAGTCTATATCTTTGTGCTTCACGTTCTTGCACATTCACCACTCTTCTGATAGTTCGTCTAAGTTCAGGATCGTAAGAAATTAAAGGTGCTCCCTTACTTCTAGTATTGGACATGCACTACCTATATCACATTTAGACGACAAAGACAAGAAACAAGAAGTAAAATTAGGAAATACAACTACAAACTAAAATAATCGTTAGTAAAATATTTCCAAACCGAATCCCCGGTAGCGGCGCCAAAATTTGATATGTACAAAATTACACCTCAATTAAGAAGTATAAAATGGTCAAAGTAGATTATAGAACCCAAGAAGAGTTGGGGTCGATCCCATAGGGAATGGAGAAGAAAATAAATCTACTAGTTCTTATCTTTAGTTGTGGTTGACATTTCTATAAATAAAGTTGTGTAAAGTAAATATTAGGATTGTTTTAATTTCTAAGTAGCCAATTTTATTTAGAATTAAAGAGTAGAACTAAAAGACGACAGTTTCAAGGTTTGGTTATTGATTTAGAATAGACAAGGATTGTGTTCCCCATGACCTTAAGATAACAACTTAGATCTCACATGACTAACAGTATCTTGATACAATGCATGCATGATTTAGCAAGACCAGCACACATAGTCGCTTATCAGCCCTATTAGGTTAATATCACTCATCTCCCTTCGGTCTTAGAGTGTTCCAATTTTAATCCTTGCTTAATCGTTTAGAAACTATTCCATCTCAGGCTCAAGTCTTCGAAACATGTTATTCAATTGTAGAGTTCATTCATTTCTAACTTTTTCTAATCAAATTCTTCTCTCTCAAGAAAGTATTGAATAAAGGTAGGTTCTAACGTGTGCACTCATTACAAAGAAATCAATGCGAAATTATAAATGAAGCATGCAAACATCAATTGATAGTCATTTGTGGTTGATTTTAACGTCGATCCCTAGTCATGGTTCCCAAAACCCTAGTTGTGGTGTTTAGCTACTCATGTTCTTAACCAAACACTTGTTAAGCATTGATGAAAGCTTAGAAGTAATTGACTTACAATAATGAAAACCAATGATTCTTGATTAAGAACTTGAATCCCAAGATCAAATGTTGATCAATTATCCAAAAGATAAAAACCAAAATAGAAAGCTATCGTGTTTGCGATGAAAACTTGTCTCAAAGTATCTATGATAAAAATAAAATAAAACCGTAAGTAATTAATTATAGTCTTCAAAAGGAATCCTAATCGAAGTAGGAAAGTAGTTCAGTCGACAACATTCACGGACAGGCAAACGTCCCGTGAAGCTTTTCACGGTCCATTCAAACCTTTCGTGATTCAACAATTAGAAATATTTTTTCAATTTCAACTTGATCTTCCCACGAGTCACTGTATGGTCCGTATACATCTTGAAGGCTCATGTAGGGTATCTGTTCAATTGACTTCATACTTGGACTTTAGCTTCTTCTAGGCCAACTTCATAAATAAGTTCACGGGTCGTGAATCAGTGCACGGCTCATTTAGCCTTCAGTCCTCAGCAACTCTACTCCAATTTCAAGCTTTTTTTCTTCCAACATCTTTTAACAATTCTTTTCCTGCACATTAACAAAAGAAACATCATATCTACAAAAACATGCTTGGTTCCTTGTAATAATTCTTTGTTTCGGGCGTCGAATGTGCTATAAGTTTGCTGCACAATATCTGTAGGTTGGCTAGTACAAACTTGCACCAGTCCAAAAATGCAACTTTTCTTTTTCAATTCAACTTTTAAATTTCTGAAGTGTTACATAGTTCAATCGGAAACATCAAAATTTCATGAAAATCTGATACATGTGAAAATATCATAATTATGATCGTGAAAATACTTGCATGTTATGGGTTCATGAAATATCATTGAAAATATTAAATTATAATCAATTCATGCATAATAAGATATACCATGAAGAAGAATTTAAAATTCAACAAGAATCCATAAGGAATCATAAAACTGTAGATTTTGGGAGATTCATAAATTGAGAAATTTGGGTTTCCTTGAGACTCAATGGGTGAAGAAGAATCCATTAATGGAATTCTCGCATACCTTGATTGAAACTCTAGCTTGAATTGGGAGAGGAGACCTGAAGCTTTGGAACTCTTGATCTTGCCTTGGGAGAGAAACTTAGGAGGGAAGAAATTGGTTTCTAGAGAATGAGAGTGAATGGGGAGGTTAGAGTATTTAACAATCAGTTATACCCACTTAGAATAGGCCAAAACACCATAGTATAGGAATTAAAATAGTGGGAAAAAACTAAAAAATCCATAACTTAAAACTGACGGATTGTCTCTACGGGCACCATCCACGAACTGTAAAACCTTCTACTGTCCGTGAAGTGGTCCGTAAAAACCAAAAGGAAGAAATTCAGAATTCTAAAGTTTCCACTATACAGACATTCCTACAGTCCACAAAACATTCCACGGCCAGTCCTAGCCTTCCGTAAACGGTGGGGTTCTTTTGATATTTTTGAAGTTTAGGGACTTCAGTCCACAATCTGTATACACTTCCATGATCCATACAAATCATTCGTCCTGTCAACCATTTTTTCAACTTTCGGAAGATGGTCTACGAAAGGGTCGACGGTTCTTGAACCTTTATACGGACCGCGAAACAGTAAACCCTGGTCCTGAAATTTCCAACTTTAGAGTTCAACACCACTGATACCTTCATGGTATGTGGTCCCTTTCACACTCCGTGAATGAGTCCCTACAAGACCATTTTTCTACAACATTCAACATTTCTGCACTTTTCCAACTTTATCTTTGTTAGGCACTTTCGAGATGCTATACTAATCTTATGTATCTCTAGTATCATGACGGAATAGATTTGAGATTCTAGAAGATCCAGGGTCGGGATCATATAGTACATATGGATTTCTTGAGTCCCCTATGGATTTTTCCATTCGTGTTCCGTATTGAACAAGAGGAGGGGTGTTTTCATGAGTCCTACCTTGCGTTACAGGGCTCGAAGATAGGTATATATATAATTGGTTATGTGTCACTTGAAACTGATGGCATCATTGATTTTCATTGCATTGTGCATTCATATGCATTGTCTATCACTAGTATAATTGGTTGTTGTTTGCACCTTCATATCTTATGATGGAGCAATTGGGTTATGTTTGTTGTTGTGTACCTTTTGAATTTTTGAGGGTTCAGTTAGGTTATTGTTGACTATGCTAATGTAGTTTGTGACAGGATGTGGTTGGTCTATATGACTGGCTTAGATTCATCTTTTGATTTCTTGTATATTTATCCTTTCAAACTTGAGCCGATTGGGTTGGTCTATTGGCTATCATTATGTTTCGTGGTGAAAATTGTTAGTATAACCTTGTTAAGCTAAGTTTCCGTAGTAGAATCTTATTGTGGTTAAGTTAGTGGGATAGTGCCTTCCGATATCTTCCTCCACCTTAGATATTTGTATCTTATATAGTGCATTATGTTGTCTCTGCTTACTTTAACTGTGTTATCATTTCTTTAGATACTTGTAATATATATTTCTTCTCTACTTGCTATTTATAGTTGCTTTATCCTTGGAGCTCAGTCGGCCTATGCCTTCTGAGTATTCAATTTATAAAAGTCCAAAATTTTTCCTCCAAAAAAAACATTAACCAAATTTGGAAGAGATCTTTTCCAACTGAGTAAACATTTTCTACAAAAATATAATAATTCTAACTATGATAGAAAATCAAGGCAAACCCCAATATTTTCCACCTTACCACATGAAGCTGTCCTTGACATATTTTGCAGACTGCTCATAAGATCTATCATCCAGTTGATCAGGTCAGTATGCAAATCAGGGTATGAAATATTGCCTGATCCAGAGCTTGTTCATTTGCAACTATCTCAGGCAGTGAAGAATAATCCATACTTTATTTTTCACTTTGATTACCCAATCAAGAATCAACTTTACTATGTGGAACTATCTGATCATGAACACAAAGGACTTGTAAGAAAACTTAACTTTCCTTTGTCAACATAAATGTTAGAGTTCAATTTAGTAGGCTCATGTATTGGCTTATTATGGTTATATTAAAGTTCAATCTAGTAGGCTCTTGTAATGGTTTATTATGGTTATATGGTTCCGTACTCACACTATACAAAAAAATAATCTTTAACGGCAATAAGTTAATTGCCGCTAAATATGTTTTTTTAGTGGCAATTAGCACTCTTTGTAAATGTCGTTAAAGCCTATAGCGACATTAGATCCAATGACAATTAACTAATGCCGGTAAAGGCTTTAAAACTCTTTGTTAATGTGCATATTCATTGCTGCTAAAAATTGTTTTTGCAGTAGTGTCAATGATAGACTCGTTCTGCACAACCCTTTTACTGGAGACTATAAAGATATCCTCAAATTCATTGAGTTTGAAGAGCAACAGGTTGTATTTCGATTTCATCCTTTTACCAAGGAGTACAAGGTGATCAAGATTGTGTACTATACAAATACCTATAACATACCTTAGAAGCTTCGTAATGTTAGAAGTGTGGATGCTAAGTAGAAGTGATGTTCAAATATTTAGTCTTAGTAGCAGTAAATGTAGGGGTATTGGGTAGTGCCCTACTTTCTTGACCCCAATTCACTAGGAGTTTTGGTGGATGAAAAGCTACATTGATTGAGTAAAAAGACATAGATGATGAGGGATTTGGGCAGGTTCCTAGGCCTAATTTCAGATTTAGTTAACTAGCATATCTGACTATGATCTTGCAGTTCTAGGAGGGTGTCTTTCTGCGTTTTTAGCAAATCGTTGTGTTAGTGGATGGTTGGGGATTTGGATAATGAAAGAGTACAGTGTGAAAGAACCTTGGATGATGATGTTTTCTGTGAAGCCTTACTCAGCAACGCGTTTTAATGACGGTAAAAAATTTCTGTCAGGCAAATCACCCAGATTTCTATGCATGCTAAAGAGTGGAGAGATCTTGTTGGACTACGATGGTTCGATCAATGCCTAATTATGTTCAACCTGTAGTCCATGTTGGTACCCTCAACTGGGTAAATTTTCTATAAGCTTCAATACTGCCATTGACAGTAAAGCATTGTAGCTTTTTTATACTAAAACAAAGTTGGAATCTTCTACTTCTTATTCTACAGGCACAGAAGGTGAATTAATTATGCTAATACTCTTTAGTTCCATTTTCCAGAATATCATAAAACAGGTTTATCATTCAACAGATAAACAGGAAAACGAAAGAAAAAAGAGAAACACCGATAAACAGGCCACCATAGATGGAATGGAAAGGCATTGCGGTGGTCTTTTCATCAGAGAATTAGATATACAAACAAAAAGTTGAGTCATATTACCGGTTTGGTTCCCCACTCTCTCCGGAAAAAATAAAATAAATAGTACTATTATATTTTCTATCAAGGTCTCATTTACAATTTACAGGCTCCATTCAACCCCAATTGCAATACAATGCTTATCAAGATTTGTGTATGAGTTCTAACTTCTAAATGGGATTTGAGTAGACTTTTCTTCAATCCTTTCAAAACTCAACTCTTTAACTAAGAGTTCATCCTGATGGTTCAGTCGATTATCAAGCACTATCATCTTGTCCACCTCCAAACGAAAATCAGCACTATAATTGTTAAGATCATTCCAGCATATTTGATCCATCTATCAACACGATTTCTCTTCTCAATAAGTCTCATTACAGAATTTGATAGCCCCACAGTGTTGAGTACATCTAATGCTTTCCGTTGAGCTCGCTGCAACAAATCATCAATTAAGATACCAAGAGTTCAACAATAGTGGGAAAGACTTAATGTAAAGTTTTGACTTATTTGTGGACACTAGCACTGATCATGGCAAAGACTTCTCTTAATAAGAGTAAATAGGAGAGCATCTATATTAAATGTATTATAAGTAGAAGGGCAGTCTAATGCATGAAGCATTTCATGTTCAAACGGGGTCTAGGGAAGGGCCGCACCGCAAGTGGCTTATCGTAGGCAGCCTACCCTAACAAAGCACTGACTCCACAATTTGAATCCTTGATTTATAGGTCACACGGAGACAGCTTTACCATTATCCAAGGTTCCTCTTCATATGTATTAGTATAAGTAGATCTTTTTCTTCATATTAACAAAGGGGTTACCACCCAAGAACTTGCATATTTAATCTGAAAAGTCAGCAATGCCAACTAGGATAAGCAAGTTTATGTGATCAGCCACCAATTTCAGACCGTAGATTTGGGACAAGATCAAAAATAGTCTCTGAACCAGAGCCAGCCAACACGAGCTCAAATAATATGACCTTCTAACAGTCCTTATTTCACATTATTGCATAGTTGTCCCTTCTTTTTAATAGAAAAGAGGCAGTAGTAAAGAGTAAAACTTAATTATCATGCTTCATAACTAGTTTAGAAGACACAAATCTTTCATTGCCCATCTATTTGCCCAAAAAAGAAGGAAACAAACCACCATCAGCCAATGAGTACAACTTCTCAGCCTTCTGTCCTTGAACCAACCATAAGCAGTTAGAATTAAAAAACTGCCTGTTTGGATTGGCTCGTTCTTAGGTGTTTTTAAGAAAAAATAGTTTTTAAGCAGTTTTGAAGTGTTTGGGACTTTGGGTAAAGTTAAAAAGTGCTTATAAGCACTTGTTTTTAAGTCAAAATAACAAAAACAAGCCAAAAGCCATAAGTTAGAAATTCTAACTTATGGCTTTTGGTTTATAAGTCATAAGCCAAAAGCCAATCCAAACAGGCCTCTAGAACAATAAGCTGACACACAGACAACACTGTTACCAAAAATGTAGGCAATTTCCTAGTTAAAGTAGGAGAGTTTCCCATCAGTTCAAACTCTGAAATATAATGCCATTGCAATAACAAAAATTATTGCATATCTACCCAGTGCAATATGTAACCGAGTGAATCAGGAGCCTGTTTACCTTTTTATATCTAATGTATATAAAATTTAAATAAGGTGATCTACTGTAGGTACCTTTAGACGATCCCTTTGCTCACTATATTTTGAAAGAATAGCTGTCCCTGTTGCCAAGGTTTCTTCAAGCATTCTGGATGAGCTACGAGCAGATTGCATTGCTTGAGCTTCGTCATCAAAAATCCTCAAAACATGAGATGAATCACCGCTCTAGGACATTACAAAAATAAATTAGATGGAATACGTAAGAGTACAGAATTATTCATCATATCAGCACAGAAAAGGTTGCATACAGCTCTCCCAAGTAATTCTGTTCTCTCCTGGACTTCTTGCATGCGTCTCTGATGCCGTAGATTATATTTATCCAGACTATCTTTCAAAGAGTCAGCCTCTTCAGCCACTTGTTCCACTTTCCTGTACAAGTAAGACACAGACTTTCAGTTATGGAATAATAACTTCTAATTAGAGTGACTACGACTAAGCACACACTGCGGAAAAGTATGTCTCTCTCTTTGACTACAGAAAGAGTAAGCGAAAATACATTGGCTTATGAAAATTGTTCTTTCTCCAGTACATCTCGTTCCACCATTCATGGTTAATCTCTATGAGAAAAAAAATTGCTTAGAAGTACAGGACTGACAATTTTGCACTTAGAAACCCTCATGAATTACATGAATTCATCATCAGTCAACCATTTTATTAATCAAAGGGTTGAGAAACTAATTCAGCCTCATCAAATTTGATGAGCCCTAGCCTAAATTTTTTAGAATCATCACTATGGTTCTATTAAATTTCAAAAAACTAAATACAAATTCAAACCAAATTTCTCCCATGAAACACGCATTTGCAGTATAATCTAGGATGTTAACCATTATAATTGTACGAAATACAATTTTTTTCAATTAAAAATGATGAATGATGAATGATGAATGATTGGATAATCCCAAATCTGGACATATACCAAACTAATCAGGTTTATCTTTCAAGAATCTGATTATTGATGGATCCTATGAAATCATACAATATCATATTACCTCAAAACTGAGACCTGTACAAATTTGAGCATGTCAAGGATCCAATGAAATTCATTTTGTCTAATATTATACAAACTAACTCGAAAGGAGCATTTTCACGTGAAAGATCTAAAATCAATATTTAAAATGACATGCAACAACCACAACAAATTCAATATAGTCCCACAAAGTGAGATCTGGCGAGCATACAGTGTACGTAGACTTTACCCCTACTTTAGAGATGAAAATGACATTCATTGTGTCAAGTTTGATTTTAAGAATTCACAGTTTCATCTCAAATTACTGAATGACAAAGACTCTTCAATTCTAACTATGTAATATAAAGAACTATATCATTGGCTCATAGTCAGAAAGAATGAAATCTTAAATAACATTTTCACCATAATCAATCAATCAACTATGAATCCTCAACTTCCACTCTATTCAATTCCATTTCTTTCCACTACCAAATTGTTTCTTATCTATGCCTAATCAAACCACACACGAACAGCTAATTTAAATTTCAACTATAGGAATCCTTATTAGAAAACATAAACCAAAAGTGAACAAAGAGGCAGTTGAATTCAAAATTCAAACATCACAATTCCGGGAGAACAAAAAGGCAACCTTTTCCAGAGATCACGTTGAGATTTAGCAGGTATGGAATGCCAGAGACGTTCCATTTCGGAGCAAAGTAACTGGATCTGGCTGATATCTTTTCTCAAATCCTCAACTGCTTTCTCCGAAGGATCGTTCACGGCGGCGCCCAATGACAACACGGAGGAAGAAGAGGTGTATTCGAAACGCTCGAGCCTCTCTAAGCCATCTCTGGTTTTGAGTAACAGCCGCCGGGAACTCTGATAGAGCTCCGATAACGTTACGCCACCGCCGGCGACCTCAACGGACATCGTCATTGTTGTTTGGAACCTTTTGACTCCCCAAAGTTTATCAACAATTGCAGAAATTCTACCCTGTAGTTTTGGATATAACAGACAGGTACTTGTTTCAAGTTTGCCTAATAACCCCGAAAAGGATGAGAAGGGTTCATGAAATTTGGGGCTAATATATTTACTTTTTTTTTTGTGAGAATTCAAATATTCTTATTTCTAATTCTATTGGAAAATAATTTAGTCATATTCTGAAAATTATACATAAATTGCACTCCTCTTAATTAATTTTCAATATGAATTTGACACCGAGATTTTGTGGAATGGTGTTGTTCCCCAATTCATAGAACATAAGCTTTTATGGGATAATTATTATTTTTTTACTAACGGCTATTTTAGAAAAAATATAAAATGTAAATCTAGTTAGAGATCTTCTATCCCCTGTCTCTAATAGATACAAACAACTATCAAGGATTTAACATGCCAAAATGAAATACTAAAATCAATCATCTTGCTTAGGTAAAAGATACAATCATTTTTCATATCAATAGAGAGATACTCAATCGCTATAATCAAAAAAGTTTTGCAGAAATATAAAAGGCTCTCAAGAAAACTTATAAATACTGATAAATTTGCATACTAATGCATCAAAACACATCAGATACTTTATCAGTAGAAGTGACCATTGATGGGGCGACTTCTAACATACACACAAGTATATATGGTCATCTAAGTAATACAGGCTGGTGAAGTTCAGATGCCTTTTAAAAATGCCCATAGGTCAGATTAGAGAAATGAGCTCAAGAAAGGTGGAGAGGGAAGATTCTCCATGGAAAACAACTTTGTCCCTCCTTTAAGACTTTGCGTCAGGAATTCGATTCGCAGGCAAAAACAAAGTTGAATGAGTGCTAAGGTAACAACTTGGCGTCGAGATAGACAATGATATACTTTATGAATAGAATTAATTATTGACACGTATATACATTGTAGAATTGATGTAAATAACATGATTTGGCATGTGGACATGGTGTTCGGATGTATATATTGAAAAGGATAGATGAGAGTTGTCACGTCCCAAGCCTACACCCTGGCGGGCCTTGCACTCGATAACCACTGTTGGCCCCAAGCGAACCCTTGGTCTGGCTTACTGACTCAGTGAAAGACTTGACTCAATCATGTAAACTGAAAGCTCAAAACAATTGAGAATGTATTAAAATAACATTTACCAGCCAAAGTTGCAACTCAAGTCTCAACATAATAGAATGAAATGAAAAGACTAAAGAACTAACATATGACTGTCTATGAAGCATCTAACAACTGAGATGGACGTCGAGATAAGACCCACGACATCCTAATGAATTAAACATACTGAAAGCAATAAAAGGGGGATCCGCCAGAAGCAAGGAGTCTCACCAACAAACTCTAAAGCTCAATCTAGAATCAACGATGCATTGGATGCTGATCCTGGTTACCTGTATCTGCATCATTAAAAGATACAGGCCAAATGACATCAGTACATTAAATGTACGAGCATGCGAGGGGAAATTTAAAACAAGACATAAGCTTGAAAGGAACTGAAAGAACAAACCTGGTCTCAACTGAACTGAACTGAACTCATTTCAATATAAAGCAATAATATGAATGCAGTATAGAGAAAAGCTTTAAAAACATGGATAACAACTCTGTGTATTTAGAAATACAATAGTAACTTTGTATGTATGCAAAGATACAATATAAACTTTGGAATGTATATAAAAATACAATCTACATATGTGTATATAAGAATACAAAATACTTATGTGGGAGTTTCTCTAACCGACAACCATCACTTAAGAGCTATTGTGATGATACATCGTTTTACCTCACGCGGTCAGGGCCATCCTATACCTTACCGAGGGTATAGAACCTGACTACTAAGTTGATCCACTAGTCTATGCTAAAAAGAACTAAGGAATCATCTAAAAAGTATAACCCTTTTCTACCCATAGTGGCTACATGGTTTATGGGGGCCGGGAGTTGTCTCAACTCTCCCCCATATCGATACCCAATACTACTCCCAAAATATAATACTAGCTCTTATGTTTAAATCCATAACTTCTTTCTATGATTTGAGGTAATTGTTCAAAACTTAGCTCAAAGGCTCTTTTTGGAAATCAAAGTTTCCTCTTTTGCTTAATTGTGAAAGCATTTACTCTTTATTGAAAACTAGCTCAAAGGCTCTTTTGGAAATCAAAGTTTCCTTCCTTGTTTAAATATGAAAACATTTTACTCTTTAGGAATACATAGTCCCGATATACTCTTTTGAAGAAATGAACTTCAATCTTTACTCTTTACTCAACTCAAAACTCAAGTCTTAAAACAAAGTTAAAACGTTTGTAAAAGACTTTTGGAAAACTCTATGAACTTCTCTTGACTGGAAACTTAACTTTCCTTGAATTAAATTATGGATTCAAGGCTCATGATCTCATGTTATTGATGATTTCATGTTGTTTAGACATATCATAGAGTGTAGAAATCAACTAGGAAACATAGGTATGTTTCAAGGAAACTAGTACGGAAAGAAGTGGGAAAAAGTAAAAGACATGGCGTCCCTAGAGCTTCAGAACTGAAGTTGGGGCGCCCTAGTGCGGCGCCCTAGGGCCCCAACTACAGAGCATCTTCTGGGGCGCTCTTATTGGCGCGACGCCCCAAATGGCGTGACGCCCCAAGTGGCGCGGTGCCCCAGCTTCCTCCCTAGGTGTTTGACGATTTTTCTTGCTCGTTTTTCAACTCTAAACTCAATTGGGACTTTCCCCAAATACTTAGATTCGACTACATAATTAAAATATGCAAGAGTCTACTCAAAACGACACCTAATTTCATGAATTTAAATCAAGAACTCCTCAACAACTCCAACAACCAAGAACCCAATAGAAACTTCAAACAAATCCATCAAGAACTCAATTTCTAAACCTTCAAGAATCTAAATTCGCTGAAATAAACCATGATTGGCGCGTGGGTGAACTAACTCAACGCTATGTGATCTCACATACCTCGTAGGGATCACCCATTGACGAAATCCACAAGCAAAACCTTAAGAACGATGAACTTTGGCTCTTTCTCCTCTTTTCTCCTCTTGCGTTCTTTTTCTAAAAACCCTAGCATGAAATCTTTGAGTGCGTAAACTGACCAATTTTCAGTTTAGAACCCTAAGTAATTACCAAAAACGAAATAACTTAATTAGGTAGTGAAAAGTTCATAATACCTTTCTAAAATCCGGTTTTGACTTTCCTTAGCTACAAAGCCCAACTTCAAATGGACATATCTCACTCATACGAAAACTCAAAATCATGCGAACTCGGTGACGTTGGAAAGATAATTCAAAGACATTTCCTAAGGTATCTGGTATCACACCTAAATCGTCCTAAGCTTGGAGTTATAGTTGTTTGAACTTGACCCAAAACTCATACTTAACTTAATTTTGTCAAATTTCTAGATTTTTCATTCTTTCCAAAAATGATTCTTTCTAATTCTAGCTCTTTCTAGGTGCGGGGTGTTACAATATCCCCCCGGGAACATTCGTCCTCGAATGAGATCAATCATAGTAGGCTAAGGGGTAACATCTAACATTTAGTTCAAACACCCAACAAGCAAAAAATGCAATTTCAACATACCAACTTAAAGATTAATGCCAAGAAAAGGATTAGTACCTTAATTTGGAACTTCTTCGAATTCAAAGAGATGTGGATTTCTCTTATTCATATCTTCCTTGGCTTCTCAAGTAGCTTCCTCAACAAACTGATTCCTCAAAAGAACTTTGATTGATGTTACCTCTTTTGTTCTCAACTTGCGGAACTTGGCAATCTAGAATCTGAACAAGAATCTCCTCATATGATAAGCTATCCTTGATACCAATATCTTCAGTAGGTATGATAAGTGAAGGATCACCCATGCACTTCTTCAACATGGAGATGTGAAATACTGGATGAACCGCTGTTAACTTTTGTGGTAGCTCCAACTCATAAGCTACATTGTCAATCCTCTTCGATATTTTGTAAGGACCAATATACCGGGGACTAAGTTTCCCCTTCTTACCAAATCTCATAACACCTTTCAAGAATACCTAATCATCTACTTCAAACTCTAACTCCCTTTACCTAACATCAATGTAGGATTTCTGACGACTCTGCACTGTTTTCAACCTCTCTTGAATAACTTTCACTTTCTTCATAGCTTAATGCACTAAGTCTAATCCTATCAACCCAGCTTCATCAACTTCAAACCATCCAATATGAGATCTGCATCCTCCCATAAAGAGCTTCATACAGAGCCATGTGGATGCTAGAGTGGTAACTATTGTTGTAAGCAAACTCAATGAGAGGTAGGTGATCATCCCAATTGCCCTTGAAATCAATCACACAGGCCCTAACATATCTTATAAAGTTTGAATAGTGCACTCTGTTTGACCATCTGACTGAGGATGAAAAGCAGTACTTAAGTTCACCTTGAACCCAAGCCTTTCTGAAAAGATTTTCAGAACTGTGCAGTAAATTGCGCACCTCTATCTGAAATAATGAAGACCAAAACTCTATGAAGTCTTACTACCTCTTGAATTTATAACTTGGCATAGTCCTCTGCTGAATAGGTAGTCTTTACCACCAAAAAATGGGCTGATTTTGTCATTCTATCAACAATCACCCAAATAGAATAATGTTGTCTGTGAGACCGTGGCAACCCAGTAATGAAATCCATATTGATCATCTCTCACTTCCATTTCGGAAGTTCTATAACTTAAACTTGTTGACAATTCAAACATTTAGCAACGAACTTAGCAATACCTTTCTTCATATTATTCCACCAATACACTTCTCTCAAGTCACGATACATCTTTGTGGAACCCGGATGTATTGAATATCTGGAGCTATGAGCTTCCTCCATGATCCTCTCTTGGAGTTCATCCGCCCTTGGTACACACAATCTACCTTGATACCTCAATACACCATCTCCCTCTTGTTCAAAAGCCAATACTTTTTGCTTATGAACATTTGCCTTCAATTCAAGAAAAATAGGGTCTTGGTCTTGCTTTTCTTTCACTTTTGACACTAATTATGATTCAGCCCCATTCATCACCACTACTCTTCCTTCTGTGGAATCCATTAGGCGAACTCCCAATCATGCAAGTCTATGCACCTCTTTTACTAGTTCTTTCTTCACTTCCTTAACATGGGCAGTACTACCCATATCATAATTGTTGAGTAACTCTAACCACCTTTGATCTCTAAGATTAAGTTTTTTCTGGCTAAACACATACTTAAGACTCTTGTGATCAGTGAATACATCTACATGAATACCATAAAGATAGTGACGCCATATTTTCAAAGAAAATATTACGGCAGCCAACTCTAGATCATGGGTTGGATAGTTCTTCTCATGAACTTTCTACTGTTTGGAGGCATAAGCAATAACTTTGTCATTTTGCATTAACACACAACCCAAACCAACTCTGGACGCATCACAATATACAACAAAGCCTTGTGTACCTTCTGGTAAGGTCAATATTGGGGCAGTAGTCAACCTCTTTTTCAATTCCTGAAATCTTTTCTCGCAAGCTACAAACCATTGAAACTTCACTATTTTCTGAGTTAACTTGGTCAAAGGGGACGAAATATATGAGAACCCATCTACTAACCTTCTATAATAGCCAGCCAACCCTAAGAAACTCCTAATATTAGTTGGAGATGTGGGTATAGGCCAATTCTGCACTACCTTTATTTTCCGAGTGTCAACTCTAATTCCATCACCGAAAACAATGTGGCCTAAGAATGCCACAGACTCAAGCCAAAACTCACATTTATAGAACTTGGCATACAACTCTCTATCCTTTAGAGTTTGGAGAACTATTCTAAGATGGCTAGCATGATCTTCTTCATTCCTTGAATAGATTAGTTTGTCATCAATGAACACGATAACAAACATATCTAAATAAGGTTTGAACATTCTATTCATAAGGTCCATGAACGCTACAGGCGCATTAGTTAAACCGAACAACATGACCAAAAACTCATAATGACCATAACGGGTCATGAAAGCTGTCTTTGGAATGTCACATTCCTTTACTCTTAACTGATAGTAGCCAGATATGAGGTCTATCTTAGAGAAACAAGTAACAACTGAAGTTGATCGAAGAGATCATCTATCCTCGGAAGAGGATACTTATTCTTGATGGTAACCTTGTTCAACTGACGGTAATCTATACATATCCTAAGGGAACCATCTTTCTTCCGCACAAACAAGACCGAAGCGCCCCAAGGTGAGACACTTGGTCGAATAAAACCTTTCTCTAGGAGATCTTTTAACTATTCATTTAACTCTGTTGGGGCCATCCTATATGGCAGAATAGATATAGGACGTGTATCAGGGAGAATATTTATCCCGAAGTCTATTTCTCTCTCAGGAAGGACTCCGGGAAGATCATCTGGAAAGACTTCTGGAAACTCTTTTACTATTGAATCTGACTGAATATGAGGTATCTCAACACTAGAGTCATTAACTCGGACTAAGTGATAGATACACCCCTTGGTAACTAACTTTCTTTCCATAAGGTATGAAATAAAACGATCCTTAGGCACTGCTAAACTACTTTTCCACTCTAAGACTAGCTCAATTGGAAACTGGAACTTGACAACTCGAGTTCTACAATCAACTGAGGCATAACAGGCATGAAGCCAGTCCATACCAAGAATAACATCAAAATCTACCATGTCTAACTCAACTAAATCAACCATGGTGCTCTTGTGATTGACAGAAATGGTACAATCACGATAGACTCTTTCTGATATAATATACTTACCAATAGGTGTAGAAACACTGAAAGACTCACTAAGTTTTTTAGGAACAATATCAAATTCATCGTAATAGACGAAGTTTCAAAGGCTAAACTCGTCCTTAGGTCTAGCAAAGCATAAACATCAAAGTTAAAGACTTGGATCATACCAGTGAAAACATCTGGAGAATCCTCTTGCTCTTGGCGACTAGCTAGTGATAGCATAAAGACGGTTTCCTCCTCCGCTTGCCCCTGAAGTAGCTCCTCTAGATGCAGATCTGTCTGAGGAACTGAAAAAGACTGGGCTCTATTGCCCCTATTACCATTACCTTGCTTGTTTTTTGGACACTCTCGCATAAAATGGCCGTTCTGGCCACACTTGAAACAATCAGTGGAGCCATCACGGCACATCCCTGAGTGGTTTCTACCACACTTAGCACATGTCGGAGGCCTACTACCCCTTGTGCCATACCACCCTGAGAATAGGCAGGTTTAGCTCTGAAATTCTGACTATTGTACTCACCTTTGTTCTTTGGTGCAGGTGCACTAGGAGATGATGGAGCAGGTCCCTTTTGTTTCTGTTGGAAGGAAGACCGGTTCACATTACTCTTTTGCTATCCGGACTCATTCCCTAATGTCTTAGCCCTCTTATTCTTACGCTCTGATCTATCCCTCAGCTTGTCCTCCTCAACTTATTGCACATGGATCATTAGCCTTGCTATGTTCATATCCCGTATCAGCATAGCTACCTTGCCTTTCTTGCTTGACAGGTGAGACAACCAAGCAACGAATAAACTCATCCTACCCCTCATGTCAACAATCATCTCCGGAGCATAGCGGAAAAGTTGTGTGAACTTCAGACTGTACTCATGAACGCTCAAAGAATCCTGCTTAAAAGTTAGGAACTATCGTACCTTTGTTTCTCTCAGTTCTCGGGGGAAGAAATGCCCCAAGAAGGCCTCCGTAAAACAAGCTCAACTCACAAGTGGTGCATCCTCAGCTCGGTTCTTCTTTCATTAATCAAACCAGATTCTAGCGACACCCTTCATTTGGTATGCAACTAGTTCCACCCTCTCAGTATCAACAACATACATAGTCTAAAATACCTTTTGCAGTTCCTCAACAAATTTTTTTGTATCCTCAGTAGTGCTTGAACCAGTGAAGCTTGGAGGATTCATCCACAAGAACTCGCAGATCCTCGAAGTATCAGTCTCTTCCTGTCGAGCCCCTCTTTGTTGCCCAAGTTGGTTGGTCACAGCTTGGCTTAGCATTTAGATTGCTTCCCGAAATTCAGCATTGGTGACCTTTCCTTGGGGTTGCACTGCTGATACATTAGGTAGCCCTTGTTCTTGTAGTTCAACATCCCTTCTAGCCGGACGACCCCTGACAGCTCTTCGTGGAAGCATGATCTGAAAGACACCCGCAAGCACGAGTTGGAGAGAAACTTTGTAGAGATAAACTCTATCGCACGAAATGAGTATGAAAGAAGTGAGAACATTCATATGTGTTGCAGCCTCTTAATTATAGATGTGGCATGTTTCACACCGATAACTAAGACTCTACAGACACGACTTTATAGACTCCCTAGGACTCTTGAACTTTGTGCTCTGATACCAAGTTTGTCACACCTCGAGCCTACACCATGGGCGGGACTGACACTCGAGAACCACTATTGGCCCCAAGCGAACCCTTGGCCTAACTTACTGACTCAGCGGAAGACATAACTCAATCATAATTGTACTTTTCAAAAGTAAACTGAAAGCTCAAAACAACTAAGAATGTATTAAAATAACATTTACTGGCCAAAGTGGAAACTAAAGTCTCAACATAATAGAATGAAAATGAAAAGACCAAAAAACTAACATATGACTGTCTATGAAGCCTCTAACAACTGAGATAGACGTCGGGACAAGACCCACGACATCCTAATGAACTAAACATACTGAAAGCAATAAAGAGGGGATCCTCCGAAACATAAGGCTCACCAACAAACTCTGAAGCTCAATCTAGAATTAACAATGCGCTGGATGTTGATCCTAGTTACCTGTATCTACATCATTAAAAGATGCAAGCCAAATGACATCAGTACATTGAATATACGAATATGTGAGAGGAAATCTAAAACAAGACATAAGTTTGAAAGGAACTAAAAGAACAAACCTCAATTCAACTCAAATGAACTCATTTCAATATAAAGCAATAATATGAATGTAGTATAGAGAAAAGCTTTTAAAACATGGATAATAACTCTGTGTATTTAGAAATACAATAGTAATGCTATATGTATGCAAAGATACAATATAAACTTTGGAATATATATAAAAATACAATTTACATCTGTGTATATAAGAATACAAAATACTTTTGTGGGAGTTTCTCTAACCTACAACATCACTTAAGAGCTATTGTTATGATACAACGTTTTACCTCACGCTGTCAGGGACGTCATGTACCTTGTCGAGGGTATAGAACCTGAATACTAAGTGGATCCACTAGTCTATGCTAAAAATCACTAAGGAATCATCTAAAAAGTATGACCCTTTTCTACTCATGGTAGCTACATGGTTTATGGGGGCTGGGAGTTATTTGAACTCTTCCCCTTATCGGTGCTCAATACTACTCCCAAAATATAATACTAGCCCTTATGATTAAAAACATAACTTATTTCTGTGGTTTGAGATAATTTCTCAAAACTTAGCTCAAAGGCTCTTCTTGGAAATCAAAGTTTCCTCTCTTGCTTAATTATGAAAGCATTTACTCTTTACTGGAAAACTAGCTCAAAGGCTCTTTTAGAAATCAAAGTTTCCTTTCTTGTTTAAATGTGAAAACATTTTAATCTTTGGGAATATATAGTCCCAATATACTATATTGAAGAAATGGACTTCAATCTTTACTCTTTACTCAACTCAAAACTCTAGTCTTAAAACAAAGTTAAAACGTTTTGTAAAAGACTTTTGGAAAACTCTATGAACTTCTCTTGACTTGAATCTTAACTTTCCTTGAATTGAATTATGGATTCAAGGCTCATGATATCATGTTATTGATGAATTCATGTTGTTTAGACTTACCTTAGAGTGTAGAAATCAGCTAGGAAACATAGGTACGTTTCAAAGAAACTAGTACGGAAAGAAGTGGGAAAAAGTAGAAGACTTGGTGTCCCTGACACACTGAGTGGCGCGGGGCGCCAGACCTAAAACTTCAGAACTGAAGTTGGGGCTCACTGGCTGGTGCGGTGCCCCAGGGCCGCAACTACAGAACATCTTCTGGGGCGCTCTGAGTGGCACGACGCCCTAAGTGGCGCAGCGTCCTAGCTCCTTCCCCAGGTGTTTAACATTTTTTCTTGCTCGTGTTTCAACTATAAACCCTCTAAACTCAATTGGGTCTTTCCCCAAATACTTAGATTCGACTACATAATCAAAATATACAAGAGTCTACTCAAAATGACACCTAATTTCATGAATTTAAATCAAGAACTCCTCAACAACTCCAACAATCAAGAACCCAATAGAAACTTCAAACAAATCCATCAAGAACTCAATTTCTAAACCTTCAAGAATCTAAATTCGCTGAAATAAATCATGATTGGCGCATGAGTGAACTAACCTAACGCTATGTGATCTCACATACCTCGTAGGGATCACCCTTTGACGAAATCCACAAGCAAAACCTCAAGAACGATGAACTTTGGCTCTTTCTCCTCTTTTCTCCTCTTGCGTTCTTTTTCTAAAAACCCTAGCATGAAATCTTTGAGTGCGTAAACTGACCAATTTCAGTTTAGACCCCTAAGTAATTACCAAAAACGAAATAATTTAATTGGGTAGTGAAAAATTCATAATACCCTTCTAAAATCCGGTTTTGACTTTCCTTAGCTAGGTAGCCCAAATTCAAATGGTCATATCTCACCCATACGAACTTAAATTCGCACAAACTCAGTGGCGTTGGAAAGATAATTAAAATATTTTTCCTACGGTATCTGGTAGCACACCTAACTCATCTTGAGCTAGGAGTTATGGTCATTTGAATTTGACCCAAAACTCATACTTAACTTAATTTTGTCAAATTTCTAGATTTTTCATTCTTTCCAAAAATGATTCTTTCTAATTCTAGCTCTTTCTAGTTGCGGGGTGTTACAAGAGTTGACTCTAAGTCCAAAAGGAGACAGTTGATTCTGTAATGTAAACATTTTGATGAAGTGAAAACTTTGACTTTTAGAAAGAAAAAAAAATACTACCTACTAGTTAATTAAATATTTTCTCCCAAATGTGATTTTTGATTATGATCTACTCAATCAAAGTATAAGTAACACAATTAAAGCTAACGAGGACAAACATGTAGAGCTTTGGAGTAACAACTTCTCTTTTTTGAAGAGTTTTTACTAAAGAATGTATCATTCGCTAAACACGCACAATATTCATTAGTGGGCGTTTGTTTGAAATACCTGTCAATATTATCCGAAAATTGTCATGTATCATTAATATGATTTGATTACTCTGTACTTATATGCATTAGTTATTATTATATAATATTTATAGTTCGTAAATTTTATAATATTGAGCTTGTGTTGGTAAAAATCAACACTACTTACTATATATTGTCAAGATTTATTGATGATAAAAATGCATCAGAATTATTTTATTTATATCAAGTTTGATTTCAAAGAGTTGTGTATTTTTATGTGGAAATATATGTTATATTATGTTATTCTACAAGAAAACCAATTTTTTAACCATGCAAAGAAATAGTAATTCAATAAGCAATTAGACACAACAGAAAATGATGGGATGTGGTTCATGTAATCCTTATTTGTATACTAGAGGTGAAGTGCACGGGCCCAACATATCAAACACTTAAAAAGTTTCTTTCAACAATAATAGAAAAAAGTAAATATGTCACCCTATATAATTGAAACAAAAATGGATACCGAATATTCATAATCCAGAATTTTTCTATACATAGGTATAGTATAAGTTCGTTCCTTGCAATGTGTGCAGGAAAATGTGACTCTGCTCTTTCAACAACCAATCTAGAGCATTAGTTTATGCATTTTATTCCAGCTTGTGCTTCTTCTAATTGCAGAACTCTCAACTCAATTGCTCAAAACTCATTGTTGTTAAATTGCTTTCCCTTGAAAGTTGGCATTGGATACTCATACTCTCCTTCAATTAGTATCCGGACAACTTTAGGCGTCCACTAAGAGTCAATGGACCAAGTCCCTTGACACAGTAAAAACAACATAATGTAAGCACATGCAGTAGTCAACATCCACTATACGTCAATGGACCAGGTCCCTTGACTCATCAAGAACAATAGCTGAAATAAGTGCAGAAAGTAAATAGCTGAAGGTAAAATCTGAACAAGGATTTTACGTGGAAACCTCCTTGCTCAAGGGAGTAAAACCACTTCAACTGTTTCACTAATCTTCTTTAAGCAAAAGTGAACCACAGTTACAGCCAACGTGAGAAGAAGTTATTAATCTCACAACCAAGTAATAACTCTATTACTTGAAGAGTCTAAGCAGTTACCACACTGCCCACTAAGCTATCACCACTAGACAACTTAGACTTCAACTAAGCAACACACAGATTGCCCACTAAACCACCACCCTCTGGACGATTTAGACTTTGACTAAGCAACAACAATGTTGCCCACTAAACCAGCTAACTCTTAGATGATTTAGAATTCAACTAAGCAGATACAACACTGCCCACTAAGCTATCTAACCCCAAATAACTTAGAATTTGACTAAGCAAGAACCATGTTGCCCACTAAATCAGTCAACCTTAACTGACTTGAACTTTTAGAAACCAAAACAAAAGATCTGAATCCTTTATAGATTAGGAACAAATTTACAATATAAGCACGGAAGTATAACTCCTAAGACACGCTCTGACGCTTGCAACTCGATCAGGTCCTTGTTGTGCTTGCCGGAGAATACTTCACCAAGATGGTCTTTGCTTGTATACTTGAGAATTTTCAAGATGCAAAAACCTATAAAATGATAGACACAAAACTCAAACTCAACAAAGATTCTTCAGCACTTTATCAGATCCTTTTGTTTAGTATAAGTATTGTTCTTCCTTGAAGATGGCTTTTTCCTTTTAAGCTTGTGAGTTTTTGTTTGCCAAAATCTTATGTTTGTGTTTGGAGAAGAGACTATATCAAAGTGGACACAAACCCTTGGGACAAGGCCATTGGCTGATAGCCTGCTGTCATGAAAGGCTGTGCACCAACCACATCAGAGTTGGTAGCCTTTTGACAGTTGTCTTTTCGTACTTTTCTCGTACGCAGACTTTCCGAGACCAGGTCCTTTGTTGCGTTCTTTGCTGCTTGAGTTCTTGAAAAAGACTTCTAGCTTTCTCTCTTCTTGAATGAATGACTTTAACATTGTATTTGTCATGTTGAACCATAAAGAGTTATTACTCGTTGGACAAAGACCCTGGTCCATTCTGATTGGTTTGGTACGCTGGCGCCTCATCAACCACTGACTGACGAAACAGCTTTACAGTTGTACCCCATTATGCATATGATGGAGAGAACTCTGCCAGGGACCAGGTCCCTACATTTGTGAGGATCATCCAAACACCTATCCCCCATAACCCTCATCCCCACAATCTCACACTCCTACCTCCCATCTCACCTCTAATAATATTTGTCTAAATTATGTATAAACACTTGTAGGATAATATTGTTCATTTATCTACCTTCCACAAGAAAATAAGTAAAAAAAAATCACTTATTTTTTTAGAAAACATTTTACTTTGTACCGAACACACCCTTATATAGGTAATTTTTCCTATTTTATAACATTTTGTTGTTTTTACATGCTTCACGGTTCTATCCAAATAAATGAACATTAGTTAACGTTCCTTCACATTTTTTCTTCTTTCCTTACAGGTCATAAGTACTCTTGCCATTAGGAGAATTTTGATGCTAATGGAATGCATCATTGATTACTACTACGAAGTTCAATGAACATCTTAGCCGTACAATTGCAGCATGCATAGTTAATTTTTTGTGTGTGTTTATCACTCTATAATACAGTTTCAGCAAGCAATAAGAAAGCCGAAAATGAAAACGTCGTTTTTCAAGTTTTCTTTCCAACTTCATCAACCGGAAGACTACACCCTTGAATGCTCACTGAACCATACCAAAACGAGACACTTTGGCTCGATTTAGTTTCCAGATTTAAGTACTTTGGTTTGGATAAGAAAATTCTAAACCATACATTTGCTGTTAAACGAGGTTACCAATAACATACATATCAGGAATACAAAATGTGACCCTTTACAGGGACCTATCCGAATGATGCTGCATGTCTGAAGATAGCACACGTAAAGCAAATACATGAAGAAATTGTCCACTATAGTAACAAACAAAAAGAACTTGTGTAAACGATATGAATCGGAAAACTTCTGTAAAGGATATGAATCAGAGTTATCAGTACAAGTCGCTCATTAGCCTATACCAACTTAAAAACAATTGAGTACAAGTTTTACAGATCACTTCGGATCCTGCCAGCTATCTAATATTTTGAGAATCATCCTTCGTTGTGTGTATAATTCTATACAATCTGAATCTCAATACTGTTAGAATGATTATGAAAAAAAGGACCTCGAAACCAAATTTCCTTTTTTTTGGGGCCTTTTTCATTAACCTATTCATTCATCACAGATTGCGGATGCTCACCTGGTGTTGTAGCACTGTGATTGTCCAATTTGCTGGGTTCCTCGCAAGTATGAATTTGACTTGCAGATTGAGGAAGCTCGGTGGAGGGTCTGAACAGGGCTTGCTGTTCATTCGAGTTTTCTTGAATCTGCAAGACAGGTGTAGCCTCATCAAACATATCAGGAACAGCAGAGTACTCTAGTTGTCTAAGATCTTGTTCAGCCAATATTCTGGTTTCAGCCTGAGATGTCTCATCTAGATCAACTCTCGAAGACCTTTGAGTTTGAATAGGTCTTTCCTCCTGTACGTCACTTGCCCCTTGAAGCAAATCATCTGGTGTAGCAGCAGGGTCGAGCTCCCAGCACCCCTCCGGCAAGTTCATGATTTCTCTTTTCAGTAAACAAGATGGCACCTGATGTGAAAATCGCAACATCTCTCTTTTTGGAATCTTCCGAATGGCATCCTGGTTCGTGTTTCGTCGGTATACTGTCTTGAATCCATCTAATTTGACCAAAGGCGCAATGCAAACACCAAAATCTTCAGAATAATCACCAAGGACCTCCACCATTTCATACTGGTGCCTCACTTCATCTGGGGTTTTCCTGTTCCAATCTGGTGACCAATTTCGATAAATGGCCCAAATGTCTCCACTTTTGGGGTAAATCTGAACGCACCCTCCTCTTCCAGCCTTCTCCCCATTTAGAAGATGAGAAAATATGTTGACTTGCTCAATAACTTCAGAGTTGAAGGCCCTAAATTTTCCGCATGACTTGGTAAAACCGGAATCCAACCAATTGACAATCCCAAATTCACTATCTGTTTTTGAACTTAAGTAGCTGATATGAATCTTGAAGGGCTGCACTGAGATAACTTGGCGGATCAGACAATACAAGCGAGGCATACCATCTTCCTCATCATATAAAGCCCATATCTGCTTCGGCATGAAGCAATCCTCTGATCTATCCTTGTCAAAATCATGGAAGTCAGAGTCTGGGACAGTCAAAGTCATGGACACAGTTTTCCTCGTATCGGATTGATGAGCAGCAAGACCAAGACCTTCTCTTTTAGGTCTTTCACTCGATTCACCAAATTGAGCATGCGCCTTTCTCTTTTTCTCAGACTCTACAGCAGCCAACCTGATCTCTTCCAGTTTCTTGCGGATATCTGTTCTTGCCTTGTCAATTAACAACGGTCTTGGATCAAATGCAGGAGCCATAGGCCATCTTCGGATTGGAACTTCAGGAGTAGGAAGCTTAGCATTTCTTTTCAAACTCTCACTCCCATTTCCATCTGCCATTATGACTTCTGCAGCAGCGTTTGAAGCCACATCACCATTACTATAACCATTTGTACTCTCCATATCAATTTTTCTCTTCTTAGGAGGCCTACCAGGCCTGCGGGGCAGTTGATCACTACCCACAGATCCATCAGCAACCGTTTTTGTTAGTTCTTGCTTCCCATTAGCTTTTCTTCCAGAGACTTTCGTATTTGTCTGCTGGGTAAAACTGAAGCCGGTGGATGACCCATTTGGATCTAAAACTCCGGCAGAAGTTCCAGGGAAGGAGCTCCACTGAAAGGATAAATTGGAAGCATGCTCCGAACCATGTTTAGAATGATGTCCTGGGACCCTACTATTTGCAGAATAAGCAGGCGATGTTGGAACATACGTAACCCCACAACCATGGCTTTTGTATCCGTTCTCAGGCACATAAGGCCAAGGGCTAAATGCATAGGAACCATTTACAGGGGCCAATCCAGTTTCAACAGCTATGAAAACCCCACGACAGTTCTTACAAGACAGTCTTTTGTTCACATATTTCCTATGATATTCATACTGAACCTGACAAGAGGTACAAACAGTCCAAAATGTATCGAGCCTGCCATGAGAAGCTGGAGTGTTGGAGTAATTAGCATAGTTGCCAACACCAGAAGTATGCAGAGTAAATAAATCTCTCCTCTGATCATAAGCGCTTCTTTTAGCACGATCAGACAATACAGTCCATGCTTCAGAAATAAACCTAAACGCACCATCAGCTCCGACATTTTTGTTCTTATCAGGATGGAGTAACACAGCCATCCTCTTGTATTGTTTCTTCAGCTTAGCCCTGTTTGCTGATGGATCCATACCCAGTATCGTGTAGAAATCAAGTTCTCCATTAACCTTCATCTCTGCAGCACTGTGAACACCAAAGGTAGCTACCATTTGTGATATGCCCTCTAACTGAGGACACAGCATCTGAGCTCTTAAAGCATAATTTTTTGCACTCACAAAATCTCTCTCCACAAATTTCCTTTCGGCATTTGCTTTAGCTTGTAGTGCTTCTTCTACATTTTTCTCCATCTCAAAAACCACAACTTTATCCACCTAGAAATCTTCAGGAATCTCACAGAGTTACAGTTGGAACATTCTTATGCGCCTGCAATTAAACAAGAATTGCCTAAATTAACAATTCAGCTTTTCTAACAATCAAAGATTAAGCGAAATTCAAATCAGACTGACTTCAAAAATCAAGTAGGAATAGAATTCACAAAATCAACAAATCATATCTATCCACCTTTCCAAAAGACAATATCAAATTAGATTTAGATCTAACCTATGTTGCTCGGACTCTTTGAAAATGTCGATAGGTGCATATTGGACTCTTCAAAAGTAATACATTTTTTGGAAAATCCAACACAAGTGAGGTAACATTGTTGGAGAGTCTGAGCAACATAGGATCTAACTATCCGACATACTTACTTCATAACAACAAAATAACTACTGTAATGATGTGTCTAACGGACGACATAACAACAACAACAAGCAACAAAACCAGCAGCAGCCACAACAACAACAAGGTATCCCCATATAAATACGAACCAGCTTCATTGCAATACTCAAATTACCTACTCTCCAACACTCCATGTCTTCTACATTTTCTCTAGACACAAGAAATTCAATACAACAAAAACATAAACGAAAATGAGTTAAAGTTATTAACTTTGCAAAAATCAAGGACACTAACTCTTGGAATATGCTCAAATTCAAGTCAACAACTTTCAGCTCTTTCTCAAATTTAACAAAAAAAAAAGAAAAAAACCCCTTCAGCAAGAAAGATCCAAATCACCAAGATATCCGGCATAATTTTCCATACATCAATAAGATCTAAACTAAAGATTTAAAAAAAATCATACTTTTAGCTAAAATAGTTTATACAAGATCTAAAAAGAGTCAAGTACCAAAAGTCAAGATTCAAGCTGAACTTACAAATACTAGAATCAAACTGAGAAACAGAGCAGACTCAGATCAGAAAAACAGTTGTTGATCCCTAAATTTGCTTCAGATCTTGAATCTTGACCAAGTCATACATTCTGCTAAGCAAGCACATGTGAAGTAAAAAAAAATTAAATTGAACAAAAAAGGGAAGTTGAAAATGAAAAAAAATGGGATTTTTCAGAGGGTAGTTGTTGGAAGTTGACGGCGGAGCTACGGCGGAAGAAGCCGTCGGAAAAGTATAGGTTACTTACTATTGCAACTAAACTTTCAAAGATACTGTATGGTGTAGTTAAAAATGAAAAAAATAAATACAAATATAGATAATGGAATGATTTCAGAGGAAAGTAAAGCTAAAGTTAATATTATGAGTAGAATATTAATTTCTCACTCCCTCCTAAATATTTTAACACTTTTTGCTTTCCAATGTACAAATTAGGTGAATTTTTAATATATTAATGATGGAGTTTTAAATTTTAATACTTAAAAAAGTAAATTTACTCTAATCTGATTTAAGCATTATTTAAATTGATCATCAATAAATGAAATATGTCAAAAAATGGAATATTGTTTATGGATGTTAATTAAACATTTTTTAATTTAATTTTCAATTTTTTTAATAAAGACAATATTCTTAAAATAAAAACATGAAAATCTTAGTATTTTTGGAGATAGCATTATTTGTTTGGTTTAGATAGTGGAAACCTTATTTGAAAGGTTCAAATTTGTCTGCCACTTTGGCATTAATTATTGCCTTATTGGTATTTTAGAAGAATATTAAAATTTAAATTATAATTATTTGGTGTTAAATGTACTTTTATACAATTATTTGAGAATCTTTTATTTATTTTTCTTTGGTGGTGCAATGCCATGACTAAAATGATCATAAGGTATATCAAGGAAAGAGATACTATGAATTCATTTTATGGAAATACAAAATTATTGGGAAATATAATAAAAGTGTTCATATTATTATCATAATTATGGAATTCTTTTTTACTTCTTCAATTTAATTTTGCCACTTCTTAATTTGTTACTTATATTGAGTGTTGATGTTTGAGAACTATTAGTGATATGCTAGAAAAATTCAACATGCATCCAAACAGAATCTTAAAGTGGATGAAGCTTGGAATTGGTTCAATGGCACATCCCTTTGAATTTGATTGCCTAAGGTGTTGTTTCTTTCTTTTTTCTTTGGAATTGACTCTATTTCCTATAGATGAGTATTTTTTTAAAGGAGAAATTACTTAAATACACAACTTATTTTACTGTATTCTCTAAAAGTTTCTATCATTTGAAAAAATTACAAAAATTCCTACTTTACGCGGTGTATCGATCGGATATATCACTTTACATGATGTATCGGGACGTACGTGATGTATCAGGACATTAAGTGATGTATTTGAAATTGAGACGCGATGTATTAGGACGTTGAGAGATGTATTTGAAACAAGGATGCGATGTATCGGGACATTTTGGGATGTATTTGCAACCGAAACGCGATGTATCGGGATATTTTGAATTGTATCCGGATTCCACCAAATTTAAGGAATTTTTATAATTTAAGGAATATGATGTATTAGCTTTTAACACTATAGTTTTGTGTAAAATCTTTTTTTTTAACCTTGAAAAATATTATCAACGTATATCAATTGTCTTACTATTTAGATATGTGAATTTTACGTCATGGATTGATAAAAATTAAGGATTAATGTTTAAAATAAAAAAACTTGGCAACATTATGTAAAGTGTAAACAGAAATTTAATAAATCAAACAAGCTCCTATCATGGGAAGTTCAACATATTGTGTTACACACTTCTTTTAAGATGATGCCATCTTTCACATTTCGATCCCCCTACCCATCATTACTAGCACCACCATCAAAAAATAAAAGATAGTTTCAATATAAAATTTATTAATTTTTTGCATTGAGAGGTCAATATTAATCAAAGAAAATGTCAAACATAAAGAATAAAAATACAAGTAAAAGTAAATAGCTATTTTAGACGTGGAAAATATATATACATGTATCTTGTGGAATTTGAAGAATTAAACATACCAACAAAAAAAATTATTATCACCAAGGACGAATCTACTAAGGAGGTCACATCCAAATCTACACCCTAGACGTAACATTGTATTTGGAACCACGAATGGCCCCAAGCTAATTCTTGGCCTGACATGTACGACTCAAGGTGAAAGGAAATGCGGAAACTAGTACATAGGATGAACTCATATAGCATAAACAAATATTAAAAAGGTATTGTGCTTGAAATATACATTATTTGAATACTAAATACAACTGTTTGACTGAATGTTTATGAAGCCTCTACTAATATTGATGAGCATCTGAGATAAATCCTCAAGCTACTTTAAGCAACTAGTAAGAAATAATATATATTGTGAACTATGAATAAATTTCCCCTCGAAGAATGAAGGTTCACCATACGGTGATTGGAAATGTTGCAACCTTACTAGCCACGAGTTTGAGAATGTGTGTCAAATCTACATCATAAAAAGAAGCAGCGTAAATATGCGTTAGTACTTGAAATGTACTAAGTAAGTAAGAGACAATAGCATAATGATGAAATGACATAGCAAGGGTAGTGAAAATAATGTTTCCGAAATCATATGCATAGTAAGAGAACTTGAAGAGAAAACAGTTGGAGTTCATGTCTAAAATACCATTCAAAATCTTCTTTCAAAAACATATACAGAGATGAATCTATTTAAGTAGCCTTACATAATCATAAATGTAAATATCATACTTAAAAATTAATCAAATAAAGTAAGAGCATATTGTAAAAGATGCATAAATTGGGGAGTTTCTTGTAACCGACATACATCATGTGAGCTCATGATATCCAACTTATAATCCCAGTTGGACGGGCTATCCTATAACTTTCCAGGGTATAGAACCATATCTATCTATGTGGATCCACAAATCTGAATCTCTCTAGGCTAAATGGTCAACTGTCACAGTGGTGAAATATAAACCTACGATGGCACATAGTTATGGGACTTGAGTTTTCTAAATTTGTATCCTCTCGGTGCTAAATAGTCCTCTTAGAATAACATATATTCATATAATGCTCATAAGCATGAAAAACATCTATCTAAATTCATAAGCTACTACATATAGCTACCACAAGGGTACATATGTCTACTCCTACCAAGGTCTGAGTTTAAGTGCATGCTCTTATCCTGTTCAAGCCTAACTCGATGTCACAAGGTGTTACACATAAGATGATTATACTAATCTAAACCACAAGATTCATGTTATATACCTATGTAGGGACTTTCACCTCAAGAATACTACTTGTTCTTACAAACTCATTCAACAACCTCGAGTTTTAATCAAGAATCACCTAATGTATCATGTATTTATTCACATGTTAGCAACACCACATTCAAGCTTAGTATTACAACAACTCCACAGACTTCTAAGTAACCAATTCTTCTAAGAATTTATCATCTTCTTATCATTTCTACCAACTGAAATATCATGAGTTTCTACAAAGAGGCACACTAAACATTCTCACCTAGCTACTAGATATGACCAAGAAACCTCACAATATTCCTCCATACTTAAAATATTACATAGAATTAGCCTACTATAATATTTACCATAAGAGTAATCTATCCACTCATCTAAAATAACTCACAATTACTATCAACACCGTTATCTAAACTGAAAGAGGATCACTAGAAGTCCTTAGGGCAAGAAGATCACAAGCATGAATCAATTCAAGAAATTTGATATGGGAATATGCATAATGTAGTTCTATTTCACTATCCATTTGAATGTATATTATGAGTTCATAGGACTGAGCATATTGTGAAACATGAGTGTATATATGAAGAGTTTCATGTCATAAGACTTATTTACATAACTTCATAGAGTAAGATTGATGTCATTCAATTGATTCTTTGCCTCTTATTATAAGAATAAGAAATTAGCATAGACATGAATCTTTCTCAAGTACATGAGCATGGGTCAAGGGTATAACGTTGACATGTGAGACATAAGCACGGTGTTATAACGATTGAAATCTGAGAAATACTCTAGAGTAGGAATGAATTGCTATCTCATCATAACTCTTTCTGAACACATCACCTATCATCTCCCCCTTAGGTCTAATTTTATATTCAAGTTGCATGTTTCTTTGATTATTTGCATCATAGTATGTGGTGGGTTTGGATCAACCGATGATGCCTATCAATACATGTTGTTCGTATTGATACTACTCTTGTTATTCCACTTGACATTTGTAGGATTTAGTGATGTTTCATAGGTGAAGACAATGGAAATATCTTATAGCTTCTACTCCTCTTTTCTTATGGTGGGAATTGTCATATTCTTTCATGAATTATACTCTTTAGAAGCTATTGTACCTATTAGACTAGTTTCTAGAGAAGTGTTTTAGTGTATTTTGCTACAAAGAATTTTGTCATATATCAAATTAAGAGTATTTTCCACGATTAATTAAGATGTTAGATTATGTTTTATTAATTTTCGCATTGCCCATTTTAAAATTGGGCAGTAAGGGTTCTCATATCTAGGTGTTAGAGTAGGTGTCCGCATGTCCCGGTGGTTTTGGATCGTGATAAAATTAAAATTTAAAATATACTTTACAATTAATGTTTATTTAATTATATTTTATCAATGATTTCATTTTTATTTGTATTATCCATTATTATGTGTAATGTATAATATATATTAACTAGCAATGTAAATTACTTAAAAAATTATGGTACATAATAATTTTATATTAAATGATTATATATGTCACACCCTGAGCCTACACCCTGAACGTGGCCAGAACTCGAGAACCATTGTTGGTCCCCAAGCGAACCCTTGACCTAGTTGAATACTTAGCGGAAAACTTACTTAAGCAAATAGGAAACTTTAAATGCATAACTAAACTCAATAGGCTCAATCAAACTCAACTTAAATAAATGTCTGGAAATACTTAATAAAGTACAAGTAATAGTTTCCATATCTCAAAAATCGAAAGGAACATACTGAGAGACTCATTAACACTAACTATCTATGAAGCCTCTAATAATAGGATAGATGTCGGGACAAGACCCACGACAACCCGACAATAACAGGAAAATAAATGTGAAATCCTACGGAAAGCAAGGAGGCTCACCAAAGCTATCTGAAGCGTAAAGTGATCTCAACGAAGCACTTGTTGATGATCATGAACACCTGTATCTGCATCATAAAAAGATGCAAGTCAAAATACATCTATACATTTGAATGTACGAGTATGTAATATGGCTGAATAAAACAATAACTGAACTAAGGGACTAAAAGCAACTCAACAATATATCAATACATGAATATAAAGTGAAAACCCTTCAATCTTTACAATAAGATATGCAATAAAAGCAATATGACTATAATATATTTTACTTATGGGGAGTTTCTCTAACTGACAACCATTACTATGAACCTAGCAATGATACAACGTTTCTCCATGTTGCAAGGGTCATCCTATACTTTGACGGGTATAGGATGCTACTGTAACTATGGATCCATCCAATAGGCCTTCTCAGAGGCAGTGAAAGGTCGCAAGAAGAATCAATGTTATCCTATCCTACGATGGCTACATAGTTTATGGGGACTATTGAGTTATAAAAGACTCTTACCCAATTTGGTGCTCGATACTACTCCCAAAATAATAAATATCAATTATTCTCAATTCACCCTTACAAAGAAAGGGACTATAACTTTACTTGACAATATGTTTTTCTAAAACATTTTTCAATACATCAACTATGCTCTTTCTCAATTGTCAAACGATACATATGAAAACATTTGGTTCTATTTTTTAGGGCTCTGTTCAAGCTTTCACTTTTAAAATGTATGCTTATGAACTTATGGATCTCAGGCGTATTTATATGCCTATTTACTATTATTTACCCGCATATATCCTAAGTTTTGAGGACAATTTTTTAGCTATTAGTTGTCTTATGCAACTTGTAATGAATGTGCATTAAGGTAAATGGAGCCTATATGAGCTAATATAGAGAAGGGGAACATGGTCACAACTTAAAGGAGCACACACCGAATGAAACAAAGAAGAGAATCGACTCAACTACCCTTGGTGCACTGTTGGTGCAGGGTGCCAGGCCCTGAACTTCAAAAGACATGCCTTACCGCACTGCTGGCATAGAGCGCCAGACCCTGAACTTCAGAAGGCAAGCCTGGGCGCACTGCTCGCGCGGGGCGCCTGTCCCTGAACTACTGAGCTCCAGCCCTGGTGCATTCATGGCACGCCGCCCCATGCTCTCTCCAGCATCCCTGGCGAATTCAGGACTCGAAGACCTTTAATTTTATAGGTCATGGGCCCCCTAGTTCATTACGTGCTGAGAGATATGATTGTTTGAAGTTGACCCAAAAACTTAAAAACCAATACCCCTTTTTAGCCCTTATTGAAGTCCTAGGTGTTACAATATAAGAAAACAGTATGACTTCTAGGGTGAATATATGAAAATATAGGAAATAACTTATTATATGAAATAATAAAATATAAATGAAATAAAAAAGAATGGATTGGAGTTGGTTTACTCTAAAATAGTACTGACACCATTTTAATGTAAAATTTGATTTTACGTATTTTACAGGTGAATTACTTAAATAAAATATTATATAACATTAATTACGAGTTTTAATATAAGTTTTGCTTTTACCAAAATAGTTGTATTTTTTTCTTACCTAAAATAGCTAAAAAATAGAAGAAAAATGCACGATTTTCTTTATTTCTCCCTCTCATTTAATTCTTCTTGTTTGGTGAATATTAAGGGCACGTTTGTCCCCATGCCCCAAATATATTTGGAAAAAACTTGGAAAATAGTGTTTGCCCATACAACTTGCCACTACTTGGCAAATATATTTGTCAAATATCTCAAGTTTCCAAATACTAGAAAAAACTAATACTTGGACCATGTTCTAATATTTGAAAAAATTTTAAAATAAAAAAATTACCCCCAAACTTTATATTTTATAAAACTACCCATAATTTATTAATTCCAACTAATAGTTATCTACTAAATTACTTCATTAATAACTAATAACTATTCCTATCAGCTATCTATAAAGAACGTTACCGAAAAAGAACAATTTGTTTTTAATGAGTTATAATTCATTCTAGGTCAATGAAAAATTTGAGTATGTGATTAATGTATTGTTGTAGCACCTCGAAAATTGAAAAAAGACTTCATTTGTGGCTACTGATTGAGTCCTACGAGGCTCATCTATGATTCGTAGAAGCCTCTATGGGTCATAGGTGGCACTCGGATAGAGTGGGTTGAGTTTTTGAGAATTCAAGTTCTAGTGAAATGACCTACAATTAGCCAGAACGCAGATGGTCTACGGGCCATAGGAAGTGTATGTAGGGTTGGTCCAGACTTAATGAAATTTTGAGCTTAAAGTTGAGATATATGGATGGTATCTAGAGACCGTAGAAAGGTCGACGGCCCATAGAAAGTGTTTCACGGTAAGTGGGGTAATTATGAGTCCAAGTAATTTGACCATCGATTGAACAGTACGGATCGTAAGTCAAAATCGTAGGTCAGTTCGATAGTTTTTAATTAAGGATATTTTGGTCATTTCTTACCTATCCACCCCTATACTATGTCATTTTGACCCTATAACTACCTTTATAATTGAATTTACTCTTCAAAACCTAACTCATTCCTTCACATTCACTAAAATTCACAAATTCTCTCATTGGGTTCTTCTCTAACACTTTTCCAAGGATCTTCAAGGCAAGGTTAGGGTTTCATCAAGCTTGAAGGTTTCTTCTGCAAATTGCCAAGGTATGTGGAAATTCACCAATTGTTAACACATAATTTTTGACCGAACTTAAAGTTTTACACCATTTTAAGTAGTTACATATTTCTTTTATATCTAAACTAGATATTTTGGTTTTTATCTTATTTTAGTAAGTTTATTTTAAATGATTTGAAAACCACAAAAATTGAATCACATTTTAAGGTAAGTTTTATTTTTAAATGTTTAAAAAAGAAATGAAAGGTTACAAAAAATATATGTTTTCTTTGGAATTAGGATTAATAATAAGCTTATATTTCTTAATTATAATTTCATATTAGGTTTTTAATTCTTCTTTTATTTTTATTAGTTCAAAACAATTAGCTAATATTTTTATTATAATAATAAATTAATCTAAACTACTCACTAATCCTAATGTAACTACCCCACATCACTTCCCTTTAACCCATTACTCATCCCACTGCCCACTCACATTAACACACCCTCACACTATCTATATTAACACATACAACAACCCTCTACCCAGACACCCAATAAAAATACTACCAAAAACTCATCCAACGTACAAAAATAAAAACATGCCATCACACAACAATGACATCCAGCAACACAACACCAAACAATACAACACGTACAGAAAGAAAAAAAATCCAAGAGAAAAACAAAGGCAGATTTTGAGGTCGATTTTCGCGGTTCCCAATTGTAGTCGTTTCTTCTCGTGAAATAATTTTCACAAGAGGTAACACTTAATTTTATTTTATATAGTTTTATGTTCATGACTATATAAGACTTGATTTCATTGCTACAGAGTTGCTCCAATTTTATGTCTGTAATATTAAAACATTTTCTCTTTATTTTATTCTACATTTTATCATATGATACTATCAATTAAGTACGTCTTATATCGAACCAAAATTAACCAAATGCCTGAAAGAATTATTCTAATAGTTTGTTTAGTAAAATTTATCTAAAATTTAAAATGTTTATTTTAGAAATATTAAGAGATGAAGAGTTGCAGTTTTTCATTTTTTTATTTTAAATGTCTTTTGTCATAACTTGTAAGTATATTTAAAATGTAAATGCATCTATACGAATTTGAATATGAAATAATTTTTTATTTGTCTAAGATTTTTGACTTTTATTATTTAAATAGTGTTCATGAATATAAATAGTAAAATAATCTAATCACTAAAAATATGTTTAAGCTTTGTAGTAATTGATAAATATTAGGATATATGACCCGTCAAAAATATGTATTTCGATTAAAAATGTGTAACTTTCTTGAGACATTAAAATAAACTCAAGGATGCGGTTACTCACCTTGACCAAATTATTTTTAATAGTTAACTTTCATTAATTCAAACCAGTAGATAAAAAATATTAGGTGTGATGCGCTCATCCAAAGAAGATAGTTATTTCTCTAAGTCAGTGTATGTCAAGGTCAAGAATGCGGTGATGCATCTAGGTTGAGACCAATAAAAGTTCAACAATTAAAAATACGAGCAAACAATGGCAAGCATACTCAATTCATCCAATAAATAATTTAAAATAAGTATAAGTCAATAAAAACAACTGTGCTAGAACAACGAGACTCGAGAGATGCCTAGTACCTTTTCCTAGGTCAACAGAATTTCTTACGCGAATTTCTAGTTCACTGGACAAAAATGAAGAGTCATTTCCTTTTGATTAGGGATAAAAACAAAATTGACTTGCAACACCATAACTCATTCCCAAGTGGTGTCTCCGAAAATAAATAGTTCCTTTTCATAAGGTCACTTTAATTGGAAAAAAATCTTTTTTTTCAACACTTTCATTTGAAAAATAGGGATGTGACACCAATGGATCTCTTTCATCCATTGGGTCCAAAAAAACTTCAGTCTCATATTCGATTTCACCCAATTCAGTTAGGGTTTATGTCAATCTTCATGAGTCTTTTTTTTATATTTTGATTCAATTGTTTGATTTCGATCTTATTATGCATGATTTGATTCAATTACATGATTTACAATTGATTTCATATGGACCCTTATTTTTTACTTGATTATGATGATGAATTTATGAAGAAAGGTTATGAACTTATGAATTATGATTTATGAAAGTTGTCACGCCCCGACCCTACACCCTGGGTGTGACTGGCACTCGAGAACTATTGCTAGCCCCAAGCGAACCCTTGGCCTGACTTAACTTATAGAGGAAGACTTAAATAACAGGAAAAGTCTCAAAGGACAACTCATGCAATATCTTAAAGAAATATTAAACTAGCCAAAATGGAAACTCAAGTCTTAACGTATATGTCACGAACCAAGCCTAGAGCCTAAACGTGACCGGCGAATGGGGAACCCGAAGGAACCCCAAACAAGCCTCATAACATATCATTACACATCCTTGGTCGCGGAAGCAATTAAAATGACCATAAGCGATAAGCATAATCAAGGGGAAGTCGGGACTAAGGGAGCAAGAGAAAAATAGAATGATACATAAATACCATAGATGAGTCAAGCTCAAGCATAATACACAACTTGTCTAACACCACCTCTAAACATGGTTACTTAGCAGGGGCCAAGACAAACTACCGGGCTCACCCTCATAGTCAACACATAACTAAAAAGGAAAAGTCTTATACATAGCAAGAGATCATAAGCAACGTCCCCAGAATGGAGGACTCATCAATAACCTCGATAGAAAATCGCATTAGCCACGCGGAGGAGGATGGTCAAGCGGTGCTCCGGTCCCTACATGGTGACATCATGTAGGCATAGAGTATGCATTAGTACGTTTGAATGTACTAAGTATATGGGATGCAATGCAATGTAACAATAGATGGACATCATAGGCAAAATGCATAATCATACCCGATAGATAGCATATTAATGAGATGATATGTATAATGATGCTTACATAAAAAAAATCATATTTAGTGGGGCGTAGTACATGTGTGGCGAGTGACCATCAATATAGTATTTCCAAGGCCTACCACCCCCTTGGAGAGGCGAAAGAGGTACAAACCCCTCAATGTGGTTACCCGGGCCTACCACCCCCGAGCTAGGGACCAAGGTACAAGCCCCTTGATATGGTTATACGGGCCTACTACCCCCCGTACTAGGCAACCAAGGTACCAACCCCTCGATACGGTTACCCGGGCCTACAACCCCCCGAGGTAGGCTTGGTCGACTCACAACACTTATATAGAGAAAATCATATACATGTGTCCATTTCATCATCATTTCAGTAATTATATAACCATCCGACTCATAGGACGTACATTGGACCTTCCATTTCCTAAGAATTCTATAAATGAGCATTTTATCAAACACATGGTGGGCAACTGTTCATGTAAATAAAATCATGTATTTCAAGAGTACTAAGTCCAACCAATTCCAAAATCCATATAAATCAGCCCACCAACAACATATATATATATATATATCAACCTTCATAATTTGATCGTGGAAGCATGAAAACCATAAACATCACATAATAATTCCATTTCATGATAATATGCAAAATAGACCATAATAGGGTGTGTAGTAGTAATTCCATACTTCAAGAGTTCATAAATAACCATAAGGACCTATAAACTTGAAGTAGAAATAGAGGATAAATGGTTGGACTTGTGGAAAGGAAGGTTTCCACAATCAAACCCACATACCTCAACTTTGGAGAATCCTTGATGAAGATTGGAATGGAGAATTGAAGCTTGAGATTGAGTCTTGAATCCGGAATTAGAGCTTGAGATGTTTGAATTTGGTTGAGGATCTTGGTGGAATTTTGGAGAGGGCTTAGAGAGTGTTTTTGAAGTTAAAAATGACTAAGTATGGGACATATCCCCTTTTTATAAAAAAACGTCCCCAACACTTAGCCTCAAGAAAGAAAAAATAGCTCACTGGAAATTGCAAATCTGCACAGACAAGTTTTACGAAAATGGTCATAACTCCCTCGTCCTAACTCGGAATGAGGTGAAACCAAGTGCGTTGGAAAGCTAACTCACAGAGCTTTAATTTAATAGGTTGTGGCCCTTCCAGTTCCTTGTGTGCTAAGAGATATCCCCCTTTAAAGTTGACCCTCTAAATCACATTTTATGCGATTTTCGAATTTTGATACGGTTGCTCTAAAATTCGGGTTAGACCCATCTCCCACTCAATTTGACCCCATGAATAAGAATATGAAGTCGAATTTCCAAAATCATGCACAGATTTTGAGATATATGGAAATTACAATTATAGGTGTTTCCGAAGCACATTTTCGGGCATTTTTGGGGTCGTTTCAGTATACAACTGAAAACAAAAAGATTAAAGAACTATAACTACTTGTCCATGAAACCTCTAAAACAATGAGGGATGTCGGGATAAGACCCCCGATCATCCTAACAACTGAAATACTAAAACAAGATAATAAGGGATCCTCCGGAAAGCAAGGAGGCTCACCAACTGACTTTAAGTGCTCAACTGGATCAACGAGGCGTTGAATGCTGATCCTGGTTAGCTATATTTGCATCATAAAATGATGCAGGCCAAATGGTATCAGTACATTGAATGTACGAGTATGCGCGGGGAAAACTAAACATGACATAAGCTTAAAAGGAATCTGAAGAGAACACTTACCTTAGCTTTACTCAACTCATGAATACTCAACTCAAATGCAAAGTAAACACAACAATAAAGGTGCAGTTTATACAAGCATTTAAACAGTAGATGATAAATCAATGTATTAAAGATATACAATAACAACTCAGTTTACTAATATAATAAAGTAATATAATACTGTGGGAGTTTCTCTAACCGACAACCACCACTATGAGCTAAAGTGATGATACAACATCTCGCCCACACTGCAGAACTCTCCTATACCTTGCCGTGATATAGAATGTCTCAACTAAGTGGATCCACTAGTCTATGCTAAAAATCACTAAGGAATCATCTAAATAGTAAGGTCCTTTCTACCCATGAAGGCTACATGGTTTATAGAGACTTGAGTTATTATGAACTCGTCCCCATATCGGTGCTCAATACTACTCCCAAAATATACCCAACTCATATGTTTTAAAAACAAAACTCTTTCTATGATTTGAGATAATTACTCAAAAACTAGCTCGAAGGCTCTCTTGGAAATCGGTATTTCCTCTCTTGTTAAAATGTGAAAACATTTCAACTCTTGGGAATATTTAGTTCCCGTATAATCTTTTGAAGAAAATGAACTTTACTCTTACTCTTTACTCAACTCAAAACTCAATCCTTAAAACAAAGTAAAAACATTTGTAAAAGGCTTTTGGAAAACTCTATGAACTTCTCTTGACTTGACTCTTAACTTTCCTTGAATTAAATTATGGATTCAAGGTCCATGATCTCATGTTTATAGATGATTTCATGATGTTTATACGTACCTTAGAGTGTAGAAATCGACTAGAAAATATAGGTACGTTGCTAGGGAACTAGTACGGAAAGAAGTGGAAAAAGGTGGAAGAACTGGCGTTGCTGGCGCTTTGAGAGGCGCGAGGCGCCAGAGGGTGAAATTCAGGACCTGGGCTGGGTCGCTCTGGCTAGCGCGGCACCTTAGAGCCCAAATTTCAAAACCCCTTTTGGGGCGCTTTGAGAGGCACGGTGCCCCATCCCCCTCCCCAGAAAATCTTGAATTTTCTTCTTCGTTTTTCAACTCTAAACCCTCTAAATTCAATTGGGTCTTTCCCCAAACACATAGAATCAACTATATCATCAATTTATGTAAGATTCTACTCGAAATCACACCTATTATCATGAATCAAACTAAAGAAATTTCTCAACAACGAGAACCCACAAGAACTTAAATGAATTTCATCAAGAACTCACAATCTTTTCATTATAATAACACAATTACACTGAATTGAATCATGATTGGCGCATGGGTGAACTAACCCAACTCTATGTGATCTCATATGCCTCGTAGGATTAAAATTCTTGGCGAAATCCACAACCAAAACTGCACGATCTTGACGAATCTTGAACTTTTCTTCTCCTTTCTCCCTTTTTCTCTTTTCTCCAAGCCCTAGCGTGTTTTGGTAAATGCGTAAACTGATATAATTCTGATTAGAGCCCAATTAAACTCCTAAAATGAAATAAAATAATTGGGTATGGAAAAGACCAAATTACCCTTCCAAATTTTGGATTAGACTTTCCTTATCTAGACAGCCTAACTTCAAATGGATATATGTCATTCATACTAACTCGAAATTGAGCAAACTTGGCGGCGTTGGAAAGATAATTCAAAGATATTTCCTATGGTATCTGGTAGCACACCTAACTCATCTTGAGATAGGAGTTATGGTCATTTGAAGTTGACCAAAAACTCAAACTTAACATAACTTAACCAATTTTCCAAATTTTTCATTCTTTCCAAAAATGACTCTTTCTAATTCGAGCTCTTTCTAGTTCTTTCAAATGGCGAGGTGTTACAATATCTTCCCCTTGGGAACATTCATCCTCGAATAAGATTGCTCTTAGTAGGCTAAAGGTGTAACATATACTTTCAACTAAAACACCCAACAAGCAAATCTAATGCATTAAACATGTCAATTTAAAGAGTACTAAGAAGAGAATTAGTACATTGATCTGGAATTTCTCCGGGTTCAAAGAGATGTGGATATCTCTTCTTCATATTCTCCTCAGCTTCCCAAGTAGCTTTCTCAACAAACTAGTTTCTCCAAAGAATTTTGACTGATGCTACTTCCTTGGTCTTCAACTTGCGAACTTGGCGATCTAGAATCTGAACATGAATCTCCTCATAAGACAAGCTATCCTTGATTCCAATATCTTCAGTTGGTATGATAAGTGAAGGATCTCTCATGCACTTCTTCAACATGGAAACATGAAATACCGGATGAACCGCTGCCAACTCTTGGGGTAGCTCTAACTCATAAGCTACATTACCAACCCTTGTGGATATTCTGTCAGGGCTAATATACCGGGGACTAAGCTTCCCCTTCTAACCAAATATCATAACACCCTTCATGGGTGAAACTTTCAAGTATACCCAATCATCTACTTCAAGCTCTAACTCTTCTCCTAACATCAGTGTAGGATTTCTGACGACTCTACGCTTTTTTCAACCTCTTTTGAATGACTTTCACTTTCTCCATAGCTTGATGAACTAAGTCTGGTCCTATCAACCCAACTTCACCAACTTCAAACCATCCAATAGGAGATCTGCATCTTCTCCCATACAGATCTTCATAAGGAGCCATCTGGATCCTAGAGTGGTAACTAATATTGTAAGCGAACTCAATGAAAGTTAGGTGATCATCCTAATTCCCCTTGAAACCAATCACACATGCCCTCAACATATCTTCTAAATTCTGAATAATGCACTCTACTTGACCATCAGTTTGAGGATGAAAAACAGTACTTAAGTTCACCTTTGAACCCAAACCTTTTTGAAAAGATTTCCAAAATTGTGCAGTATATTGAGCACCTTTATCTGATATAATCGATACCGGACTACCTCTTGAATGTACAACTTGGCATAGTCCTCTATTGTATGAGTAGTCTCTACCGGCAAAAGTGGGATGATTTGGTCATTCGATCCACAATCACCCAAAAAGAATCATGCTGCCTACGAGACCTTGCTAAACCTGTGAAGAAATCCATATTGATCATCTCTCGATTCCATTCAGGAAGTTCTATATTCTGAGCCATACCACCGGGCCTTTGATGCTCGACCTTAACTTGTTGGAAATTCAGACACTTAGCAACAAATTCTGCAATGCCCTTTTTCATACTACTCCACCAATAAACTTCTCTCAAGTCACGATACATCTTTGTGAAACCCGGATGAATGGAATATCTGGAGCTATGAGCTTCCTCCATGATCCTTTCTTGGAGTTCATCCACCCTTGGTACACACAACCTACCTTGATACCTCAATACACCATCTCCCATTTGTTCAAAACCCAATACTTATTGCTTATGAACATTTGCTTTCAATTCAAGAAAAATAGGATCTTGGTCTTGTTTCTCTTTAACTTCAGACACTAATAATGATTCAAGCCCTATTTATCACCACTACCCCTTCTTCTGTGGAATCCATTAGTCGAACTCCCAATCGTGCAAGTCTTTGCACATCCCTTGCTAGCTGTTTCTTATCTTTCTCAAAATGGGCGGTACTACCCATAGAAAACCTGCTCAAGGCATCAACAACAACATTAGCCTTACCTGGGTGATAAAGAATACTCATGTCATAATCCTTGAGTAATTCTAACCACCTCCTTTGTCTGAGATTAAGCTCTTTCTGACTAAACACATACTGAAGACTCTTGTGATCAGTGAACACATCCACATGAACAACATAAAGATAGCGGCGCTATATTTTCAAAGAAAATACTATAGCAACCAACTCTAGATCATGTGTTGGGTAGTTCCTCTCATGAACTTTCAACTATCTGGAGGCATAAGCTATAACGTTGTCATTCTGCATTAACACACGATCCAAACCAACTCTGGACGCGTCACAATATACAATAAAGCCTTGCGTACCTTCTGGTAAGGTCAATACTGGGCAGTAGTTAACCTCTTTTTCAATTCCTGAAAGTTTTTCTCACAAGCTTCAGACCATTGAAACTTTACTATTTTTTGAGTTAACTTGGTCAAATGGGATGAAATAGATGAGAACCCCTCTACAAACCTTCTATAATATCCAACCAACCCCAAGAAACTCCTAATATCAGTTGAAGATGTGGGTCTAAGCCAATTCTGCACTGCCTCTATTTTCTGGGTATCAACTTTAATTCCCTCTCAAGAAATAATATGGCCTAAAAATGCCACAGACTCCAGCCAAAGCTCACACTTAGAGAACTTGGCATACAAATCTTTATCCTTTAAGGTTTGGAGAACTATTCTGAGATGGCTAGCATGATCTTCCTCATTCCTTGAATAGATTAGTGTGTCATCAATGTAAACGATAACAAACATATCTAAATAAGGCTTGAATACTCTATTCATAAGGTCCATGAATGTTGCAAGCGCATTGGTCAAACCAAAGGACATAACTAGGAACTCATAATGAGCATAACGGGTCCTGAATGCTGTCTATGGAATGTCACTTTCCCTTATTCTTAACTGATGGTAGCCTGATCAGAGGTCTATTTTAGAGAAATAGGTAGAACCCTGAAGTTGATAAAAAAGATCATCAATTCTCAGAAGAGGATACTTATTCTTGATGGTAACCTTGTTCAACTGACGGTAATCTATGCACATCCTAAGGGAACCATCATTCATCCTCACAAATAAGATCGGAGCACCCCAAGGTGAGACACTTGGTCGAATTAAACCTTTATCAAAGAGATCATTTAACTATTCCTTTAGTTCTTTAAACTCTGCTGGAGCCATTCTATATGGCGGAATGGATATAAGACGAGTATTAGGAAGAATATCTATACCGAAGTCTATCTCTCTCTTAGGAGGGACTCCGAGTAGATCATCAGGAAAAACTTCTGGAAATTCACTCACAACTAGAACTGATTCAATATGAGGTATCTAAACACTAGAGTCATTAACTTGGATCAATTGATAGACACACCCCTTGGAAACTAACTTTCTTGCCATAAGGTATGAAATAAAATGACCCTTAGGCACTGCTGAACTGCTACTCCACTCTATAACTGGCTTATTAGGAATTTAGAACCTAACAACTGAGTTCTACAATCAATGGAGGCATAATAGGAATGAAGCCAATCCATACTTAGAATGACATCAAAATCTACCATGTCGAACTTAACTAAATCAACCATAGTGTTATTGTGATTGATGGAAATGACATAATCACGATATACTCGCTCAACTAGAATAGACTCCCCTATAAGTGTAGAAACACAAAAGGGTTCACAATATTTCTTAAGAAGGACATCAATATTTCTCCGGAGCATATCAGGAAAGTTGGGTAAACTTCAAACCATACTCATGAACACTGAATGAATCCTGCTTAAGGGTAAGGAATTCCCGTACATTGGCTTCTCTCAGTTCGCGGGAAAAGAAACGTCCCAAGAATGCACTCTCGAACACCGCCCAACTAAAAATTGGTGCATCCTCGAGAACCATTGCTGGCCCCAAGTGAACCCTTGGCCTGGCTTAACATATAGCGAAAGACTTAAATAATAGGAAACAGTCTCAAAGGACAACTCATGCAATATCTTAAAGAAATATTAAACTAGCCAAAATGGCAGCTCAAGTCTTAGCTATACAACTGAAAATGCAAAGAGTAAAGAACTATAACTACTTGTCCATGAAACCTCTAAAACAATGAGAGATGTCGGGACAAGACCCCCGATCATCCTAACAACTGTAATACTAAAACAAGATAATAAGGGATCCTCTGGAAAGCAAAGAGGCTCACCAACTGACTTTGAGTGCTCAACTGGATCAACGAGGCATTGGATGCTGATCCTGGTCAAATGGTATCAGTACATTGAATGTACGAGTATGCACGGGGAAAACTAAACATGACATAAGCTTAAAAAGAATCTGAAGAGAACACTTACCTTAGCTTTACTTAACTTATGAATACTTAACTCAAATGCAAAGTAAAAACAACAATAAAGGTGCAATTTATACAAGCATTTAAAACATTAGGTGAAAACTCAATGTATTAAAAAGATACAATAACAACTCAGTTTACTCATATAATAAATTAATATAATAATGTGGGAGTTTCTCTAATCTGACAACCACCACTATGAGCTAAAGTGATGATACATCGTCTGGTCCACGCTACTAGAATTATCCTATACCTTGCCATGATATAGAACGCCTCAACTAAGTGGATCCACTAGTATATGCTAAAAAACACTAAGGAATCATCTAAAAAGTATGATCTTTTCCATCTATGATGGCTACATGGTTTATGGAGACTTGAGGTATTATATACTCGTCCCCATATCGGTGCTCAATACTACTCCTAAAATATACTTAACTCATATGTTTTAGAAACAAAATTCTTTCTGTGATTTGAGTAATTACTCAAAAACTAGCTCGAAGGCTCTCTTGGAAATCGATGTTTCCTCTCTTCTTTAAATGTGAAAACATTTTGACTTTTGGGAATACAGTTCCCATATAATCTTTTGAAGAAATGAACTTTACTCTGACTCTTTACTCAACTCAAAACTCAAGCCTTAAAACAAAGTAAAAACGTTTGTAAAAGACTTTTGGAAAACTCTATGAACTTCTCTTGAACTGCCTCTTAACTTTCCTTGAATTGTATTATGGATTCAATGTTCATGATCTCATGTTTATGGATGATTTGATGATGTTTATACGTACCTTAGAGTGTACAAATCGACTAGAAAATATAGGTACGTTATTAGGGAACTAGTACGGAAAGAAGTGGGAAAAGGTGGAAGAATTGGAGTCCCTGGCGCTCTGAGAGGCGCGGGGCGCCAGAGGGTGAAATTTAGGACCTAGGTTGGGGCGCTCTGGCTGGCGAGGTGCCCTGAAGCCCAAATTTCAGAACCCCTTTTGGGGCGCTCTGAGTGGCGCGGTGCCCCAACCCCCTCCCTAGAAAATCCCGAATTTTCTTTTTCGGTTTTCAACTCTAAACCCTCTAAACTCAATTGGTTCTTTCCCCAAACACTTAGAATCAACTATATCATCAATATATGTAATCTTATACTCAAAATCACACCTATTTTCATGAAATAAACTCAAGAAACTTCTCAACAACTTCAACAACTAAAACCTTCAAGAACATAAACGAATTTCATCAAGAACTCACAATCTTTTATTTAGAATAACACAATTACACTGAATTGAATCATGACCTGCTCGTGGGTAAACTAACCCAACGCTATGTGATCTCACATACCTCGTAGGATTGAAATCCTTGGTGAAATCCAAAACTAAAATTGCACGATCTTGACGAATCTTGAACTTTTCTTCTCCTTTCTCCTCTTTTCTCTTTTCTCCAAGCCCTAGCGTGTTTTGGTAAATGCGTAAAATGATCTAATTCTGATTAGATCCCAATTAAACTACTAAAAATTAAATAAAATAATTGGGTATGGAAAAGACTAAATTACCCTTCCAAAATCCGGATTAGACTTTTCTTATCTAGACAACCTAACTTCAAATTGACATATCTTATTCATACAAACTCAAAATTGAGCAAACTTGGTGGCGTTGGAAAGATAATTCAAAGATATTTCCTATGGTATCTGGTAGCACACCTAACTCATCTTGAGATAGGAGTTATGGTTGTTTGAAATTGACCCAAAACTTAAACTTGACATAACTTAACCAATTTTCCATATTTTTCATTCTTTCCAAAAATGACTCTTTCTAATTCTAGCTCTTTCTAGTTCTTTCAAATGGCGAGGTGTTAAAAAAGCTATCTATGTTTTATGAGAATGTTGTTTATGAATTAAGGATTGTTTTGAGACAAATTTATATGAATTGTGAAAGATTTTCTCACATATTATGAAATCATGGTTGTAAAAGGTTTCCTCACATATGATGAATCATGATTTAAAGGAGCTACACTTGTAAGATTTTATGATTTGGATTGGTATCTTTATTATTGTCTTTCCTAATGTTTTATTGACTTTATATATTGCGTTGAAATTTTACTTAGCACAGAGAGAACTTTGAGGTAGATGCTCAAATAGGGTAGTCTCTAGTAGCAATCTCTAGTTTCAAACTACGTGCCTCTGTAGGATTGTATTAAATGACCTAGCTATTGGATTCACATAACATTAATGATATGATACAGAGTTATAACTTGGCAAGTAGACTCTCCTTTCTCGGTGTGGGAGTTACATCAAATTTCATGATATAGCTTACATGGTTTATTGTCTGTCGGTTAACTAATATTCTACAAAAGAACTATGACTTTCCCTCAAAGTTTTCATTACTTCTTTTATTAATGCTTGACCTTGCCTCGTGGTTTTAATGACTTTCTTTTTCAAGCTTTTTAATGTGCTACTTGATCATCCATTACATGTACGTTTATGAATATCTCCACATACTTAGTACATTCCATGTACTAATGCGTATTTGTGCCTATATTATTTTATAATATAGGGCCCAACGTTCCTCCTCCCGCTTGTGGCTAGATTTGGATTAGTATTCATTATTAGATTGGTGTGTTCTCATACTCTGAGGGAAAAACTATGAACACCATTTATTTCTTTTATTGTTTACTCTTGAGACTTTGTACGTAATGTATAGGTTACGTCCCAATGACTCGTATGCTATTTTAGAATGACTTTTCAAGACATAATTACGATTTCACTTTCATATTCAAACTCTCCTTTATGATATGAGACATCTTACTTAAATTGTCTTATTATATATTCTATTGTGTTGTATGTATGTCAAGTGTCTTGTGTAGGGCCTTATGGGGTCCTATATGTCATGTCATGTCATGTCTAAGGTGTACTTTGGGTCGTTACAAACTTAGAATTCAGAGCACACGGTTTTAGAAAACGGTCTTAGGATGTCTGATATGCCACATTGATTAGAGTATTTTTAATGAGTATGAAGCGCACCATATTTATGAATAGAAAGCTATAAAGTGTTAGGAAACTTCACTTCTTTTACTACTCTAAAGTCGAGTCATAGAGTTTATCTCTATAAAGGTATTTTTCCTAACCCTTGTCTGATGCTTTTAAAGATATGGCTCTTCAAAGAGCTTATGTGAGAAGGAATGTGACTAATGATGTGAAGCTCGAGGTTCCTCAAGCCCCGGTCGATTCTTTGACCAAGCAAGTGACTTATGCCAAATTCTGAGTCGCTTTCCAAGTATTGTATCAAGCCATGACATACCAAGCTATTAGAGAGGTCATTGATCTTATGACCCAAATATGGGTGCGGCATCCATAAGGATAAGGGACTTCACTAGGATAAATTATTTGGAGTTCCATGGGTTGAAAGTTGATGAGGATCCTCAAGAGATTGTTGACGAGGTCTACAAGATAGTAAAGATAATGGGAGTGTCACCGGTGGAATTGGCCGCTTATCAACTCAAAGGTGTCGCTCAAGTTTGGTTCAACCAATGGAAGGAATAAAGGGATGTTGATGTGGATCATCTTGATTTGGAGAAATTCAAAGGGACTTTCCTTGATCACTTCTTTCCTGTTGAGATGAGAGAAACAAAGGTGCTTGAACTCATTAATCTTCATCAAGGAAATATGTGTGAGAAAGAGTATATTTTGAAGTTTACTCAATTGGCTAAGTATTCTCCGACTATGGTTGCCGACTCTAGGGCAAGGATGAGTAAGTTTTTATCGAGTGTGTTCGAAATGGTGGTTAAGGATCACCATTCTAATTAAGGAGATGTATAACTCTCGTTTGATGACACACACCCAATAAATTGAAGAGAAAAAGATAAAAGAGAGAGCTAGGAAGTCCAAGAGGGAAAGGACCGGTGATGGTGATTTCTCTCATTCTAGGTCTGGTGGACATGGTCGTTCTCAATTCCAGAAAAAGTTCTCCAGTCAAGGTTCTTCAAATGTTTCAGCTCCTAAGTTGAACAAAGATAAGTTATCTAACCCTAAGCCTCAATTAAGTGGTGGTAGTGTATCTTTTATTCCCGTTTGTCAAAAGTATGGCAAGAATCACTTAGGAAAATTTTTGGGCCTTAACGGATAATTTCTTAGATGTGAGAAAAGTGGTTACAAAGTGAAGGATTGTCCTTCGTAAGCTAATAAGGGATAATATGGTAGTCAAGCTCATCCTAGTGATTATGATTTGGGTTCCACTCATCAAAATAGGTTTTATGTATTTCAGACTTGACAGGATCATGAAGGTTCACCGACTGTTGTGACTGATATGTTGAAGTCTTTCATTTTGATTTGTATAATTTGCTTGATCTAGGTGCTACATTGTTTTAAGCTACTCCTTATGTGGCTATGATATTTGATGTTGGTCATCAAATCTTTTCTAGTCCATTTTCAGTATCTATGCCGGTTGGTTATTCTATTGTTGCTAAACAAGTCTATATAAAATATCTTGTTTATGTTTCTCATAGATTCAATCATGTTAATATTGTAGAGCTTGATATCCAAGAATTTATTCTTGGGATAGATTGGCTTCATTCTTTTTACGCTTTCATAGATTGTAGGACCTAATTGGTCATATTTCAGGTTCCGAACGAGCTTATCTTAGAATGAAAAAAAGGGAAATCATGATCTTAAGAGTTAGTTCATATTTTGCCAAAAGTTTAGGAAAATAATTTCTAAGGGTTTCATTTATCATCTTGTTTGGGTTAGGGATATAGATTGTGAAACCCCTACTCTTGAGGTAGTTCCGATTGTAAAAGAGTTTCGGGAAGTGTATCCCAATGATCTTTTAGGTATTTCTCCCCAAAGGAAAATAGACTTTTGTATTGACTTTCTCCCAGATACGCAACCTATCTTCATTCCTCTTTACCTTATGGACCTGATAGAACTTAAGGAATTAAAGATTAATTGAAAGATTTGTGAGATAAGGGTTTTAGTAGATCGAGTATATCTCCATAGGATGCTCCAACTTTGTTTGATTGAAAGAAGGATGGTTCCCTCTGAATGTGCATTGACTATCGGTAATTGAATAAGGTTACCATAAAGAATAAGTATCATATTACAAGGATTGATGACTTGTTTGATCAACTTCAAGGAGCAAGTTATTTCTCTAAGATTGATCTTCGATTGGATTATCACCAATTGAGAGTGAAAGAGAGTGACATTTCAAAAATGACTTTTTGAATTCGATATTGTCACTATGAGTTTTTAGTGATGTCTTTTAATTTGATAATGTCCTGGTAGCATTCATGAATTTGATAAATAAGATCTTCAAGCAATATCTTGACATGTTCGTGATTGTGTTCATTGATGATATTTTGATTTACTCTCGGAGTAAGGATGAGCATGTCAAATATTTAAGGATTGTGTTGTGAATTCTCAAGGATCGAGTATTGTATGTTAAGTTTAGTAAATGTGAGTTCAAGTTGAGGTCTATTTCTTTCTTTGGCCATATTTTCTTTGGTGAAGGTATTCAAGTTGATCCTAAGAAGATTGAGGTAGTTAAGAATTGACCTAGACCTTTGTCCTCTTCAAATATTTGGAGTTTCTGGGGATAGGATGGTTACTATAGAAGATTTGTGGAAGAATTTTCCTTTACTGCTTTGTCTTTAAAGGCATTTACTCAAAAGAAGGTGAAATTCTTATGGTCGAAAGCTTGTGAGAAAAGTTTCAAAGAATTGAAGGATATGCTCACTTTAGACATTATAGTGACATTACTGGAAGGATCACATGGTTCTGTGGTATATTATGATGCTTCACAAATTGGTCGTGGTTGTGTTTTGATGCAACACAAGAAAGTCATCACTTATGCTTTAAGGCAATTGAAGGTGCTTGAAAAATATATCCGACTCATGATTTGGAGTTAGTGGTGGTAATGTTTGCTCTAAAGATTTGGAGGCATTACCTATATGGTGTTCATGTGAATGTGTTTACCGACCACAAGAGCCTGGAGTATGTCTTCACCTAAAAGGACTTAAAATTTCGCCAAAGAAACTGGCTTGAGTTACTAAAAGATTATGACATGGGGGTTCTTTACTATCATGGTAAAATGAATATGGTGGTGGATTCTCTTAATCGACTTTTGATGAGAAGTGTTGCTCATATTTAGGGTGGTAAAAAGGACCTAGTTCTGATGTTCATGGTTTGGCCTAATTGGGTGTTCGCTTTGTTGATTCCATTGAAGGTGGTGTGATTAATCAAAATGGTTCAGAATCATCTTTGATATCTGATGTGAAGGCTAAGGAAGATATTGATTTAGTGTTGATTTGAAGAAGTCGGTTTCTAAAAAATACATTGAGGCTTTCACCCAAGGGGGAGATGGTATCCTTCGATACTAAGGTCGGTTATGTGTTTCAAATATTGATGAGTTGAGGAATCAAATTTTGACAGAAGCTCACAGTTCTCAATATTCTATTCACCCGAGAGCCACCAAGATGTACTACAACTTTTGGGAGGTCAGTTGATGGAATGGGATGAAGAAGGATATTGTGGAACTTGTGGCTAAATGTTCAAATTGTCAACAAGTGAAAGTTGAGAATAAAAAACCCGGACGTTTATCTCAATACATTAGCATTGCTACTTGGAAGTGAGAATATTTGAATATGAACTTTATTATGGGTTTACCTCATACCTATCATCAGTTTTACTCTATTTGGGTAATTGTGGGCCGAATGACGAATTCAACTCACTTTCTTCCCGTAAAGACTTCATTTTCAGCCGAGGAGTATGCCAAGATTTATATTCAGGAAATGGTGAGGTTTCATGGAGTGCATTTATCTACTATCTACAACTATGGTACTTAGTTTACGTCTAAGTTTTGGAAGTCGTTCCATAATGGTTTTGGTACTCAAGTGAAAATTAACACAACTTTTCATCCATAGACCGATGGATAAGCCAAGCGTACTATCCAGATCTTGGAAGATATGTTGAAAGCTTGCATGATTGACTTCAAGATTAATTAGGATGACCATTCGCTTTTAATCGAGTTTGCTTATAATAATAGCTATTATTCTAGTTTTAAAATGGCTCCATTTGAGGTTCTCTATGGTAGGAGGTGTAGGTCTCCTATTGGTTGGTTTAAAGTTGGTGAGATCACCTTACTAGGGTCGTTTATGCATGAGGATATGGAAAAGGATTGACTTATCCATGAGAGGTTGAAAACGGCTCAAAGTCAACAAAAGTCATATGCCGACGTTAGATAAGAGAGCTTGAATTTGATGATTGAGTTTACTTGAAATCTCACCCATGAAGGGTCTGATGAGATTTGAAAAGAAAAGGAAGATTAGTCCCCGATATATGGGTTCATATAATATTTTGAGATGTACTGAGAAAGTTGCTTATGAATTAGAGTTACCTAATGATTTAGTATCGGTACATCCAGTGTTCCGTGTGTATTTGCTAAAAATATATGTTGGATATTTGATGTATATAGTACCATTGGAAAGTTTAGGAGTTAAGGAAATTCTTACACATGAAGAGGTTATGATTTAAATTTTAGACCGTCAAGTTCGAATGTTGAGAAATAAAGAAATTGCTTCCGTGAAAGTTCTTTCGAGGAATCAATTAGTTGGGAGTGGTACATGAGAAGTCTAAGCCGACATGATGCCCAAGTATCCTCATATTTTTTTCCTCTGCTCATATTCTATCTTGAGGTATTAAGTTCCTCATGGTTCATTCTTTTAAATTCATGCATTTTAGTCATTCTCATGTTTTCATATGCATGTGTGTTTATGAAAATCTTGATTTTTATGTTATCATTTAGCTTGGAGTGATTTCTCCTTATGTGCATTTTGATGAGATTTGTATTCATGTTGGGTTGTTAGATACTCTCTTACTCTATTCATGCTAACTTGTTGGATTGTTAGATACTCTCCTACTCTATTCATGCTAACTTGGGTCCATCCGAGGATGAATGTTCTCAAGGGAAAGATATTGTAAAACTTCAAAAATTGGAAAAGAAAAAAAACTATTTGTGGCTACTGGTTGAGTCTTACGAGTACTTTCTACAGGTTGTAGAAGCCCAGTAAGTTGACCTACGACTAACCAAAACGGGTAGTAGTATGGAGTACAGGCCATAGGAAATGTCAGTAGGGTTGGTCCAGAGTTCATGAAATTTTGAGCTTAATTTTGAGATCCACGAATGGGGACTACAAACCGTATAAATATCAACAATCCGTAGAAAGTGTTTCATGGTAAGTGCGGTAAATTCTGAGTCCTAGTAACTCGACCTATGGTTGACTAGTACGGTCAGTAGGAAGTTCTTCGGTTTGTAGGTCACTCTGATAGATATTAATTAAGGGAATTTTGTCATTTCCTACCTACCCAACTCCTATACTATGTCATTTTGACCCTATAACTGAATTTACTCTTCAAAACCTAACCCATTCCCTCCTATTCACTAAAATTCACAAATTCTCTCAAAGGGTTCTTCTCCAAAACTCTCCCAAGGATCTTTACAGCAAGATTAGGGTTTCATCAAGCTTGAGTGTTTCTTCTTCAAGTTCTTAGGGCTTCTATTGCCAAGGTATATGGGAGTTCAGCAATAGATCATTTTCATCCACTGGGTCCTAAAAGAACTTCAATCTCAAATTTGGTTTCACCCAATTCAATTAGGGTTTATGTCAATCTTCATGGGTCCTTTTTTATTATGACTCAATTATTTGATTTCGATCCTACTATGCAGGATTTGATTCAATTAAATGATTTACAATTGATTTCATATGGACCCATGCTTTTTGCTGAATTATGATGATGAATCTATGAAGAAAGCTTATGAATTTATGAATTATGATTTATGAAAGCTATCTATGTTTTATGAGAATGATGTTTATAAATTAAAGATGCTTTTGTGATAAGTATAAATGAATTATGAAAGATTTTTGTCACTCCCGGAGCCTACACCCTAGGCGGGACTGACACTCGAGAACCATTATTGGCCCCAAGCGAACCCTTGGCCTGGCTTAACTTGTAGCGGAAGACTTAAATAATAAGAAACAACCTCAAAAGATAACTCATGCAATAACTTGGAATGTCTTAAAAGAACATTCGACTAGCCAAAATGGAAACTCAATGTATTAACATAAGCCACTGAAAATGGAAAGACTAGGGAACTATAACTATCCGTCTATGAAGTCTCTAAAACAATGAGGGATGTCGGGACAAAACCCCCCAATCATCCTAACAACTGAAATACTGAAAACAATGTAAAAAGGGAATCCTCCGGAAAGCAAAGAGGCTCACCAACCGATTCTGAGTGCTCAACTGGATCAACGAGGCGCTGGATGCTGATCCTGGTTACCTGTATCTGCATCATAAAATGATGTGGGCCAAATGACATCAATACATTGAATGTACGAGTATGCGAGGGGAAAACTAAACATGACAAAAGCTTGAACTGAATTCTGAAAGAACACTTAACTCAACTCATGTATACTCAACTCACATGCAGAATTAAACAACAGTAAAGGTGCAGTTTATATAAAGCATTTAAACAGTGAATAGCAACTCAAAGTAATCATATAAGAAAGTAATGTATTTATGTGGGAGTTTATTTTATCGACAACTATCACTCTGAGCTATGTGATGATACAACGTCTCGCCCACGCTGCAAGAACTGTCCTATAACTTGCTGGGATATAAAACACCTCAAATAAGTGGATCCACTAGTCTATGCTAAAAAGCATTAAGGAATCATCTAAAAAGTATGACCTTTTCTACCCACGTTGGCTACATGGTTTATGGAGACATTGAGTTATTATGTACTCATCCCCACATCGGTGCTCAATACCAGTCCTGAAATTATCTCAAAAACTAGCTCAAATGACTCTTGGAAATCGGTGTTTCCTCTCTTGTTTAAATGTGAAAACATTTACTCTTTGGAAATACTTAGTTCCCATATACTCTTTTTGAAGAAATGAACTTCATTTGCTACTCTTACTTAACTCAAAACTAAAGTCTTAAAACAAATTTAAAGCATTTGCAATAGACTTTTGAAAGGACTCTAAGAACTCTCTAGACTTGGCTTATAACTTTCCTTGAATTTGAATTTATGGATTTAAGGATTGTGATTTGTGATAGGAAAGATCTCGTGATGTTTATGAGTGTTTTTAGATATTTAAACATGAAAAATGATCAAGAAATCACTGTCTGGAAGCAAGTCCGTGACACGGAGATGCATTTTAATATTTGGTCGTGAAATAAATTTTTAGGCAGAAGGGTCTGTGACGCGGAGAGAAAAGTCCCCATCCCGAGGAACAGGTCCGTGTACCCAGATTTATCCGAATTTTTCCTTCTTCATTTTCTAACCCCAATTCGCCTAAATTTGATTCTTTTTCTCAATTCCTCTTTAGATTCAAATATCCAGTACATGAACACAAGAATCTAATCAAACACAACTCTAAAATCATCACGATTCCATCAAGAACTCAACAATCCCTTCAAATCTCAAGAAGTAAAGCCAATTTCAAGAACATAATTCAAGAACATCATACTTTAAACTTTCTAGAATGAATTTCACTGAAACAAACATGATTGGCGCGTGGGTGAACGAACCCAAGACTATAAAAGTCTCACATACTTCTTTAGGGATCACCCGTTGGCGAAACAACTTCGATTCTGCAAGAAATCTCCAAGAACGCTTTGACTTTTCTCCTCTTTTCTCTTCTCTTCTCTTCTCTCAAAGCCCTAGCATAATTCTTAATTGCGTAAACTGAACCAACTCAATTTAGACCCAAAATAATTTACTAAAAATGGATTTAAATAATTGGGAAATGAAAAGACCAAAATACCCTTACAAATTTTGGGTAACTTTCCTTATTCAGACAACCCAACTTCAAATTGGCATATCTCCCTCATACAAACTCGAAAACTAGCAAACTCAGTGGCATTGGAAAGATAATTCAAATATTTTTCATTTGATATCTTGTAGCTCACCTAAATCATCATGTCCTAGGAGTTATGGTCATTTGAAGTTGACCCAAAACTCATACTTAACATAACTTTCCAAATTTCAGATTTTCATTCTTTCCATAAATGGTTTCATTCTAATTCTAGTTCTTTCAAATAGCGAGGTGTTACAATATCTCAACCTTGGGAACATTCGTCCTAGAATGAGATCACTCAAAGTAGACTAAGGGTGTAACATCTAACATCTAGCTCAAACACCGAACAAGCAAAAATGTAAATACAACATATTAACTTAAAATAAATGCCAAGAAAAGGATTAGTACATTAATTTGGAACTTCTCCGGATTCGAAGACAATGTGGGTATCTCTTCTTCATATCCTCCCCCAGCTTCCCAAGTAGCTTCCTTAACAAACTGATTTTTCCACAAAACTTTGACTGATGATACCTCTTTTGTTCTCAACTTGCGAACTTGGCGATCTAGAATCTGAACAGAAATATCCTCATAAGATAAACTATCCTTGATACCAATATCTTCAGTAGGTATGATAAGTGAAGGATCTCCCATCCACTTCTTCAACATGGAAATATGAAATACCGGATGGACAGTTGCTAACTCTTGTGGTAGCTCTAACTCATAAGCTACATTGCCAATCCTCTTGGATATTCTATAAGGATCAATATACCGAGGACTAAGCTTCCCCTTATTACCAAATCTCATAACACCCTTCATGGGTGAAACTTTCAAGTATACCCAATCATCTTCTTCAAACTCTAATCCATTCTCCTAACATCAGTGTAGGATTTCTGATGACTCTACGCTGTTTTCAACCTTTCCTGAATAACTTTCACCTTCTCAATTGCTTGATGAACTAAGTTTGGTCCTATCAACCCAACTTCACCAACCTTAAACCATCTAATTGGAGATCTGCATCTTCTACCATAAAGAGCTTCATAAGGAGCCATCTGAATGATAGAATGGTAACTGTTGTTATAAGCAAAATCAATGAGAGGTAGGTGATGATCTCATTTACCCTTGAAATCAATAGCACAGACCCTCAACATATCTTCTAAAGTTTGAATAGTGCGCTCTGCTTGACCATCTGTCTGAGGATGAAAAGCAGTACTTAAGTTCACCTTTGAACCCAAGCCTTTCTGAAAAGATTTCCAGAACTGTGCAGTAAATTGTGCACCTTGATCTAATATAATTGAAACAGGGACTCCATGCAGTCTTATTACCTGTTGAATATATACATTCGCTTAATCCTCTGCTGAATGGGTAGTCGTTACTGGCAAAAAGTGGAATGATTTTGTCATTCTATTAACAATCACCCAAATAGAATCATGTTACCTGCGAGACCGCGGCAAGCTAGTAATGAAATCTATATTAATCATCTCCAACTTTCATTCCGGGAGTTCTATATTCTGAGCTATACCACTGGGCTGATATACCGTGAGTTTACAATATTTTTAATATATTTCACTTAAGAGTTGCGTGTGTCTAGGGCGATTTTGTATTAAACTAATGTTTATTGTGCTATATTTGCAGGAAATAGACTTGGACGAGGTCGAGAGAGAGACAACTGAAATTCTGCAGAAGTGGCCACCCACGGAAGTGAACTACGGACCGTAGGTCCAGTCACGGTCCATCGTTAGGCTGGCGTGGAATGATCCTCAGGGAAATCTGACCAAGTGTGGAACTACAGAAGAGAGTGATGGACCGTAGGTCGACCCACGGGACATCCAACATAACCGTCGTTTGATTCACATATTTTAGAGTTCCAATACTTGAGGAAAAGTCCAAGTGTGGAGCCACGAAAGAAGACCCATAGACCGTAGGTCGACCTACGGTCAATCCTGCAGGTTCGTCGTTTGTATGTGGAAGATTGAAGGTTCTAGCTTTTGAGAAAATGTCTTAAGTATTGGGCCACGGAAGGACCTATGGACCGTAGGTCAATCCACGGTCTGTAGGTCAATCTCGTAGATTGAAGTCGCATCTAGAAAAGTTTATTTTTTTTATTTCGTTTCCTTTTTGTTTAGGACAAGTTTTTCTATAAATAGGGTATCTTTGATGTTCATGTCGACGGTCGTCTTGAGTCCAAGATTACAAGCTTCATATTTCGCCATGTTGTTGGTACAATAAAACCTAATCTTGGCTGAGATTGGGTAATACTGACCTGTTTCCGAAATTAAGACTGCTCTTATTCCAACTCCAATATAGTTTGATGTTCCATCAAAGAACATCCTTCATCCATCATACGACTCTGATATGTCTTCTCCTATAAATAGAACCTCTTCATCAAGGAAGTAGGTGGTGGGTATCTTGTAATCCTGGTCCACCAGGTTTTTTGCGAGGTGATCAGCCAGGGCTTGTCACTTGATGGCCTTCTGTGTCACGTACACAATATCAAACTCACTCAACAAAATTTGCCAGTTTACCTATAGGCATTGGTTTCTGAAAGATGTATTTGAGTGGATCCATTCTTGAGATCAAGTACGTAATGTATGCAGACAGGTAGTGCATAAATTTTTGCGCGATCCAAGTCAAAGCGCAACACATTCGTTTCAACAAGGTGTATCTTGCATCGTATGGTGTGAACTTCTTGCTCAAATATTAAATGGCTTTTTCTCTTCTACCCGTCTCATCATGCTACCCCAATATACATCCAAATACGTTATCCATGACAAATACATACAATAACAAAGGCTTTGCAGGTTCCGGTGGGACCAATACCGGTGGGTTGGACAAGTATTCTTTGATTATATCGAAAGCCTTGTGGCATTCCTCTGTCTATTTCTTGGCAGCATGCTTCTTCAGTAATTTGAATATGGGTTCGCAGATCACTGTGGATTGAGCTATGAACCGACTGATGTAATTCAGTCTTCCCAAGAAACTCATTACGTCCTTCCTAGTGTTGGGTGGAGGTAGCTCTTGGATTGCCTTTATCTTCGATCGATCCAACTCTATGCCTTTTCTATTAACGATAAATCCTAATAGTTTTTCCGTGGGTACTCCAAGTGCCCACTTCGCTGGACTCAACTTTAGATTATATTTTCGCAACCTTTTAAAGAACTTCCGTAAATCATCTAGGAGATCTGAATGTCTTTTGGATTTGATAACAACATCATCCACGTACAGTTCAATTTCCTAGTGGATCATATCGTGAAAAAGGGTAGTCATGACCCTCATGTAGATTGCACCAGCATTTTTTAGACCAAATGGCATAACTCTATAGCAATATACTCCCAACGGAGTGATAAATGTTGTCTTTCCTACATCATCTTCATCTATAAGAATCTAGTGATATCCTTCAAAGCAATTGACAAATGATTGCAACTCATGTTTTGCACAATTATTGATGAGTATTTGAATATTTGGAAGAGGGAAATCATCCTTAGGACTAGCTCTGTTGAGATCTCGATAGTCTACACATATTCTGATTTTCCCATCCTTTTTTAGCACAGGCACAATATTGGCTAACCATGTGGGGTAATTTGTAACCCTCATAATGTTCACTTCGATTTGCTTAGTTACCTCTTCCTTGATCCTTAAACTCAAATCTGGCTTGAACTTCATTGTGTTTTGCTTAACGGGTAGACAAGTGATATCAATTGGTAATTTGTGTAAGACAATATCAGTGCTTAATTCTGGCATGTCATCATAAGACCAAGCAAATACGTCATTGTACTACTTAAGCAACTCTATTAACTCTTGCTTTCTTTCAGCCTCCAAATATATGTTGACTCGTCTTTCCTTCATGATTTCCTCATCTCCTACGTTGACAACCTCTGTTACATCAATATTGGGCTTCTTCTGACTTTCAACTTGCTCGATTTCATGTGGTAGATTTTCAGGCATCATGCTTTCATCATACTCTTCGTTATCTTGTTCATCACTTCCAGGTTGCTCGGTAGATTCGTTACATGTCATAACCGTTGAACAAGGATTTTTATTAATATGAGTGCTAAAAAGTGTAAAATGTGGATAAAAAATAAATAGATATTTAAAATAACGAGAAATTTTTTAAAGAAAAATAAAGACATTTTATTTGAAAGCATTCTAGCTTTTAGAAGAGGCAAGCAACAAAAGATTAGGCATGATTCAAGCCTCAATTCGATCATGCAAATTTTAAAAATTAAAACTACTTTTCCACACTACCAGGACTCTGGTTGAAACAGGGACAGGATGATGGTCCAGTTCTGCAGGATTTCTCCAGGTTCGGTATCACGAATGGTCAATTTGCTGAGATTTATCTCTTTTTCTTCTCCAACCATGGCCACGAACAAATTGCCTATTCCTTCAACGATTTCATCATCACTTGCTTGATCTGGAATCGAAGTTTGTTCTGGTACAAAGATTGTCTTGCTTGACCCGTGATGGTCTCTTCCCGAGGCAAGCTCATATGCAAGTTCGTTGGTGCCTCTCTGATGCTTCAGTTAGATTGGCTCAACTATGCCATTGGACTTGGGTACAAGTCCACTCGTAGGCTTATACCCATACTTCAACATCTCTAACGTAATCATTTTTGCTGTATTTGACAATTTTGTACCATCTGGCTCTGCTTCCTCATTAACCCTTACAGCTTGCATGATTTCCAAGGTTTGAACAGTGGCTCCATCTAACTCGTCGGGGACTGGGATAGAATTAAAAGAATGAATAGGGTGACTGAACTCCCCGTTGATGTTAATCTCTGTGCGACCCCATTCAAACTTTACACACTGATGAAGAGTTGAAAGAACTGCCTTTTCCATGTGAACCCATGGTCTTCCCAACAATAGGTTGTAGTTGGATGATACATCCATCACTTGAAATAGGATAGGGAATTCAACCGGCCCTACTTGCAATGTGAGATAGATCTCTCTAATGACACTTATTTGCGCTCCGTCAAAAACTCTAACTTTCATACGACTTTCCCTTATCTCTCCCATATTCACCCCTAAATTGCTCAGAGTAGTGAAAGGACAAATGTTGCATTCAGAACCACCATCAATTAGAACTCGAGTCACAATAATATCACAACATTTGACTACGATATGAAGCGCTTTGTTGTGCCCAGCCCCTTCCGTAGGCAACTCATCATCATGGAAAGAAATCTTGTTAGCTTCCGCAGGCAGCCCCTTTGTCCAATTGTTGAAGCTAAGGTTTCACTCGTGGTATCTTTTGGAACGTTCACTCCATTTAACACCTCCATCAAAGAATTCCTATGAGCTTTAGAAATCATAAGCAGAGACGAAATGGATATGTGGGCTGGCATGTTTTTTAGCTGCTTTTTGATTGAATAGTCTTTAGGTTGCATCTTCTTCCAAAATTCTGCAACTTTGGCATCAGTAACATTCTTCCTTGGATTTTGTTCCTTTCCAAGAACTCCTCGATTTAGATCCTCTGGGGCATAACACCTTCTGATCTAGTCATCCCTTGAGCCACGGTAGTGTCAATCATCTTTCCTTTGGCGCCTGCTCGATAGTCCCATGGGACTGCTTTTGTGTCATACTCAAGCTTTCTAGTGATTAGAGTGGTCACTACAACTCTTGGGATATATTTTTGACAGTCAGAGGTTCCCTTAGTTGAACAATGATAACAGGTTGCGCCGAAGATGTCATGGCATTTGTTTCATCAATGCTTGGATAGTCAAGGCCCTCATATTCTTCATCTAGAGTAACCATGTTGACTTCTCAATCTCATGGCTTGGCAATGGGTTGTTGTTCACATTGGGAGGTGTGGGAGTGCATTTGATTACTCCTCTCTTGTTCAAAGACTCGATCTGGTTCTTCAAACCATAACAATCTTCTGTGTTGTGTCCTTGGACTCCCGAGTGGTAAGTGCATCACTTGTTTCCATCAAAATGACGAGGCATTGGATCAGGAAGTTTTCCTTCAACTGTTTGCAACACTCCCATTGTCCTCAACCTCTCAAGCAATTGGGCATAAGATTCGGCAATGGGTGTGTAAGCACAAGCATTTCTAGCTTCGAGAATTGGACGTGGTCTCGGTGCATATGATGGTCTATTTTGGTGGATTGGTGCTTGATGAGTTCGAGATTTGGACTTATTTAAGGCTTTGTTTATAGAGATTTAGTGTCCTCAAATGCTTATTTTGTGCCAATAATTGATGTTAAACCCTTGATTTTCAGGAATATGGATTGAGGAACAAAGCAAGGACACTAACAGGTAAAAAGAAACAAAACAGGCTGAAGAAAAAAAGATGGGTGAGCCTGAGGATCGCCAAGAACACTCGGCGCGTCGTCGAGTGGCTCGTCAGACTGCCTAAAGTTCCAGTATGCCAAGCCCTGAAAGAAAGAACCAAGTTGGCAATGAAAAGGTGCAGTTAGCAGATCACCGAGTGATTCCACAAAGCCAAGATAGATCGCCCAAAGTTACAGACATTGAGGATGTGAATGCCAAGGCAAAAGGGGGCGATGGAAGAGACAAAAGGGTAGCTCGCCGAGTGGTTCGGTGAGCCCGACTTACTTCATCGAATGGACTTTTGTAGCACATTTTTGGCAACTATAAATAGGATTTTGAACATTTTAGTTGAGTATCTTGTATCTTATTTTTATCTTTGGAACTTACCAAATATTTTGGAGAGTTTTTCCTTAGCTTCGAGGGATTGAAGAAATTCAATTTTGAGAATTTGGAAGTGGGTCTTCGAGAATCTTCAAATTGGAGCATTGTAAGAACGAAATCACTCTTACCCAGTTGATGGATAATTAATTTTGTATTGTTTTTTTTATCTTTTTATGATGTCTAGCTAAAACCCCAATTATTGGGGTGTGATCATGTGATTATGGGCTGATTTAGTTTATGGGTATTGTTAATTGTTAGTTTAAATGCTATTTAAAAGTGATTTTAATCATTAATTATGGTTTAATTTAAGAATTGTAGTTGTAAATGCAGTTCTATGTTTGTGTTCTTGGCTTCCTCGAGAGAGAGGTTTTAGAACTAAGGTTTTTGATTAATGGTTTATGGGTATTGGGTTGACCCAGGTTTAGCTCGAGAGAGTAAATCTTAAGCCCAATCTCACACATTCAGCTCAAAGGAGTGAATAGATTAAGGTGTGGGTTTCTCTTAATTTGCAATCTTGTTGATGTTCGAGAGAAATCACTTGATTCGGGGTAATTGTTCCAGAGAAAATTACCTCTTTTATAGTCTAGCCTACTCACTAATATCTAGCTATTTTCTAATAATTGCAATTACCCATATGTCTATAATAGCCTATAATCGATCACATCCCAAGAATCCGTCTCATTATTATTAATTCTCATGTTTGTGACGGTTATTTGTAGTTGATAATCAAAACCAAAACCCTCATTTGACATTCGTGTAACCCCTTAATTTGAATGATGTCTTTATTCGATAATTTTTATTCCTATGACTGATGTGACCGCATTTATACTTCCAGTTGAATCTAAAACATGTACCTCTTTTTGTGGGATTCGAGCCCAACTCATTTAGTTGGGTTTTATATTGATTTATGATCGTTGAACACCTAGAATTAGATGAGGTGTGCTTGAAACGTCAAATCAAAATGCCGCCGCTATTGGGGAGTGGTGTTGTTAGAAATTCTTGTGGTGAAGTTGAATTGTATTCTTGTTGGTCATAGTTTAATCTACTTACTTTTAGTTTTGGTTTTTGTGTTGCTTGTTGAACAGAGGAAATGAATGTAAATGGTAACAATGGTAGCCAAGTGGGCCACCAAGATGACATCGGAAACCTCAATGATGTCAACGACCCAAATGTCAATGACCCAAATCTAGTGGGTGGAGTTGTTGCCATTCGTTTACCTCCGGCTAAGTGAAATATGGTGTTTCATATTACAAGAACCATGTTGCAGCTCCTACAACTTAAGGGTTTGTTCGGTGGGCTGGCTCATAAGGATCACCATGAGCATATAAGGAATTTTGTTGATATTTATGGACCGTTCTCCTTTAAGAACATATCTCAAGAATCGGTCCGGCTGAGGTTGTTCCCATTTTCTCTAATGGGAGAAGCATGCAAGTTGTTGGCTGAGTTGCCAAGAGATTTTATAACTTTATGGGAAGAGCTTACTACCGTATTCCAAGTGTGAATTTTCCCTCCTTGGAAGATGATGACTCTTTGTGACAGTATTCAAAGCTTCAAACATTTAGAGGGTGAGCCAATCCATAAGACTTGGCTAAGGTTTAAGAAGTTAGTGATGTAATGCCCAACTCATGGATTGCCCGATAATGTACTGCTGCAATACTTCTACAGAAGCCTCGACTCGATGAACAAGGGAGTGGCTGATCAACTTTCTCCGGGAGGGTTAATGCAATAGCCTTATGCAATAGTTGTCCAACTCCTTGATGGCATAACCAAGATTAACCGGGAATGGTACACCCATGAAGATCAAGTCTCTCCTCTTACTTACAAATTGACAATGGAGCAGATTGAAAAAGATCAAGAGAGAGATCAAAACATGGCAAAGATGATGACCCAGTTGGACATCTTGGACAAGAACGTCATGGGTGCTAGTACTAGGAGTGTTAATGTTGTCGGTGTTGATGGTGTAAACCCTGAAGAGGCCAAATTTGAAGCGTTGTACAATGAGGAAGTGAACTACCAAGCCAACGAAGGAGGAGGTTATTGTGCAAACTACCCAAGGTTGGGTGGTAACCAAGGTTGGAACAAAGATAAGGGCTGTATAGACCGTGATAGGGAGTGGCATGATTGTAACGCCACATGGAATAAAAGAGATGGGGAGAAGGATAGGTATGTTCCTCCCTACGAGCGTCAAAAGCCCAAAGATTCTGAGGTGGCCGGACTGAGGAAATGCTCTCACATATTCTCAACAAGGTTGAAGGGTCCGATAAAGTTTTGAAGAAAATGAAGGAAAACGTATCGACTCTCAACTAGATGGTGACCTCTCATTCCGTCTCTATCAAGTAGTTGGAGATCCAAATGGGTCAAATTTCTTCACATTTAAACCCAAGACAACAAGGGGGGTTGCCTAGTGATACTATGGCAAACCCAAGAATAAAGTTTGAGTGGGTAATTGCGTCGTGCCACGACGTTAACTAAGAAGCTTCTTGGGAGGCAACCCATGTTTTTAGTGCATCAAGTTTTTTTTAAAATAACGGGTGTTTATGGTGCAAGGTGAAAAGCGGAATGAGTTTGAAAAATTCAATTTTGCGAGCCAAGTGTCCAGTCGGCAACTCACCGAAGAGGTCGGTGAGCCCGACTTGGACCGTCGTTGGGCTTAGAAAAATATCAGGTTGGAGTCTGTAAAACTTGGCGGGCCTTTGGATAAATCGGACTCGTAGAACAGGTCAGCGAGCCTGACTTTATCCGTCATTTGGACCCCCAAATTAATTGGAGGTCCTGTAAAACTTAGCGTGGTAAGTAACCATTCGGCGTGTCGCCGAGTTGTTCGGTGAGGACTATTAATATCGCCAAAAGGTCCGCGAACTGATTCATATTCCCTCAGTTTTAGCCTCGTATATTTGCACCCACACTATATAGCTTCTATGTTTTTTCCATTTTTATTGCTTTTTGCTCGTTGATCTCATGCTCGGAGTTGGAATACATTGCGGCCTAGCTTTACAAACTCGTATTTCGGCATTAAAGGTTAGTTTTCCGAACCACAAACTCTTAAATAGCGGTTAAATCCAAATGGAATTGTTTCAATATTATTGATGTGTGATGGGACTTCCCTGAAATTGTAATCATGTGCTAGTTTGCCTATTTTAGTTTTGTAATTATGCTTAATTGCCTAAATTGTTGATTTTCTCAAATTTTGTGCTTTAAAATTGATAAAAATTTGTTGGGTTGCGGTAAATTGTTGTTGGTTCTAGTTGGGTGAAGTCTGAGTAACCTCAATTGTGTTAAATATAGTACTTTGCCCAATGATGGAGTGTTAGGCATCATTAGTAAAGGCAAAAGTCGTCAAATGGCCAATTTGGCCAACATTGGGGTAGTCTGAGTACCCCGATAACATGGGTCTATGCTTAACTACATGAGTGAGTGGTTTAGTATTATTTTCAGGGGCTGCGGGCTTGATTTTGGAAAACGGGGTTGAAATTTGGCACGTTGGGCAATTCGACGAGCTGGGTCAAGCTCGTCGAACCACTCGGTAGTTCACCAATGGCCCCTTGATCACCCTTAATTTCGTGTTTTGGTTGAATTTGAGTCTGTAACTTTCGACGGGAAGCCTGAGCTCACTAAGTGCACTCGGCGACTCGCCAAAAGTATTCCTTGATCGCCCTTTCGGCGCCCCTAACCCCTAAAACACACTGTAACTTTTAGCGGCCTAGTCTGAGCTCGTCGAATGTCCCTGCATATCGCCGACCTATTTTTTTTCTAGAAATTGTTTAGCCAGTCCTTTCGGTAAGCCAGATCTGGCTCACCAAAGTGACTCAGTGACTCGCCGAACGGTTCGGCGAGTCTTTCTGCAACCTATTTTTTGGATTTATCTTGGATTATTTCTAACTCTTCTTGGTGCATTTTGCAGATATGGCTAGAACCAACTTGGACGATAGTGGTATGCCGACCCGCAAACGAGCACGGGGCATAGTGATTAATGAGGGAGCAACTGCTCTTTCTAAAAAGGGAAAGATAGCACCTCCTAAGGGAGGCAAGGGCAAGGGCAAAACACTCGTATCTGAGATAGCGGAGCACAACTCCAGTAGTGAGGGGGAGTCTATTGATTCTCAGGTCTCACTCTCCGAGTCTGATGATGACCAACCACTACAGTCCCGGGGAGCACAAATTTGTGCACGATCTCATCAAGATTCATTTAGTATCCCAGAGTCTACCCCTCTTATCACTGACTCCATGTCAGCTCCAGCACAAATGGTGGTTCTCAACAGGCTAAAGGCAGATGGATTGAGGACCATTCTTGAAGAGAAGAGGTTATCCACAGATGGTGTAATGGACATATACCCCAATGTGTGGGACATTCTCTGGTTCCACAGGTTTGAGCAGTTCACCAAGCTTCGTGGCTCCTATATTCCTACATGGTTCTGGGAGTTTTACACGACGTACGATGACCTGGTACCCAAGGGAAAGAAGAAGGTCAGTGCCTTCACACCGGTAGAGTACGTCATGGTCCGGGGGAAACTAATGAGATGCAACGAAGAGTATATCAATGTTATACTTGATAGAGGGTCAGGGTTTGCCTACTCAAGTTTGACTACCACTGCGACACCTCTGGATGATCTAAATTGATGGCTTGTTACTCTCATTTCTGACACCATCCCGAGGTGGATTGAGGCAGGAGCTCCCATTGAGAAGAAGAACTTAAACATCACTGCTCGGTATTGGTTTGGGTTCATAAGCAGCTCCATTATGCCCTTACAGAATGAGTCCATCCTCCGTCATCCAAAGGCGACCTGTCTTGGATCAATCATATCCCGGAGGAGCATCAACTTTGGACTCATTATTGAGCTGGAGATGGCTTTGAGGGCCAAAAAGTGCCAGACATCCTTTCCCTTCCAAGTCTTGATTACAGAATTATGTCGGCGTGCTGGAGTTCCTCATGACGAGAAGAGGGACATAAAGGTCACTCCCACATCTTCCACCGATACGCGGCACATAAAGGCCGAGTACACTCGGGATGAGGCGGAAAGATGAAGAGCGACTCCGGTGGATGAATCCTCAGAAGTCGATGTTGAGTCTATACCTACAGAGGGATCTTTGCCTACTCCGGCTTCCAGGCCTTTAGGTACACCCGCTTCCACTTCTTCCCAGGTTCATGATTCTTCTGTTGCTTCCGAGCCCACTAGGATCACTCAGTTCATGATCCTCAAGATGGGGCACCTAGCCCATTTTGCCGATGTATGGGCTACCCGGCTCAAGGCCGAGGTGCCTTGGATGATTGAGAGAGCCATCTTAGCTGCGTTGACACCCCTCCGGACGTCGATTGATGATCTCACAGTGAGAGAAGAGATCTGTGAGAGAGGACATGGGGTTACTTTAAAGGTGACGGCTTTGAAAGTCGAGGTTTCAAATTTGAGAAAGGATGTGGAATATCTGAAGTCCACAGACTTCACTTCCCTCTTTGAGTCAGCTAAGGTTCAGGATGCCACAGCCAATTCTGAGATGCCTCCGGTCAACACCGGAGATGTGGCAGCTGATGAGTTAGAGAGGGAGACGGAGATGGATGAGGAGCAGCTTGATGCTTAGGAGGTGACCATCTATGGAGACCTTCCAGATTTAGAGGAGACAATTGTACAGTCAGTCATTCAGACATCGCTGACAGAGACGTCCATGGTAGGCTCTAGTGGAGCCAATATTGCTATTACACCGGGCACTGATGCCCAGGATTAGAGTGTTGCACTGGGCATTGATGCCCCAACAGATGGAGTGACTGTGTAGACAGGATTCTTCTTTACCTACCTCTCTATCATTTTTATTGACTTTTGATTACTTTTGTTGCATTTGAGGACAACTATTTTTTTATTTGTGGTGGGGTGAGGTATTTCCATACCTACCTCTTGTGACTATATTTTGTATATATATGTATTGGGTTTTGTGTTATAAATTGTGTGTTGATTCTATCTTGTGGATGTTTGAGCTTGTGGCTCCTTGTTTTGAATGGAAATGGTGTTTGACCGATTTTGAAAATTTTTGCCACCTCTTGTGTGTTTGATTGTGGTTGTTCTTGTGCAAATTTGAGTATCGATTATGATCAATACTGATGACTTGAATAGTGGTCTTAATCGAACAAAAATGAATGCGCAACTACGATGAGGCCAAAAAAAGTTGCATAGACAATATGTGGAGTTTTTGCATCTCGTTGTGACTAGCCGGTTATCGAATAGAGTCTCTTGTGCTAAACACTGCACACTAGAGAAATTGTGGAGTCTTGTTTGATATTGGTGTCAGTGCCTTGGGTGATGAGCTTACTTTGAACCTTATGTGATGACACCTAGAATTTGCCCCGTTGGTCCGGTTGACCAAGATATGCAAGCACTTGAAATGATCTTAGGCAACAATTTTGAAAAGTAGAACAATTTGACAATATACCTCTTTTGTGGCCAACCTTGTGAGATGTGTGAACCTTGCTTAACCCATTTGAGCCTTATCCTTTTCTTGGAAGAAACTTGATGCAATTGTGACCCCTCTTTGTCCATTCATCCATAATCCTCATGAAGTTTGATTTGTTTGAATAGCCAACTTAGGCCAAAAGACTAAGTTGGGTTGTGGTGAAAAGAGAAGGTAAATCAAGAATGTGAAAATTCCCCCTTCTAGCAATGGCCTTGAAAAAAAAAAGATGGAACCCTTCCATATAAAAAAAAGAAGAAGTGTGCAAAATAAAAAGAATGAAAAAGTTGTGAAAGTTGCAAAGAAATGGGGTGTCTGGTATTCCATTGGAAGTTGAATAATGGGGTGAATTTTGAGCATGCTTCAAATATTGAAGGAAAGGAAGAAAGTGATGTTCAAACCACATTTCATGAGGGTAGCAACCACTGAACCTAAATAACCATACTTTACACTCAACCCCGTTACAAGCCTTGAAAAGACCTTTTTGATCTTGAGTAAGCTGAAACGAATGTTGATTGGAAAATAAGGGCAAACCTATGGGTGAAGTCATGTATGTGTTCATCTTTGTGAGTGTGAGAGTCGTATGTGATTCTGGAACTATAAATTGTTGAAGAATTGTAAGTGAATATGGAATCATCTTTGTCATGAGGGCATTTGAGTACCTTTGTTGAGCTTGAACTTGCATTTGAAGCAAGTATTGTGAACTTGAGCATCTTTGATAATGGTGAGTCTTGTTGTGAGCATTCATGATTGAGTCATTTGTAGCACTCTTTGAGACATCCTTTTTGAGCTGCTGAACTTGAGTTTTACTTGAGGACAAACAAAAGTTTAAGTTGGGGGTGTTGATTAGTCCGAGATTTGGACTCATTTAGGGCTTTGTTTATAGAGATTTAGTGTCCTCAAATGCTTATTTTATGCCAATAACTGATGTTAAAATCCTTGATTTTTAGGAATATGGATTAAGGAACAAAGCAAGGACACTAGCATGCAAAAAGGAACAACATAGGATGAAAAAATGAAGATGGGTGAGCCTGAGGATCGCCAAGAGCACTCGGCGTGTCGTCGAGTGGCACATCAAACCACCTAAAGTTCCAGTGTTCCAAGCCCTGAAGGAAAGAACAAAGTTGGCGACGAAAAGGAGCAGTCGGTGGATCGTCGAGTGATTCCACGAAGCCAAGATAGATTTCTTCAAGTTACAGACCTTAAGGATGTTGAATGCCAAGGCAAAAGGGCGATGGAAGAAACCAAAGGGCAGCTCGCCGAGTGGTTCGGCGAGCCTAATTTACTTCACCGAATGGACCTTCGTAGCACATTTTTGGTGACTATAAATAGGATTTTGAACATTTTAGTTGAGTATCTGGTGTCTTATCTTTATCTTTGGAATTTATCAAATATTCTGAAGAGTTTTTCCTTAGCTTTGAGGGATTGAAGAAATTCACTTTTGAGAATTTTGATGTGGGTCTTTGAGAATCTTCAAATTGGAGCATTTTAAGGACGAAATCACTTTTACCCTGTTGATGGATAATCAATTTGGTAACAGTTTTTACCTTTTTATGATGTCTAGCTAAAACCCCAATTCTTGGGGTGTGATCATGTGATTATGGGCTGATTTAGTTTATGGGTATTTCTAATTGTTAGTTTAAATGTTATTTAAAAGTGAGTTTAATCATTAATTATGGTTCAATTTAAGAATTGTAGTTGCAAATGCAGTTCTATGTTTGTGTTCTTGGCTTGCACAAGAGAGAGGTTTTAGAACTAATGTTTTTGATTAATGATTTATGGGAATTGGGGTGACCTGAGTTTAGCTCGAGAGAGTAAATCCTAAACCTAATCTCACACGTTCAGCTCGGAGGAGTGAATGGATTAAGGTGTGGGCTGCTCTTATTTGCATGTTTGTTGATATTCGAGAGAAATCACTTGATTCGAGGTAATGGTTTGAGAGATAATTACCTCCCTTATAGTTAGCCTACTCACTAATATCTAGCTATTTTCTAACTGTTGCAATTACCCATATGTCTATAATAGCCTATAATCAATCACATCCCAGGAATTCGTCTCATTATTGTTAATTCTTATTGTTTGTGACTGTTGTTTTGTTGTTGATAATCAAAACTAAAACTCTCATCTGACATTCGTGTCACCGCTTAATTTGAATGATGCGTTTATTCGATAATTTTTAATCCTATGACTGATTTGGCCGCATTTATAATTCCCAATTGAATCTGAAACATGTATCGCTCCATGTAGGATTTGACCCCAACTCATTTAGTTGGATTTTATACTGATTTACGATCGTTGAACACCTAGAATTTGATGAGGTGTGCTTGAAATGTCAAATCAGGTGTTGATGAGTTTGATATTTGGACTCATTTAGGGCTTTGTTTATAGAGATTTATTGTCCTCAAATTCTTATTTTGTACCAATAACTTATGTTAAACCCTTGATTTTCAGGAATATGGATTGAGAAACAAAGCAAGGACACTAATAAGCAAAAAGGACCAAAACAGGATGAAGAAATGAAGATGGGTGAGCCTGAGGATCACCAAGAGCTCTCGGCGTGTCGTCGAGTGGCTCATCAGACCGTCTAAAGTTCCAGTGTGCCAAGCCCTGAAGGAAAGAACCAAGTTGGCGATGAAAAGAAGCAGTTGGCGGATCTTCGAGTGATTCCGTGAAGCCAAGATTGATCACCCAAAGTTACAGACATTGAGAATGTTAAATGCTGAGGAAAAAGGGCAATGGAAGAGACCAAAGGGCAGCTCGCCGAGTGGTTTGGTGAGCCCGACTTACTTTGCCGAATGGACTTTCATAGCACATTTTTGGCGACTATAAATAGGATTTTGAACATTTTAGTTGAGTATCTTGTATCTTATTTTTATCTTTGGAACTTATCAAATATTCTGGAGAGTTTTTCCTTAGCTTTGAGGGATTCGAGAATTTGGAAGTGGGTCTTTGAGAATCTTCAAATTGGAGCATTTTATGGACAAAATCACTCTTACCTAGTTGATGGATAATCAATTTGGTAACGGTTTTTACATTTTTATGATGTCTAGCTAAAACCCTAATTCTTGGGGTGTGATCATGTGATTATGGGCTGATTTAGTTTACGGGTACTGCTAATTGTTAGTTTAAATGCTATTTAAAAGTTATTTTAATCATTAATTGTGATTTAATTTAAGAATTGTAGTTGCAAATGCAGTTATATGTTTGTGTTCTTTGCTTTCTCAAGAGAGAGGTTTTAGAACTAAGGTTTTTGATTAATGGTTTGTGGGTATTGGGTTGATCTGGGTTTAGCTCGAGAGAGTAAATCCTAAACCCAATCTCGCACATTCAGCTCGATTGAGTGGATGGATTAAGGTGTGGGCTGCTCTTAATTTGCATGCTTGTTGATGTTCGAGAGAAATCACTTGATTCAAGTTAATTGTTGAGAGAAAATCACCTTATAGTCGAGCCTGCTCACTAATATCTAGTTGTTTTCTAATAGTTGCAATTACCAATATGTTTATAATAGCCTATAATCGATCACATCCTAAGAATTTGTCTCATTATTGTTAATTCTTATTGGTTGTGACTATTGTTTGTAGTTGATAATCAAAACCAAAACCCCATCTGACATTCGTGTCACCCCTTAATTTGAATGATGTCTTTATTCGATAATTTTATTCTTATGACTGATTTGACCACATTTATACTTCCCAATTGAATCTGAAACAGGTACCGCTCCCTGTGGGATTCGACCCCAACTCATTTAGTTTGATTTTATACTAATTTACGATCGTTGAACATCTAGAATTGGATGAGGTGTGCTTGAAACGTCAAATCAGTGCTTGGACAGGAACATATGGTCTTGGAGGATTTTTGTATGCTGGTGCTCGGGGCGGATTATAGTGCGGTTGGGCATTATGTACTTGGTATGGGACGTATGAGTATGTACAACAATTTGGGGATTGTTGGGGTATTGATGGGACGCTCCTCCCTGTTGGTAAGTGACATCTAAAACATCCTCATTTTTCTTCTTGATGCCGCCATTGGCACCCAACTCTATGGCCCTACCTGCAGCTTGCAATGCAACCATAGACTGAATTTTCCCAGATTTGACACCTTCTTCTATAGTCTCCCATCTTGACCAGTTCTGCAAACTTCTGGCCCATCATTGACATCATCTTGTCAAAGCAGATACCTTCTTGAACTCGAATAAAGTACTTAGACAGCTCACTCTCATCTAGTAGTAGTTGCACCATTGCGGCTTCAGTTCCCCAACGTCGTGCGTACTCTTGAAAATTCTCAGATGGCTTCTTCTAGATGTTGGCTAATGAGAATTTGTCAGCTGTAATTTCAGTATTGAATCTGAAACGAGTCACGAAATCCTCAGCCATTTCCTGCCAGTCCCGCCATTTAGGAGGTCCTGGCGCATATATTAGGTCAATGCTTCTCCTGACAGACTCCGGATGAACAACTTCATCCTCAACTTCTCATTTATCCCTACACCGACCAACTTGTCACAATATGCCCTTAAATGTGCGTGAGGGTCACCTTTTTTCATCGAACATGTCAAAGTTGGAAGACTTTCAACATACCAGTAATCACATCGGGGGAACCCTCTTGCTCATGATGAGTCTGGAGTGCAAAAATCTATTTTGCTTTGGAGCACTTGAACCTGAACCACTAGGCGGAACTTACTTACCTTCTTTTTCCTTAGTCGTAAGCGATGGACAATCCCCTATTTTATGACCACTCTTACCATAACCGAAGCAATCATCCGTCGGCTAAGCATTTACCCGCTTACTTCCTTCCACACTTAGCACAAGTAGACAATGAATATCCACCACAATTCCCTTCTTGAGATTTAGGGTTAGATACCCTATCTTTGTTGAACTTAGGAGGAGCATTGGAGGAACCTTGACCGTAAAACCTTTGTCATAATTTAGAACGACCATGTCCATCGAACCTTGAATGTGAGAAGTTCCCATCACCGGTCCTTGACTTTTTTGTCTCCCTAGATATTCCCCTAAGTTTCTCCTATTCTATATATTGAGCATGAACCATAAGACAAGAAATGTCCATATCTGTGATAAGCATAGCGATACGACATTCCTTAACCACCATTTTGGATACACCCGAAACGAACTTACTAATCATTTCCCTAGGATCAGCAATTATAGTAGGAACATATCGATACAATTGTGTGAACTTTAAATAATTTTTCTTCACACTCATATTTTCTTGACAAAGGTTGATGAATTCATGCACCTTTGCCTCCCTCATTTCTTGAGGAAAGAACCTATCAAGGAAAGCAACTTTGAACTTTTCCCAATCAAGAGGACCCGTATCTTCCGCCCTCTGTTCGTTCCATTGGTTGAACCATATTTGAGCAACACCCTTAAGCTGATAAGCGGCCAATGCCACCTTTTCCACCAGCGTCACTCCCATGATCATCATCACCTTATACACTTCATCAATGAAATCTTGAGGGTCTTCCACAAACTTAGAACCATGAAACTCTGGAGGATTCATTTTAGTGAAGTCCCTTACTCTAGTTGTCGGCGTACCCACATTTGGGTTCACGGGCACTGCAACCTTCCTATTGGCTTGAGACAACACTTGAAAAGCATCCCTAAACTCCGCATTAGTCACTTGTTCGGCCAAAGGGTCAACCGAAACTTAAGGAGTTTGAGGAGGAGCTTCTCGTTCCACATTCTCTCCCGCATTCCTTCTAGCATATTCCCTTGGAGTGGCCATATGTTCTAGATCATCATATAAGGATTAGAAGAGAGACATTATAAAGTTAAACTCTATCGCACGACTTTAGAGTAATGAAAGAAGTGAATTTTCCTAAACATCTTATAGCCTCTCATTCATAAGTATGGCGCGCTTCACACTCATGAACAAGACTCTATTTGATGTGGCTTATGAGATTTCCTAAGACCTTTCTAAACTTTGTGCTCTGATACCAAGTTTGTCACGACCCAAAGCATGGCCTAGGCGTAACATGGCATATAGGACATGAAGAGGCCCTACACAATCCACTTAGCATACATCATACAATATAATAGAAAATTAAGAGAGTTTAAAATACAATTTCAAAATATAAGAGTTTATAAAATGTAGCGGAAGTCTAACAGAGTCTCAAATCCATTTAGTGCATCAACAATGATCGAGACGTAACCCGTACATCACATACAATACTAAAAAGTAAAGAAAATAGGAAATAAAAGCTTGGTCCTCGGAACATGAGTACTCACCAATCTATAATATCTACTAAGGCTATCTCTAGCCACGGGGATGAGAAATCGGAGAGTCAAACCCTACATTTGTATAAGAATATAGGAAAGAGTATGCATTAGAACAAAACTGTACCAAGAATGATAGCAATGCATAAAAGTATGAAATCATACTAAAAGGGACCTTTTCGTGACATGCAATGACCAAACTAAATCATAAGATAAGAGAGTTAGAAAATATAAATCATAAAACATGGTCAATGAAAGCTAATATCTTTAAAACATTCGTGAGATACTTCTAGAAGTAACCTTAGTTCATTCTTGTGAGAGATTTACCTATAACCAATATTGAGGCCATGGGAGTTATTAACATGGAATCCGGTGTCTACCCCCACATCGAAAAGGGGTGTCTCACTTGCCAAGGTAAGACCATGAAATTCTAGCTTATGTGGATCCATTAGCTAATGTCTATCTAAGACAATCATCCTATGGAGGCACATAGGTATGGGATAATGAGATTGCTACTAGAAATCCGGCCTCTAGCTATGGGAGAACTTTTATCTCAATATCATCTTGGTGTTAAGAGTACGTAAGTCCCATGAAGTAGTAATTATTCATAACTTGTCTTATCATTAAGAGTCATGGGTAATCACCACTTGCCTTATCATATATGGAAGGCACATCAAGTAGCCAATCTAAACTAGGTTTCATTAGAATAGCTCCTAAATTTCGATTCGAAGTTTAGTTGAAAAAATCTTTCAACTCTAAGGATCATGTATGTGAGAAAACCCTTTCACAATCATGTTTTCATGTGTATGTGAGAAATCCTTTCACAACGGATGCTTTACTCTCAAAGCAACTTAAATCATTTTCATCAATTTCATAAAGAACATGCATATCTTCATAAACTCATCTTTCATGATTCATAAGCTTCATCATATGATCAATTCTAGAAAACATGGATTTCACATGGGTTCATGGGGATTCAACTTAGAAACATGCAATTTCTTCAATTCATGCATAAAAATACATAAATCAATAAATAATACCATAATTGAAAAGAACCCATGAGATTGAGTAAAACCCTAACTTCCCTTGAAGATTATACCTTGTGAAAATAGGAGAATTTAGGAAACCTGTGAAGGAAAGGACTCGATAGGTGAATATTATCATATCTTAATGCCAAAAGCTTGAAATCATTTATTATTTTTATTTTTTACTCTTGAGACTTCGTATGTGGTGTATGGGTTACGTCTTAACCACTCTTATGTTGTTTAAGAATGTCTTGTCAAGACATAGTTATGATTCCGCTTTCATGTTCAAACTCTCCTCTATGATATGAGACGTCTTACTTAAACTCTCTTATTGTATGTTGTATTGTTTTGTATGTATGTCAAGTGACTTGTGTAGGATCTCTTAGGATCCTATACATCATGTCATGTCTAAGGTGTACTTTGGGTCGTGACAATTGCTCTTGCTCATATTGTTATTTTGTTGTTGTTGATTATTATCAATTATGTTATAACTTATAAGATTATTTTTTAACTGAACATGTTCATTATAAAATGACAATACAAACTTAAAGGTATTTTTAATAATTTTTGAAACTTATGGGTATAAATCATATTTTTTGAAATAGTCAAATATTTCTCCCAAAATTTATGGTCAAACGCATGGTGAAACTTCACCCAAAAATAATTTGCCAAAAATATTTGGGAATGTTGGGGCCAAATGCAAGCTAACATTTTTTTTTTTTGTCGAAGATATGAAAATAGGAAGATTTTTTTTTTACATCATTAATAAGAGAAATAAATATAAACTACAATTGTAATACATTTTGAATTCAATAAACTATACATATTATAGCCATTTTTCAATGCACATAGTGAATATATAACTAATATATTTTTAATACAATAATATATTTTAACATCGCTAATAAGAGAAAAAAATAAAAAGAATATAATACATTTTGAATTCAATATATAATACATATTATATGCATGTTTCAATAAACGTGATGAATATATAACTAAAACATTTTTAATACAAATGTATTATAAGTATTTTATGTGAAATTCAAATATCTAGTATAATTTAAATTAATTTTACGTTGTTAGAATGTATTATATTTGTTGAAATAACAATAGTGGAATTCATAACAATGTATAATATTGAATTTGAATTGTATTACAAATATCATTTTTATTTAATACCTTTTTAACACAATTGTAATACAATATTTCAAAGATACACCTCTTTTTCTCGGGTGATTCACCTACACCAAACCACCATCGGACTATCAGTAGCTCAAGTCAATCCCAACACAAATCACCACGCAGTCTACCTACAACTATCAAACTCCCTTTTGTCCATTTTCCAGTCCAAACACTACCACCAAATTTGAACATCGGAAAGAGTTTTTAGGTCAGATCTGAACATTGATTTTCATAAAGCTCATCGAAGCAACAAATACTATCGGAGTTGTGTTCAAATTTAACAACACCATTGATTTTATGTTCTACATTTCTACTTAAGCAACGAGCATAGAAACTACAATCTTCTTTGGTTCTAATAGTTATAAATTGAAAAATAAAATAAAACAAACATAAAAGAAAAGGAGAATAAAGACTAGATATCATAATTTTTATGGAACTCACTGGAGCTCCTATTTTTTTGTTGAAATTTGGTGAGTTTTCAATTTGGTCATTGTGTTGTTTGGTCTATTTGGTGGGGGTGTGAAAGTGAGAACGATTAATGGGAGTTGGGGTAGCTTCTATTCATTGTTTTGTTTGCTAGAGAAGTCATCTCCAACAAGGTTGGCTAAAGAAGGAGAAGGAGAAAGTTGAGGGGTTGATGGAGGAGGAAGACGAGGGGTTGGAGGAGAAGGAGAGAAGAAGGAAATAATAAGTGATTTTAAGATAAATTAAGCTATAGGCTGTATTAAAAAAAAAATCCCAAAAAGAGTAATAATTAATCTAAAAGAATTCATTAATGTAAAAAATCTTTTTTATTTGACTTTCAACCTGAATATATAGTGAGCTTTCAGTTCATCAAAATTCTAACATGGAGCAAGATGTTAGAAATTTTAAAAAACTTTTGTGTGAGTAATCTCAAGATAATTTCATTTAACATTCCTATGTCTTTTATGTTTCTTGGTTTCATTCCCCCATAAATTACGCTCAAATTTTGTGGATTGTCATGGTCAAGAAAAGAGAATAACCATGGACTTCTACTAGTGGTTTATGTGGGGTATTTTTTAAGAATCAATTCATATATATACAACAAAGTAATTAGCTTATAATAAATGTTGCCATAATTTTTTTACATAAAAAATATCCCAAAAGTATTAAATTGCGAGGTTTTGCCACACGAAAATTGTAGCTAAATGGGAGAAAAATTGTGGGTAAGCTGATTTTTTTTGTATCTCAATGAAAATAATATGATGGAGCAAATTTCTAACTCTTCGATACATGTGACAGAAAAATTTTCAAAAATAATTGTTGTATATGTAATGTATCGATATTGTATAAATAGTAATGAAATATATCGATATTGTATACATACTGTATAATTATATATATATATATACACACACATTCATATGCATTGTTTATACATTACATTATATAAAGGGTTGATTTCATATATATATAATAAATATAGTCATGTTTTATCTACATAAAAAATAGTCAATAGTCAAAAATCATAAGAAATATACACTAACTATAAAATCTATCTTACCAAAAGTCATAGAAAGTATACACTTCTATACAATATAACTTAAATATACATGAGATATACATTGAACATATATTATGATACATTGAAACAGCTTAACTATACATGAAGTATACATTAACTATACATGAATTATACATAGAATTCAATTTCGATCAACTCAAAATTATCTTTAAACATTTTAAAACTTTAGATATGAAATCCGCACAATGTTTCGAATCTTTTGATATATAATTTATACGAAATGATTCACGTTTAATTTTAAAGAAGAAGAAAACGGAGAAAGAAGAGCATGAAGAAGAAAATTAATCAGCAGCAACAAAATTAGAAGATGAATAAGGAGGAGAAAGAATATGAACAAGAACAAGAACAAGAATGAAGAAAAATGCAGAAAACAGATGAAGGATGAAGAAGACAACCAATTTTTTTTTAATAGGCCAAATGGCCAGTTTTAGTAAAATTTATAAATTGGGCTTAAAATATGATAAACAAATCTTATGGGCCGTCAGCTAGTGTAATTTTCTTATATTTGTATGTACATGGGCTTGATTTTTAAGAAGTATTAAGTGGCCCAATAAACTAAAAATTGTGATATAACTAGAAGAGAAAAACTAAATAGGTTAACGAGTGTGCCTAGAGTATAAAATAAACTCAATAATTTAAACACTTGGAGTATAGAGAGAGAGAGAGAGAGAGAGAGAGAGAGAGAGAGAGAGCTAAAGAATGTGATTCAAGTAGAATTATTGTAGAAATTTGCCTGAAATTCTGGATTGGAATACCTTCATAAAAATCCAATCTTGAGATTGAGATAGTCAAGAAGTTAGCATAAACTATGTGATAAACTCAATGGCATAGACTTAAGAATAGTTAATTGCATAAAGTTGTTATTTATGTTAGACTTGTGAATATTAGAGGGTGTTTGGATTGACTTATTTATAAGTGTTTTTTTGGCTTTTAAGCATTTTTTTAAGAGTATATTTTAGAAATAGCAAAGATAATAATCATATTAGCATTTTATTGCTACAGTTTTGCTATTTGCGCTCCATAGCTAAATTATGTTTGCTATGGAGCATCTGATTTGTATAAATCGCAGCGATTTGTATAAATCGGGCGCTAATTCGTCTATGTCTATGAAAATTGTGTTTGTATATGTATATGTTCTATGTGTTAGGCTAGAGTGGTGAATGAGATTGGAAGAGAGAGGGGAGAGGCGAGCGAGAGAGGTGAATTGTATATGTATTTCAATTAGATAATTGTATATATGTAACTACTATGTATATGTATCAATGATTGTGTTTGTATATATGCATAAAATTTGAATTCGTCTACAATTGAATCGAGTTAAAACATTTGTATATCAAATCTCTCTCGCTTTATACAGTGTATAATTTGTGTTTCTATAAAGCGGGAGAGAGAGAGAGAGAGAAGCAAAAGAGAACTGGGCATGGGAAGATTGTATTTGTATAATTATAAGTGTATAGGGCGGAGAGATTTGTATTTGTATATACGGTCTCTCTCTCACTTTATGCAAACACAAACACAAATTATACGTTTGTGTTTGTATAAAGTGAAAGAGAGATTAACAGAAGAGAATCGAGAGAGAGAGAGGGGGCAGGGAAAGGAGAGAGGAAAGAGAGAGAGACTGGAAAAGACGAGAGTGGTGTGCGAGATTCTAGAGAGAGGGGAGAGAGACGAATGGCAAGAACATCCGAATGACAAGAAAAGTGAAACGTTTGCTGCGAATTGGAATTAAATGAACGGTAGTTTATAACATTTATTTTGAATTAATATTTTGCTATAATGCAGAATTTTTTATTTTTTATTTTAATTTTTAGAGGTGTTTGACAAAGATACAAAGCGCTTAAAAGCTTATTTTAGGCTTAAAAAGTACTCCCTCCGTTTCTATTTAATTGTTATCATTTTAAGTTTCACGCTCCTAAAGAAACTAGGTAAGTTTACCATTATATACTTATGTAGTGTTCTCTTGAAGTCAAGTTTTCAATACATGAACATAATTAATTTACTTTGATTAACTAATTTGATCAATGAATATGAATTGATTACTTAGTTTTTCCATGTTAGTCAAATATATATTTTCAAGGCAAATAACTTTCGAAGGGTAAAATAGAAAGACAAATGTCATTGATGTATTTATTTTGTGAAATGACAAATATTGGGGACCGTTTATTTTTAATAGAGCCGTCAATATGGGCTAGGCCCGTTGGGCCGGCTTGGCCTAACTCGGGATTTGATAGGACTGAGCTACGATTTTTGGAGCCCATTTAAGAAAGGGGCTTTTTAGCCCGGCCTGAATAAGTCTGCCGATTTGTGGGGCTTGAGAAATATGGATAGGGCCGGCCCGTGGACCAAATAAAAATTAATTAAAAATAAAAAATAATATAGAGTATTAAAAATAACAAGAGTCTAAACTCAAAATCAATTTAAAGTTTGAAATATTACAATTTAAATACAAATTATGTTTATAGAATACGTATTATGTAAAATAAAAATTCCCTAAAATTTCTAGGAAATCACTACATAGGTCAGAACCTATGGAATATTGTCATAGTTTTTGTGTTTTATTATGATCATTGGAAAATAATTAGGTTAATATTTATATTTAGTTATTTATGCTTTTACTTAAAATCAAACTTAATAAATATTATAAAAATAATTTTATTTATGTATTTGATTAACAAGTAGAACACTAACACCATATAATATTGTCTTGTCGATATTTATGATAATATTTTTAAATTATAAAAAAAATATACTTTTAAGAAAAAAAGACTGGTCCGGCAAACTCATAGCCCACGAACTTGTGGGCTGGACCGATCATTTTCTAGTCAACACAAAAAATGAACTAGTCTGACCTGACCCGTCAAATTTCAAAGCTTGTATGGGTTAGTCCAAATGGAATGGGTCAATCCATATTAAGAGCTCTAATTTTTAATAAAAACGACATATAAATAGAAAAAGATGGAGTACAAACAAATAAAGCAAAAGTCAAAAGTAGGTAGCTACCTAGCTACTTTTGACTTTTAACTTTTAAGTAATCACTTAAAAAACTCCTAAATTAGCACCCACATTGGGGTGATTCTTATTCTGGTAATAATCAAACTAGCTAGTCCCATTATTTGGCATAAACGTTGAAATAAACTCAAGGACATGATCCACCCTGTATTTGACTTGTATTTTTCAAATGGTTGGTGTACCTCATGATTTAATCAATTATTTGCCCTTATATTTCTTTATTAATTTATACGTGAATGTTTATTAGAGTATTTAATCAAATAGTAGTAATACTTTATCTGCTTCGTGTCCATGGTAATTTCCAAATAAGAGAGTATATATTTGGTATACCCTTATCTTAAGAACAAACAAATCAAACATGTTGTATGCAAATTTTGATTCTAATATATATCAATATACGATTAAATAGCAAAGCGAGAACAACGAATTATGTACCTTTATAACCCAATGTTGATTATTGAACCCAGTTCCACCCAGTGGCGGCTCTACAGCTTTGAAAAAAAAGCAACTGCCTTAGGCCCCAAAATTTGAGGGGCCTCATTTTTTAAAAATACAATAGGTTATACATATTTTTTTTTTAAATATCGCGTATAATTTGTAGAAAATATAATATTTTCATAAAAGAACAAGGAAGTAATAGAAGTTTGATAAATTATGAGTACTATGTCTCAAGAAAGATTAAATAATTGGCTATAATAAACTTCATAAAAAAATATTTATTCGAATTTAAGGCCTCCATTCGAATTTTGCTTTAGGCCACCGATTTATTAGAGCCGCCCCTGGTTCCACCATCAAAAAATTCCCCAAGTCAAACTCACAACGTTTAATCAACGAACTAAATGCCTTTTCTCTCGTGTGTTGGGAGAAAACAAATCAGAGAAAAAAAATTATCTTTTGAAGAATAGAAAGTTAAGTGACACCCATTTCCACGTTAACTTATAAGTGATAGGGTGGGTTGTCAGGTCAGTCTACATGAAGCAACCCACAATATAGAGCCAATATTCAATAGTAAGAATACACAAACAATAATCTAATTAGAATATTAAGTAGTTTTATTTATTAATAAGTAGTGCTCTACTTCATTAACAATAAATGGTAGAAATCTCGAATTACCAACAATAAAAAATAAGAGCAAAGATAAAAAGAATTAACCCTCCCGGTATCTTAACGCAACATCCTTCTTTTCATTACTTTCCTAAACATTAACGGCATTGCATAGGAACATAAGTGATGATGCTGCTGCACCACCTCCACCACCACCACCACCCAAAAACACTCTTTCATAATAATCCACACAAAACAACGATAATGAAAGTTCCACTTCATGCTGCATCCAAACTCTTCTCATTACCTCCGACTCATCAAAACCCGTTCCTTTCCTCCACTTCCTAAGCCGGTCCAAGACTGGCTTAACACACACCATATAAAGTCTTCGGTACCCTCCAAGAGCCAAAACCACCGTCCTCACACCCTCCGGGGGAGGAGACACGTGGCGAAAGCAAAGGTGCTCCCAAAGGGAATCATTTCTAGTGATGGAACACCATAACTTACAAACACATGCAGCTACACCTAAGGAACCACCATCTAGCCTTTGCAATATCACTATCAACACATCAACATTGTCATTGATGAAAAAATTTGTACCATTTTCAAGTTGCACCATATTTTTTTTCTCTTTTCAAGAAATGAAACAAGAGATAATAATAGTTTGTGGGAAATGAATGAAGGATATGTATTTGTAGGGGTTTTGACTTAGGTGTATGTGTAGGGTATTATGGAAATGAAAAGAAGAGGCCAAAAGGAAAAGTTTAGAGGGAAATATATTAGGACAAAGAATCCAAGAGTAGAGTTTGAATATAATAGTGTTAAAAGGGTTTTGGGAATTGGTGACGGGAAAATTATTGTTTGTCGTTTTATATGGAGTTTGTTTAGTTCAATGCTCAAATGAGTGATGACTTTTCGATGCTTTGGGGTCCATCAATTGTGTTATGTGTGTGCAAACATTATTGAAAAAAGAGAAAAGTTAAATGTGAACGTTATTGATGTTTCAATGAAAAATGGATTCTCATTGAAACACACTAATTTTTATAATTTTTTCCTATGAAAATACTGTAGTTTTTTTTTTTACTGATTTAATTAAAATATATTTACAAAAATACCTATACTTTCCCATGAATAAATAGTAATGTTTTAGTAGTGTAAATTTTCACGATCTAGATCATCGTGAGTGTTACCCACACTAAATCACCTGTTGAAAGAACTGATATAAACCCCAAATGTCATTATTTTAAGCAAGTTCATCATATAAAAACAAGATAAACAGTTTTTCAAACAACTAAGGATTGAGTATTCATAAACTCAATCAATAGTCCAAAGCAATTTAGTAGTGAAAGAATTGAGCCCTCATAAACTCAATCCAATAATAAAAAATATTTGTGCGAAAATAAACCCCTAAGAATTGAAAGTCATGATATCAAAATTCTATTGTCTAAATAAAGGGGATGCAACCCCGAAGCTTAAAACAATAACAAAAATCTAAGAATGTCGTAGTCCAGAAAGACGGACAAGAAGAATAGAGAAATTCATGACGGCCTGAAAGAATAGTTCACCTTGGATTCAAAGTTAGACATCCCTTAACTTGAGGTCTTGAATCAACAGCTGAAAGATGGCATGTACTCAACAAGAAAAGAACATGTGCAATATCAGTACACAAACCATAGTATACTGGTAGGATCACACATACACAACTATCAATCTGTACAGACTCCCAGTCATATATCATGAAACAACAAATAACTGGATGCATGTCTCACATGATCACAAATGCATTGTGCGGTCCTCTCATGGATCCAAAAACACATGCATAATCCTCTCATGAACCCAAACTCAATTTGTTAGTGTACCAATATGGTACCCGGGCTATCTATAGTTAGTGTATCGACATGGTACCGGAGCCAATCATATATGGATATCCTCGTACTAGACGTCGTACCTAAGCCAACCATTAGCATACATCATGCGTGAAATTCGAGTCAACCGTGGGGATGAACTATATAAGGCGTACTGGTACCCAAGTCAACTAGCAAACACAAACAATCATGTTACAATCACAAACACCATTGAACAATAACACTAGAAACCACAAGTCACATAATCAGTTCAGTGTATAAGATTATCAACACGACATCATTTCACATCACTACTAAAAAACTGCTAAAAAACGACGGACAGAAAAGCAATGGACGACGTCGCTCCAAAAAGCGACGCCATTTTCCACACTGTCCGTTGCTTTTTAATAAAAATAATTATTTTTAAAATTATTTTTCAAAAACCAACGGACAGCATCTCTTAGTCCGTCACTTCTTTTCGCGGATTTTTGCGCGAAATATATATATAATTAATAATTAATTGATTAATTATTTTTTTAAAGGAGCGACGGACAACATCTCTAAGTCCGTCGCTTTTTGGTCAACATGACTAGTCAAACATTTAAGAAAAGCGACGGACAGCGTCTCTTAGTCCGTCGCTTTTTTGGTCAAAATTTTGGTCAACTATTTTTAAAAAAATGACGGACAAAGAGACGTTGTCCGTTGCTTTTCTTAAAATATCTTTGACCCAGATCGGGATTTTCTTATTTTCTTCTCTCTCTCTTCTCTCTTCTTCTCTTATTCTCTCCCTTCTCTCTATCGATCTCCCTCCACCAGATGCCGCCTCCACCTCTACCTCCACCGCCGTCACTGCCCTTGCCTATCGCCGTCCGTCACCGCTCGTCGTTGCCTCTCCTCTTTGTTAAGGTTGGTGTTTAGTTTTAGGTTTTTTATTTTCAATTCTAGTGATTATAGTTGATTGTTAGTTAGTATATTATTGTTTTAGTTTGTTGGGTTGTGTTATTGTTAATTTGATTTGATTATTGTTAGTTAAGTAGAGAATTGGAGATTTTTTATTTTAGGATTTTCTTTTAAATTGGGTATTGTAATTAGTGAATGAATTAGTGTTTTTTTTATTTTAGGACTAGTTTGAACTTGAGAATATGTAATTTGATTGTGAATTAAGATTTTTTTAAAAATTTGATTGATATATTGTTAGTTAGTAAAGTGTTACTTTGAAGTTAGAAATTAGTAATTGAAGTGTATATGATGAATGTTTGAATGGCATGACTATATAGTGATGAATGTTTGAATGTCATGAATATATATTGATCGATTAGTTTTTTTTTGAATTAGAACTTGAATATATAACTAATTGTTGGATTAGAAGTTTATATATAACTAGATATGAACTTGAATTTAGAACTTGAAGTTGAACTTGAACTTGGAACTTGAATATAACTAATTAATTCTTGGATTAGAAGTTTATATATAACTAATTTTAGAAATTGGATAGGAATTATTGAATTTAATTAGAACTTGAATTTTTGTAGGATTTTAGAACTTTAATTAGGTTGTGAACTTTAGAAATCTTGAATTATTGTATGATTTTAGAACTTTAGGTTGTGAACTTTAGAAATCTTGAATTATTGTATGATTTTAGAACTTTAGGTTGTGAACTTTAGAAATCTTGAATTATTGTATGATTTTAGAACTTAAAGTTGTGAACTTTAGAGAACTTGAATTTTTGTAAGATTTTAGAACTTTATAAGGTTGTGATCGTTAGAAATCTTGAATTATTGTAGGATTTTAGAACTTTAAGTTGTGAACTTTAGAGAACTTGAATTTTTGTAGGATTTTAGAACTTTAGGTTGTGAAACGTTAGTAATCTTGAATTATAGTAGAATATTAGAACTTCAAGTTGTGAATTTTAGAGAACTTGAATTTTTGTAGGATTTTAGAATTTTAAGTTGTGAACTTTAGAGGACTTGAATTTTTGTAGGATTTTAGAGTTTTAGGTTGTGAACTTTAGAAATCTTGAATTATTGTAGGATTTTAGAACTTTAGGTTGTGAACTTTAGAAATCTTGAATTAGTGTGGAATTTTAGAACTTTAAGTTGTGAGCTTTAGAAATCTTGAATTATTGTAGGATTTTAAACTTTAGGTTGTGAACTTTAGGAATCTTGATTTATAGAATTTATGAACTAATTATTAGGTTGAACTTTAGAAATCTTGATAAAATGTAGTCTTTATGAACTATTTGTAATTTTGAAACGAATTTTGAAAGACTTTATAAGTCTTTATATTGTGATTTAGATATTTTTTAATGTTGATTTAAGTTGTTATTTTATATTTTGTGTAGCTTCTTTATAATGTTTTGTGTTTGATTGGGGCTGAATTAAATTGAATTGAGTTGAATTGCTTTTGCAGGTGGGCAGCAGAAACTGACAGTTTCTGCTGCCAAAAAAATTGCAGCAAAAATGACGGACAGGGTGGTTTTGTCCATCGCTTTTCTGGATTTTATTTTTTAAAAAAGCCCAAAAAAGCGACGGACAGGGTCCTTTAGTTCGTCGCTTTTCTAAATTTTTGAAAATTTTATTTCCAAAAAAGCGACGGACGGCGTCTCATTGTCCGTCGCTTTTCAAGATTCTAAAAAAATTAAAAATTAATTAAAGTGACGGACTTCGTCTCTTTTTTAAAATTTAAAAAAAAAAGCGACGGAGGACGTCGCATTCTTCAAACAAAATATTTTTTTAAAAAAGTTAAAAGTGACGCAGTCCATTGCTTTTGGAAAAGCGTCAAGCCAAAAAGCGACGAGATTGATTGCGTTGCTTTTGGCCAAAAAAGCGACGCAGTCCGTCGCTTTTTTCGGTCTCTTTTTGGCAATATTTTAGTAGTTCATGTGTCCCTATGTTTCCTTAACATACATTTTATAAATGATACTATAAAGTAGTAGACATGCATATATATTGTAACATCCGACAATTTAAAATGAATATGAAGAAGCTTGAAATTGGAAGTAGTCCTTTTTGGAAAAAAATTCAGAATCTGGAAATTCGGCCTAGTGTGGAAATCACTGAGTTTTTGGCCAACTTTGAGCAGTCATAACTCCTAGCTCAGAATGATCCAGGAGTAGTTCCAGTTATGTTTGGAAATCCCTTGGAACGATCTTTCCAACGCCACCGAGTTTGCTTGATTCCGAGTTCGTATGAGCGAGTTATTCCCTTTGAAAGTTGGGCAGCTGGCAGTTGGCAGTGAGTCCGTCCGGAAATTTAAGGGCATTTTGGTCTTTTCACAAATCATTTCTTTTGAGGTTATATTGTTGTGTTAGGCTGATTGTGGATCATTTTTGTTCCATTTTAAAAGAGTAAGAGTTAGGGTTCTTGAGTGAAGAAGAGAAGAAGAGAGAAAGAAGAGAAGAAGAAGAAGAAGTGGGAGCTAGGGTTGTGGATGCAAAGACGTTTTCTTCATCAAATTTCTTGGTGAATCTTAGTAAAGGTATGGGAGTTCTTTATCTAGGGCAAACTATCACCCTAGAGCCAATTTCAAATGGTTTTCAACTTTTCCAAAGTTTGTGAAAAAGCCTAATTTCTACTCAAACTCATGGGTTCTTGCATGAAACGATTTCAAATGATAAGTTATGATATTATTGATGTTTATTTGATGTTTTAAGATGAAAAACTCCATGAATCCTTGTATTCTACAAAACCCCAAAATGTGTTTATGAAGTGGGTCTATTTCTATAAATTCAAAGTTGATGGAATTATGTGTAAAGTGAATTGTATTGATATCTCTTGTGTTGTTTAATGTTTATTCATGATTAATTGTTGATAATGGGTGAATTAAGGGTGGTAAGCCTTATGAGTGAAGTATTGGTGATTGCTTGGATTTTTGGTGATTTTGGCTATGACTTTGAATTGTGGTAAGAAAGCTTGAACTCTCTTTATTGAATTAATTGTTGTTGGTAAGTTGAATCCACCTTTGGTGGAAGTGTTATATCTTGTTCTTGTGTAGTATTATTGTGAATTGTAGCCATGAAGGCATTGGGGAAGTTGTTGCATAATGTTGGAATATTGTATTATTGTGAATTGAGGTCATGAAGGGCATTATATGAGTGTTATTGTATTGTTATATTATTATATATGAATGAGGCTATATGTAAAGTCCTATATGAAGCTATATGTAAAGTTTTATGTGAAGCTATATGTGAAGGTATGATGTGAATGAGTTTTATATGAAGCTATATGTGAAGGTATGATGTGAATGAGTTTTATGTGATCTTGTGATGATCCTATGTAAAGTGGATAGCATTGTGAGTTAAAGTATGATTTCTCATGATGTATATATGAAATGATGTTGGATTATGAAGTATCCTTAAATGAAAATGTTGTGACTTGGTTGGTAGACTAAAGTGTCCCTCCTTGTTACTTAAAGTCTTGAATGCATGAATGTGTGAAATGGGCAGAACTAATAAATGGTGCCCTTTCTATAAATGCTAAAAGAGGAATTCTAGGCCAAGACTTGAATCGGCAAAACTAAGAAATGGTGCCCTTTCATAAGTCTAGCTTTCCTAAGTAAATGTAAAACCATGAAATCGGTAGACCTAATGGTGGTAGCCCTTCTCATGTGTGAAATGATTAACCTTGGACCGGCAGGCTTAAGGCACCCTTAATGAAAAATCGGTAGGCCTAAGGCACCCTTCCAGGGGGATTTAATGAGCTATCCTTATGAACCTTGATTGACCATGACTAAGAAATGGGGCCTTTCTTGGGAAGAGGTACTATGAGTTGGTTGAACTAGAAAAGAAACCTTCTCTAAGTACATATGCGATTGAATACTCTATGGGAAACAAGGCTAGCACCGAGTGGATGTGGTTAGGAAGGTGGCCTAGTTGAGTATGAGATTAGGCACAATGAACTTCCTTGGACATCCCCTAAACCATGTGTCTACATGGGTTGCTTACTAGTTCTACCTTTGGCAAGTAGAACAACCTCCACGGAGTAGGATAGACTCCGAATTCCATACCTAGCTAGTATGGTCTATGTCGGTTATGCCTATTCCCATCATGTGGGATGCGCACTCTAGTTATTGAATAGGTTCTACAACGTGTAGATAGTAGTATGGGATGCTATCTACACATGGCACAAGTAGGCTTTGAAGATACTAAAGTGAGTTCCCTAAGTCTAACGACTATTATGTGAAAATCCCCTTATGTGCTTGAATGTCTCCAAAAATGGTTTCTTAAAGAATGTTGGTCTATTGATGTTATATTGTAATGGTAAATTTTCTTATCTATGGTAACCCTTAGGAACACTTAGGTGTATATGAAGAGATTGTATGGGCGGTCACTTCATGTTTCACTTAAGTGTGGCTTTGGGTAACTTGAGATAGAGGTCAAGAAATGATGAAAAGGCTTACTTGTCAATTATGTTCATGTGTTGTACATTGGTACTAATTGTGCATGATGGCTTGTGATATGAAGCATGATAAGTGGTAAGTTCACATTTGGTGGCCTTAGGATGATGCTTTAGTGTGGATGGTGGTATGGGATGTTATCCATACATTGCACAAAGTGTTGTCCAAGGGTTACTTGAGGTGGATGGTTTACGGTGAAGGAATGGGTTATGTGTGGAGTATGTGCTAAAGTGGTTAATGACTTGTATGTTGGTTATGGTTGGATATTGTGACTCTTATACTTGTACTTTTTTTCATGAAGTTTTACCAAATGGCATAAAAGCTTGTTTCTCCAATAAACGTCCCTTTTAGCATGTTTTTGCATGGCTTCCATATTTAGTACTTAATTGTGCTAACCCCTTTCTTTCCCTTTTTGACTAAAGTGTAGGGATTAGGAGATGGTGACATGTCATGGCTATTTGATAGGTTTCTAAGTGTTGAAGATGAAGACTTGGTGAGTCCTCATATATTCGAGGATAATACCCCATATGTTCTTTTATGTCTTTTTAGTGTTGTTTAAGTTGTGTATGGGATTGGTCCCGAATTTTGTACTCTAAAGTATTAGATGGTTTTGAGACATCATGTATAAAGTCTAGAAAGTCTTCCGTTTGCTATTGTTTTTTTTTAATGAAATGTTTTCTTGGTAAAGAAAGTTTTTAATTCGTTATGATTTTTAGTTTTATGCGATGAATGAATGCTAAGAGGGTTGTATTAGACCTCCGAGAGGTCGAGTACGCCGGTTACGACTAAGGGGTGCTCTCGGGTCGTGACATATATATATATATATATATATATATATATATATATTGGAAACATACAACTATCACCTACCTCAAATCAAGCCTCTTGAAAACTCTAAAGAACTCGAGATTTTCCTTTTCAAAGTCTCTTGACTTGTTCTTGGTCTAAAACAATAAATAAAAGCAACAATCAATCACAAAGGCCTAATTATACCCGAATAATACTCAAACTCTAACCCAAACAAATTAATGATCAGCCTCCCCAACCTAGGGCTTTTCCCACCATGAAATCATCCCAAAACCCTCCCGAAAGAGTAATTTCTTAGATTCTAAGGCTTAAGAATCATTGTACAAGATTGGGGAATAACAATCTTACCTTTACCAATGAAATCCGTGAGCAAATTGAGTGCAAACAGACCTAAACCGCCCCTAACAAGTCCAAGAACAAAAAAGTGCAGAAGATAAGAGGTTTTGGGGTTGCTTTTGCATAAAAAATTATTTCACCCTGCCACAGCTGCCCAGCCCGCTATAGCGAAACTTACTCCGCTATAATGGGTACACTTCGCTATAGTAGTCTGAGACCCTCTATAGCAAAATATGCGAACTTTAAAGACTCGAAATTCCTATAAAACTTATTTTCACAACATACCTCTTTCCCTTTATGTCCTGACCTATCCCTTTCATGCCGAATTCGATTCTGGGAGTTTTACTCGCCCGAATTCAATTTTGTAAAGTCCTATGTGTTCCTTAGTTTCTATTGGTTACAAGAATATATCAACCAAACTCTGACATTACACCTCACCCATTCTTGAAGGGCCCTAGACCCGCACCTAGCCTAGATTACTGAGACTGGCATAGTCAAAACTTTTAAGTCACTATCCAAAAAGTTTTCTGGCCCAACTTCTTTCATTGTTGCCCTATTCGTAACGACTGAAACAAATCATTACCATAAACGCTAGTTGTAAAACCATGAATGTTCATTATTCAGTTATCAATTTAATGAATTCTCTAGGTATTTTCACTGTGTACTAATTAATCTGAGTGTATTTAGCAAGTGAAGGATGCCATTTGAGTAAAATAGTCCATTTGAATAAAATTTAATCCATTTTACAAACAATGAATAATCCATTTGATTAAACTTATTTCGAAGAATCGAATTAAACGGAATTGAATTAGAAAAAGAATCAAATAATATGAATTTTGACTAACATTTTTAGATGTATTTTTTTACAAATTGATATGAAAAAAGTTGCAATTAATAGTACTTTCCGTATAGTTTTGAATATCCAAAGTTTAATTTTAAAATATTAAATTAATATTATATAATTTAACTTTGAAAATTAATCAAATTAACTCTTGAAAAAAAGCTTCACGCATAATTGTTTTATGATTGCCTCAATTAAACCAATATTATCAGTAGCCTCTTGGGTTAGAATAGTCCAAACACATTCTTAACATGTGATAGTCCTCTTTAAGTTAAGCTCGTTTTGACTTTTTTCCAAAGTGTTTCACACAATCACACCATTAATAATACTTCGATTTTATATTTAGCCTTTATTTTTCTCTTATTAACTTTTGTAGTGTATAAAGTATTTTTTTTCACACACTCAATAATATTTCCATCGAAGTAAGCCATGAATAATTATGCTAAGATTTATGGGCTTATTTACCTAGAGATTGATTTGTGTTACCCACATCCAAGTATTTATGGCCATACATATTGAGCATATGGAAGAAAGTGGCTGATGAGCTGAGCTGTCTAAGTGGTTATAGTTTGTACAGGTGTCATAGAGTTAGTGGTTAGATATTAATTATGTTATTCTGTTGGAAGATTCTTTCCATTAGTTAGTTAAGCTTAAGTTAGTTTATACTTGTATATATACGCATGTACTGTACAGAAGTGATTAACACGTTTTAAGCAATATATAGAAATTTTCCAACTCTCTCTATTCTGAAGATATTTTGATATGGTATCAGAGCTTTCCTGATTGGATCTAGGAATTCTTCATTTGCAACCATCGAAGGATTGAGAGATTCATCAAGTAGAAAACAGAGATCTGGAAATTGATTTCAATGGCAGGAAGGAACGACCACAATCATCATTTGTTCTTATCTTCTTCAGATGTCGTTGGATCTGTGCAAATTGGAATTCAGTTGACAGGCATGGAGAACTCCACCGCATGGAGTCGTGCGATGCGACTCAATTTGCTTACCAGAAACAAATTGGGATTTATCGATGGCACAATCACACGAGATCGTTTTGCAGTTGATTTTGAGAAGCAGGATTGGGATCAATGTAATGCAATGGTGATTTCATGGATCGTCAACAATGTCAGCAAGGAACTTGTAAGTGGAATTCTTTTCTGCTCTAATGCTAGTGTGGTCTGGAGAGATTTAAAGGAGCGATTTGATAAGGTTAACATGTCTAGGATATATCATCTTCACAAAGCAATTGCTACCTTAACACAAGGTGTTTCCCCTGTTGTTGTGTATTTTTCAAAACTGAAAGACCTTTGGGATGAATTTGATTCGATTGTACCTCATCCTTGTTGTGACTGTTCAACATCGAAGGATTATGTTGATGGTTTGATAAGACAACGACTTCTCTAATTTCTTATGGGATTGAATGATAACTACAGTCAGGCTCGTAGTCAAATTCTCATGATGACACCTATTCTTACTGTGAATCAATGTTATGCTATGCTTATCCAGGATGAGAGTCAAAAGGTTTTATGTAGGGAGCAAATTGGTGATAACAGTGCAATCGATCACACAGCCTTGCTTTCCAACAAAATTAAAGACATAGGTAACATTGATCCCACAACACTATTCACTAACTGACCTAGATGAGGTGATTATGCAGGTAACACAAAAGGTAGTTCTGGAGGTGGAAATACAGGTGGATTTGGATATTATGGAGGTAGTGGCTCTAGATCTGGAGGAGGAGCTGGTAGCTCAGGAGCAAGTAGCTCTAGGTCTAGAAGGCTCTCTCCCTACTGCGAGATCTGCAATTTCAGAGGGCACACTAATGAGGCTTGTTTTAAGGCAATGCAATGCAACTATTATAACATGAGGGGTCATACTAGGGACAATTGTTACAAACTCATAGGTTACCCTGCTGATTTCAAAGGGAAGAAAAAAATCTCTGCAGCTAATAACCAAGCTCAACACACTGGAGTCACTCCACACCCTGTCCAACAACCTTACTTCACAATGGATCAATACAATCAAATCCTGAGGCTGTTAAACAAACCTCAGTTGAATGAGACTTCTGCAAATGCAAACATGACAGGTATATTTGCCAGCTCTTCTAGTTTAACCCATACACATCCTACACATCCACAATGGATAGTTGATAGTGGAGATACAAATCACATGGTGAGTGATAGCTCACTCTTTAATACTGGATTAACAGTTGCCACACCAGGGAAGGTTCAATTGCCCACAGGTGAGTCAGCTGTGATAACTCACTCTGGGAAATGTCAGTTAGAAGAAGATGATGTGATTACAAATGTATTATGTGTGCCTGAGTTTCAGTTCAATCTGTTATCTGTAGGTAGATTGACAAAAGAGTTACAATGTTGTGCTTTATTTTTCCCTGACTTCCTCATTATTCAGGACCTCTTCAATGGGAAAATGAAGGGGATTGGTGAGGAACGAAATTGTTTGTACACACTGAACACCAAAGTTGAGAAAGAACCTGCAAGGATAAAGTCTCTGAATGTAGCAAAATGCAAGGAAATAGCTGAGGTGTGGCACAAGAGGATGGGCCATGTACCTATGTCTGTGATTAGGAGATTAGACATAGTAAAGAATAAACAAGCATTTTCTTTACAACATTGTGATATATGTCCATTGGCTAGACAAGTTAGACTTCCTTTTCCTAATAGTGACACTAGAGCTTCTCATTGTTTTGATTTGATCCATATGGTTGTTTGGGGACCTTACAAAGTTGCTACTTATAATAATATGAGATATTTTCTCACTTTAGTTGATGACCATTCTAGATGGACTTGGACATTCTTGATGCATCTTAAATCTGATGTTTGCACTTTACTTAAAAGCTTTCTGACTTTGATAAAAACTCAATTTGGAAGGCAAGTGAAGGTACTTAGATCTGATAATGGGGGAGAATTCTTTAATACTCAATGTAGGGAGTTATTTGATCATCATGGTATTATTAATCAAAGCTCATGTCCACACACTCCACAACAAAATGGAGTGGTGGAAAGGAAACATAGGCATATTCTTGAAACTGCCAGGGCCATTCGATTTCAAGGTTTACCTTCTAGATTTTGGGGTGAATGCATCATTGTTGCTGTCTATATCATTAACAGAGTCCCATCAACTGTTTTAGGGAATAAAACACCTTTTGTCATGTTGTATCAAACACAAGCAAGCTTATCACACATGAGAGTCATTGGATGTTTATGTTATGCAACAAACTTGGTTAAGGGAGACAAGTTTGGGGCAAGAGTTATCAAAGTTGTATTGTTGGGATATGGGACTACTCAAAAAGGTTATAGGCTCTATGATTTGCAGAATAAAGTCTTCTTGACAAGTAGAGATGTATGTTTTTATGAGCACTTATTTCCTTTTCAGTCATACATTATGGATGATCTAAGTAAGATGGATGCAAATGATACTATGTTAATGCCTATTTTTCATCCAACTGAAATTACTGAAGAAGTTCCAGTTGCAAGGCTTGAAGAATGTGATAGTACACCACTTATTGATCCAATTACAACTGAGACAATGGTTGAAGCTGCAAGCTCCATGGATTCAGTTGGGCAACCACCAGCAAGGAGAACATCAACAAGGGTTAGTAGACCACCTATTTGGCAGAAAGATTTCATCACAAAACCAAGTTCAAAATCTGCAAACTCTTGTTTATACCCCATTGAAGATAATGTTACTTATGATAACCTGGTTGTCCCATATCAAAATTTTATAGCTCAAATGTCTATAGAGACTGAGCCACAATCTTATGAACATGCCATCTTGGATAAAAAATGGGTTGAAGCAATGAAATCTGAAATTAAGGCTCTACAGAATAATGGGACTTGGAAAGTAGTTTCATTGCCACCTGGTAAGAAGGCCATTGGTTGCAAATGGGTCTTCAAGATAAAGTATAAGGCTGATGGTGCTATAGAAAGGTTTAAGGCCAGATTGGTAGTAAAAGGTTACAATCAAAAGGAGGGTCTTGACTACCAAGAAACCTTTTCTCTTGTTGTAAAAATGGTGACTGTGAGGTCTGTAATTTCTTTGGCTGCAGCAAATGGATGGAGCATTCAACAGATGGATGTAGATAATACTTTTTTACAGGGAGATCTACATAAGGAAGTCTATATGCAATTACCACTAGGATTCAATAGTGATAGCAGTGAGGGATCACAAGTTTGCAGACTAATTAAGTCACTTTATGGCTTGAAACAAGCATCTAGGCAATGGAATGTGAAACTCACAAATGCTTTGCTCAAAGCAGGGTTTCATCAAAGTCATTTGGATTATTCATTGATGACCAAAAGGACAGTAGAAGGAATTGTGATAGTATTGATTTATGTAGATGATTTGTTGATTACAGGAAGTAGCAAAAAGTTGATAGACAATGCTAAACATGTCCTGAAAAGTAATTTCAAAATCAAAGACCTAGGAGATCTCAGATATTTCCTTGGTATAGAGTTTGTAAGAAACTCAGAAGGAATACTTATGCATCAAAGGAAATATGCTATGGAACTTATATCAGACTTCGAAATGAGTGGATCAAAACCATGTACTACACCAGTAGAGGTCAACCAGAAACTGACCACTTCAGATTTTGATGATCATTTCAAGCTTAATAATGGTCATGCTCTGCTGGATCCAGGTGGTTATCAAAGACTTGTTGGAAGACTACTATACCTTACAATTACCAGGCCTGATATTGCCTTTGTTGTACGAAGTCTTAGTTAGTTTATGCATGTTCCTAAGTCATCACACATGGAGGCAGCTCATAGAGTAGTAAGATATGTAAAACAAACGCCTGGTTTTGGTGTCTTGATGTCTACTAAACAAACCAACATTCTTCAGGGTTTTTGTGATGCTGATTGGGGGTCCTGTATCAACACCAGAAGATCCATCACTGGGTACATGATTATGTTTGGTAATTCATTAATCTCTTGGAAGTCCAAGAAACAGCCTACTGTGTCTAGAAGCGCAGCAAAGGTTGAGTACAGAAGCTTGACATCTACAGTAGCTGAAGTTGTTTGGTTAATTGGATTGTTCAGAGAATTAGGTGTTGAAATGAAATTGCCAGTGAGACTACATTGTGACAGCAAGGCTGCTTTACAAATAGCAGCAAACCCTGTGTTTCATGAGAGAGCAAAACACATAGACATAGATTGTCATTTCATTAGGGAAAAGATACAAAGTGGGCATGTACATACTCTGCATTTGTCTTCTGTTGAACAACCTGCATACATACTTACCAAAGGTCTGAGCAAGTTGCAACATGATCATTTAGTATCCAAGCTAGGAATGAGGAACATCTTTATACCACCTAGCTTGATGGGGGGTATTGAGCATATGGAAGAAAGTGGCTGATGAGCTGAGCTGTCTAAGTGGTTACAGTTTGTACAAGTGTCATAGAGTTAGTGGCTAGATACTAATTTTGTTATTCTGTTATAAAATTCTTTCCATTTGTTAGTTAAGCTTAAGTCAGTTTATACTTGTATATATACGCATGTACTGTACAGAGTGATTAACACGTTTTGAGCAATATACAGAAATTTCCCAATTCTCTTTGTTCTGAAGATATTAATTTTGATAATACACGCAACATGAAAGCTTCTTTTTTTCGTACTCTCTTCGCAAAAAATATGAAGAAATAAACGCTTGAAAAAGTCAAAGAGGGTTCAATAGTATCTTATAATACTAGATATAGGACCCCGTGCCAGCACGGGACCCAATAAATATTATTTTTTTATTTTAATTTATGTCATATTATGGAATTTGAGAAGTTATTGAAATTTTTATATGATTTTAAAAATATTTTAAATTTTTAGCTATTGTGATTTGCAGTACTTTTTTTTAACATAATTTTGAAAATAATATTTATTACTCTATTTGTTCTAATTTATATGGCACACGCAGAATTTCAAATATTAACCCTTTTTTATATGTCTCTTTAATATATTAAGTTGTTAATTATTGTATTTTATAGTACATTTTGAACCTAATTTTTTAATAATATATGTTATTTGCCATGTCCCAATTTATGTGGCATTAATAGATAGATTTGTTGGAGTCAAGAGATTTATTTTGTTAATTATTGTAATTTATATTTTTTTTCCGTCAATTTCAAACAATATATGTTGTTAATTCATAGAATATTTTTAATGTTAATTTTTTAAAAAAAATATGTGTGACTGTCCATGTCCCAATTTATGTGGCACATGTAAAGTTTTGACAATTAACCAAAATTTTAATACATTTAAAAAAATATTTTTAAGTCGTTAAATTTTAAGTAATTTAAATTGTTGTATTATTTATTACAATTTATAATACTTTTAAAGTAGTTGAAATATTGTACTATTTATTATGATTTATAACATTTTTTTTAATTTATGTCATATTATGGAATTTGAGAAGTTATTGAAATTCTTATATGATTTTAAAAATATTTTAAATTGTTAGCTATTGTGATTTGTAGTACTTTTTTTTTTTACATAATTTTGAAAATAATATTTATTACTCTGTTTGTTCTAATTTATGTGGCACACGCAGAAATTCAAATATTAACCCTTTTTTATATGTCTCTTTAATATATTAAGTTGTTAATTATTGTATTTTATAGTACATTTTGAACCTAATTTTTTAATAATATATGTTATTTGCCATGTCCCAATTTATGTGGCATTAATTGATAGATTTGTTGGAGTCGAGAGATTTATTTTGTTAATTATTGTAATTTATAGTTTCTTTTTGGTCAATTTCAAACAATATATGTTGTTAATTGATAGAATACTTTTAATGTAATTTTAAAAAAAAAATATGTGTGACTGTCCATGTCCCAATTTATGTGGCACATGTAAAGTTTTGACAATTAACCAAAATTTTAATACATTTTAAAAAAAAATTTAAGTCGTTAAATTTTAAGTAATTTAAATTGTTGTATTATTTATTACAATTTATAATGCTTTTAAAGTAGTTTAAATATTGTACTATTTATTATGATTTATAACACTTTTTTTTAATTTATGTCATATTATGGAATTTGAGAAGTTATTGAAATTTTTATATGATTTTAAAAATATTTTAAATTGTTAGCTCTAGTGATTTGTAGTACTTTTTTTTAACATAGTTTTGAAAATAATAGTTATTACTCTCTTTGTTCTAATTTATGTGGCAGATGCAGAATTTCAAATATTAACCCTTTTTTATATGTCTCTTTAATATATTAAGTTGTTAATTATTATATTTTTTAGTACATTTTGAACCTAATTTTTTAATAATATATGTTATTTGCCATGTCCCAATTTATGTGGCATTAATTGATAGATTTGTTGGAGTGTAGAGATTTATTTTGTTAATTATTGTAATTTATAGTTTCTTTTTCGTCAATTTCAAACAATATATGTTGTTAATTGATAGATTTTTTGGAGTGGACATTTTTTTATTAATTATTGTGATTTATTGTTTCTTTTACGTCAATTTCAAACAATATATGTTTATTATATAATCCATTTTATGTGGTACCAATATAATCTGGAGAGTCAATTAAATTTTTTATATAAGTTTTAAATAATTAAGCTGTTAATTATTGTAATGTATAGTATTACTTATATTATTTTTAAATATATTTAAATATTATATCTTAGGTTTTTTATCCTAATTTATATGGCATTGATAGAATTTAAAGTGTGAAATAATTGTTAATTATTGTAATAGATAATATGGAGTATTTAAGTCATTTATAGTATAGTAATTAATATATAATATGTAGTATTTAAGTGGAAGGTGGTGGGGCCCACTTAAATAGTTTGATAAATATATTGGATATTAGTAGTGATTTATAGTATAGTAATTAATAATATATAATATGTAGTATTTAAGTGCAAGGAGGTGGGGCCCACTTATATATTTTATATAGTAAGTATTGGACACTTGTAATGATTTTATTGGAACAATGGTAGTAAATCCTAGACTCTTCTTTATTATATAATCCATTTTATGTGGTACCAATATAATCTGGAGAGTCAATTAAATTTTTTATATAAGTTTTAAATAATTAAGCTGTTAATTATTGTAATGTATAGTATTACTTATATTATTTTTAAATATATTTAAATATTATATCTTAGGTTTTTTATCCTAATTTATATGGCATTGATAGAATTTAAAGTGTGAAATAATTGTTAATTATTGTAATAGATAATATGGAGTATTTAAGTCATTTATAGTATAGTAATTAATATATAATATGTAGTATTTAAGTGGAAGGTGGTGGGGCCCACTTAAATAGTTTGATAAATATATTGGATATTAGTAGTGATTTATAGTATAGTAATTAATAATATATAATATGTAGTATTTAAGTGCAAGGAGGTGGGGCCCACTTATATATTTTATATAGTAAGTATTGGACACTTGTAATGATTTTATTGGAACAATGGTAGTAAATCCTAGACTCTTCTTTATTATATAATCCATTTTATGTGGTACCAATAGAATCTAGAGAGTCAATTAAATTTTTTATATAAGTTTTAAATAATTAAGCTGTTAATTATTGTAATGTATAGTATTACTTATATTATTTTTAAATATATTTAAATATTATACCTTAGGTTTTTTATCCTAATTTATATGGCATTGATAGAATTTAAAGTGTGAAATAATTGTTAATTATTGTAATAGATAATATGGAGTATTTAAGTCATTTATAGTATAGTAATTAATATATAATATGTAGTATTTAAGTGGAAGGTGGTGGGGCCCACTTAAATAGTTTGTTAAATATATTGGATATTAGTAATGATTTATAGTATAGTAATTAATAATATATAATATGTAGTATTTAAGTGCAAGGAGGTGGGGCCCACTTATATATTTTATATAGTAAGTATTGGACACTTGTAATGATTTTATTGGAACAATGGTAGTAATTCCTAAACTCTTCTAATATATAGTAATATACATACAAAAAAAAAAAAATTAATCATCAACTAATAATGTAATTTTCCACATAAGGAAGTTAGAATGAACCCATCGTCCCTACTTTATACTAAAATAGTTTTTTCTTCTTTATTTGTCTATTTTAGCAAATCAAGAGAAATTTATCATTTTCTTCCAATATTACCCTTATCATTAAATAACTACATAAAATACTGATAGCTAGCCAAATTCAAATTTTCAAAGTATAACAAACACAATTAATTTAATAAAATATTAAAAAAGGGGAAGCCAGTCCCCTTACATAGCCATAATAGTAAGTTTTTTCGAAGTAACTGAACAATTGAATCGACTGGTATAGAATCAACTGCACATTAATAATACTTTTCTTTAAAAGGACGACTGAGTCAACATGAACCAAATAAAATGAAATGGATGGAGTACATAATAGATCTTTAGGAAAAGAAGTCTATATATAAATGAAACCCAAACCTCACCAACATTTTTTTAATATATATTTTATATATTAAGAGGAGGGGGTGGGTGGGGGGAAGAGATTTGTCATGGATATTTGATTGTTTTGTTTTGTATTGGACTTGTCCGTTGAAACTATAGTCTACATATATGACAAGTACAGCTTATGATTCTCTCGATGAAAGCAATTCGATAATAGCAAACTTACAAAGAGAAACCCGCAAACTCCGCTAAAATATTTTCAACAACTTCATCAACGTCTCTCTTATGTATTTTGCCATTTGTAACATATATGCTATACACTATCAACTCAAAAATTGGTCAGAAATAATGTCTATACTTATAAATTATACTAATAAATTAAATTAAACAAGTAACCTAATTATTAAAATTGTTTAAGTCATCTTAATTATCTTTTTTACTGGCCACAAAATCATGTTTGTCAGACTAAATAATAGGCAAACAGACAACTAACAAATGATCACCTCCTTTAAGTCATGCATCATATTGATTCATGGAATCATTAACCATGCATTCATCGTTTCCTTATATAGTCCAACGAGAGTGGATCGAGGATTGTCATTAAGGGGTGTCAATAGTTATAATAAAAAGTTATGCTTATGAGGCTAGTAGGACTAGATGCACAACTTCAAAGAATTTTCACAGTTCCTTAATTACTAAAATAAACATTTACATGTGTAAAAAGATATGAAAATACTTTTAAATATATATCAAAATTTGACCTCTATATACAATGTAATTTTTCCCTCTCGGATAAGGGTGGGTCTCCCCCTAGTGAGTTTCATATGGCATGTATAAATATAACTATTTCGCAAGGACGTAGCTATGTTATAGTCACGAGGGTGACCAAGACATCCTTCGTCGGAATATAATACCGTATATAAGTAAAATAATATACGAAGTGATTAAGTAACATATTCTGGATGCCCTTGACAGAACAAGATATTGTAGCCCAATGATTTTAGACGTGTTGAAAGAGCCAATGTTTAGGGTGCTCACATGTTTGAATCTCACTAGTAACAATATTTATTTTTATTCATTTTTTTTGGACACCCTCTGTGAAATTTCTGGCTCCACCACTATTTGGTACTTATAGTTTTAGAAGTTTATGAAAATAAATGAAAATATTTTTACGAAAAGCTTTATGTAGCAAAAACCAAACTTAAGGTGTGTTTGGTAAGAAGGAAAATGTTTTCCATGGAAAATGTTTTCTTGGAAAACAAGTAGATTTTGGACTTATTTTCTCATGTTTGGTTGGTGAGTAGAAAATATTTTCCGAAAAAGATTTTTTAGTGTTTGATTAATGAATGAAAAATCTTTTTGAGAAAATATCTTTTATTTTTACTACAGAGTAGAAAATAATTTTTGAATTGAAATTGAAAATATTTTTAAAAAATAAACTTAGATTTCTTTTTGGGGTGGGGGTGTGGGGGTAGGGGTGAGATGGGGTAGAAAAATAAAAAATTGAAATTGAAAATATTTTTTAAAAACAAACTTTTATTTCTTTTTGGAGGGGGTGGGGGGTCACGGGTAGGGGGTGGGGGTAGAGTGAAAAATAAAAATTTGAAATTGAAAATATTTTTTAAAAACAAATCTAATTTTTTTTGGAGGGGGTGGGGGGCTGATTGGGGGGGGGGGGGGTCACAAGTAGAGGGTGAAAAAATAAAAATTTGAAATTCAAAATATTTTTTTTTATTTTTTTTTTGGAGGGGGTGGGGGCGGGGGGGTCGCCGGTAGGACATGGGTGGGGTGAAAAAATAAAAAATTGAAAATGGAAATATTTTCTAAAAACAAACTTAAATTTTATTTTTATTTTGGGGGTTGAGGGATGGGTAGAGGGCTGGCGGGGGGTGAGGAGGGTAGGGTGAGGGTGGGGTCAAAAAATAAAAAAATTAAAATTAAAATTAAAAATATTTTTTAAAAACAAACTTTAATTTTTTTTGGAGGGGGGCTGGGCCGGGGGGTGGGGTGGGATGAAAAAATAAGAATTTGAATTTGAAAATATTTTTTAGAAACAAACTTTAATTTTTTATTTTTTTTTGGGGGAGTGGAGGTGGGGGTCTGGCGGTGGGAGGGGTCGAGGGTATGTGTGGGGGTGAGGTGAAAATAAAATTTGAAATTGGAGATATTTTTTAAAAACAATCTTTTTATTTTTTTTGGGGGGGAGGGGGTTAGTGGCTGGCGGGGGTAGGGTGGGGTAAAAGAATTGTAATATGAAGTTGGAGGAGAGTTTTAGAAAATGTTTTCCTTAATTTTTGAAGGGAAGTCATTTTTCTTAAATTTGAGGAAAATGAGTTGATTTAAAAAATATTTTTCAATACCCAACCAAACATGAGAGAATTGAAAAACATTTTCTGAAAAATATTTTCTTTCATACCAAACACACCCTTAATAAGCTTAAATGAGGAAGTGTTTTTTTTTTTTTTTTCCAAAAGACCCTTCTCTCACACTTTCCCATGCAATTAGAAGATGACCATATATAAGAATACATTTTAGGAAAAAAATATTTTATTATATCAATGAACCTTTGATTGCACATTAGTTTGTTTTTTATTTCAATGAGCTAATAGAGTAGTTAAAACATTGGTGTCCCTTTCTGGTACTGTGGCAGTTGCTATTTCATTAACTTTTTTCTCTAAGTCTTTTCTGTTTACCTTTCTAGTTTGTTCATTTTTCTTTCTCATTATCTGCTTGCAAGCTTTTATCAATTTCTTCAATGTTTTTTTGGTTTGTGAAATCTTTAGTGGCTATTTCATTACGATAAAAATAGTTTTTAACGGCAATAAATATGCACATTAACAAAAAGTGGTAAAACCTTATTGGCATTTAGTTAATTGTTATTGGATTCAATGTCACTATAGGCTTTAGAGACATTTACAAAGAGTGTTAAATTGCCTCTAAAACATATATTTAGCAGCAATTAAGTTATTGTTGTTAAATAATTACCTCTAAAGTAGTGTTCCCACAAATATTTTGATTGAATCAGTGGAAAAAAAATAGTAATTATGTTTTCATCCAGAAAAAATTAGGAAGTTTTTCACTATTTCAGAGAGAATCTGTTTCTCATTGTGCATTTTTTGAGTAAATTATTTCGATGAAAAATGAGTAGAAAAATAATGTTTTATAATATAAATGTCTCACTAAATCGTAGAGGGAAAAAAACTTTTATTTCTAGTATTAATGTGTTCCACTATATATGATGTAGCTTGGAAAATATAATTCAATTGTTCGATAGTGCTTGGCGTTTCCAGTAACTAACTATCCTTTGCGAGTATGATTTTTCCCTCATTATTGAATTAAACTCTGCTTGAAGTTGACATTACAGTCCATTACCACGTGTGGTTCTTTCTCTCTCCAAAGTTCTTTTTTCCTTAACGATATAGCAATTGTTTATATTCACATTATTTTAATATGGGAGTTAGCCTTCCCGTATCTGTATTTGTATCATTAATTGTTATTATTTCTATCATCGACTATTAACATTTGTATTTGTATTGCAGAGAGAGGAATAAAAGAGAGAGAGAAGGCAAAGAGAGGCGAGCGAGAGAGGGTACAAAGAGAGAAGAGAGACGAGCGAGAGTGCAGAGAGAGGAAAAAGGCGAGGAAGGAAGGAAGGAAGAAAGGAGAGAGGAAAGAGAAATTTGCTATAAAAATCGTAACTATAGTTGTGAATCGTTATTGTAACACCCCGACTTTTCGAAACATCTAATTAACTCATACCTTCATGGAAAGACAAATAGGGTGAGTAATAAATTAAGAATGATGTAGTATGTCATATTTTTGAAGTTAGGTAAGTGGGAAAATAAAAGTTGGCAAAAGTTATTGTAAGTTTCTTTTTAAAGATTTCTCTGAAATTTGGGTTAAATGTCTCGGAGGTTTTCTCCCAATCTATAAAGAGTTATGGGGCCTACAACCTATCAAATCGAAGGTCTACGAGTCTAGTTTCCAACGCATCAAACCTTTGTTCATACGACTTTAGAATAGAGAGATATTTGCATTTTTGCGAGACTGCGCAAGCAGGCACGTGAGGTGGAGCCCTAGGTCGGTGGAACTTTTTATATATCTTCTTCTTCGACTTTTTATTCTTTTTTTTAGTTAAGAACCAGAAAACTTAGAAAACTCATTTCTAGGATCAACCAAATTATAGATTTTCTCGACTGAAGTCCTTGATGAAAGTTGTTCTACGCGTTGAGCTCGTCATCGTGGTATAATTTGTTTTATCAATTTCATAGCATATCATACTTTGGTGTTGGGACAGCAAGGGTTTGGACATATTATGAGGTTTTGAGGTGTATTACGAACTTAGGATCAAGGTAAGATCCTTCTTTCATCGACTTTAGCTTTGATAAGCCGGAAATAGCAATTTGCGACGGAAATACATATCTTTTATCGGATTATCGTGGTATATTCTATTCTTGTATGTTGATTATGGTCCTTCCTTATTGTAGTATCGAGGGGGTTGTGAGTAAAAGTCGTTAGGCCTCGTGAATTCAGCGAAAAAGGTATGTTAAGGCTATTCCCTTTTTACGACATGTTTCCTTAAAGCTTAGGAGCAATGTAATTGGGTTGTTATCGTTGTTATACTTGTAGCCATTATTGTTGATTGTTGGCTGCTCGAGTGGATATAATCCTCACTTGTCGAGATTCTTATTCATTTAGTAGCGTCCCTATGTTGGACACGACTTAGAGTCTATTCTTATAGGTTGCTTATAGCTAAATTGCTCGCTTTTAGCTTATTGGATTGTTATTGTTGCTCTTGGATCTATTGTGGTTACCTGCAGGAATGTGATCTATGCCTAGAAGGGCTATGAATTGCCTACGAGGCTATGTTGACGCCTAAGAAGGCTATGTGCTGCCTATAGGGCCATGTTGTTGCTTGAGAGGTCTATGAGTTGTCTATAAGCTATATTGATGCTTAAGAGAGCTATGTGCTGCCTACGGAGCTATATTATTGCCTAAGAGGTCTATGTGACTGCCTACGGGGCTAGGGGACTACCGATGGTGGTATATAGACTGATTGGCACCTTCTAGGCTTATGGGGGCCTGGGTAGGTGGTCTTGTGTGTTGTTTGTACCTGTCGAGCTTATGGGGGCTTGGTTAAGTTGTTGTTTTTTTTTTTTTTTTATATGTTTAGATTTAGGAGCAGGTTAGTACACTTATCTTATCCTTGATTTATTTATCGGATTACTCCCAGTATATTAGGATACTTGCTCATAGTCTATTGCCTTTCATACTTGGTACAATATTTCCTACTGATGCCCCATTGCCTGGGGGTATTGCATTCATTCCTCCAGGTCCTGACATGTCACGACCCGAGAGCACCCCCTAGTCGTAACCGGAGTACTCGACCTCGAAGAGGTCTAATACTAGCCTCTTAGCATTCATTCATCGCATAGACACTAAAACCATAAGGAATTTAAAACTTTCTTTACCAAGAAAACATTTCATAATTTTAAAAAAAAAATAATAGCAAGCGGAAGACTTTCTAGACTTTATACATGATGTCTCAAAACCATCTAATACTTTAGAGTACAAAATTTGGGACCAATCCCGTACACAACTTAAACAATACTAAAAAGACATAAAAGAACATATTGGGTATTGTCCTCGAATCTATGAGGACTCACCAAGTCTTCATCTTCAACACTTAGAAACCTATCAAAGCCATGACATGTCATCATCTCCAAATCCCTACACTTTAGTTCAAAAAGGGAAAGAAAGGGGTTAGCACAATTAAGTACTAAGTATGGAGACCATGCAAAAACATGCCAAAATGGACATTTTCAAGGAAGTAATGCTTTCATATCATTTGATAAAACCTCTCCTTTACAAGTATAAGAGACATAATACAAGTCAACATTAACATATGAGACCATAGCCAAGCACACACATACTTAACATAAGTCCATATACAACCCATGCTTAACTTTAAAAGAACACATGTCATTTCATTACCATAAGACCTCTACCTAATATAACCTTAAGACACACTTGAGTGAGACAAGAAGTGATCGCCCATACAACCTCTTCAAGCACACTTAAGTGTTCCCTAAGATTACCTTAGATAAGGACATTTCCTTTATAACATGACATCAATAGACCAACATTCTTTAAGAAACCATTTTGGAGACATTCAAGCACATAAGGGGACTTTCACATAATAATCGTTAGACTTAGGGAACTCACTTTAGTATCTTCAAAGCCTACTCGTGCCATGTGTAGATAGCATCCCATACTACTACCTACACGTTGTAGAACCTATCCAATAACTAGAGTGCACATCCCACATGATGGGAATAGGCATAACCGACATAGACCATACTAGCTAGGTATGGAATCCGAAGTCTATCCTACTCCGTGGAGGTTGTTCTACTTGCCAAAGGTAGAACTAGTAAGCAACCCATGTAGGCACATGGTTTAGGGGATGTCCAAGGAAGTTCATTGTGCCTAATCTCATACTCAACTAGGCCACCTTCCTAACCACATCCACTCGGTGCTAGCCTTATTTCCCATAGAGTATTCAATCACATATGTACTTAGAGAAGGTTCCTTTTCTAGTTCAACCAACTCATAGTACCTCTTCCCAAGAAAGGCCCCATTTCTTAGTCATGGCCAATCAAGGTTCATAAGGATAGCTCATTAAATCCCCCTAGAAGGGTGCCTTAGGCCTACCGATCCAAGGTTCATCATTTCACACATGAGAAGGGATACCACCATTAGGTCTACCGATTTCATGGTTTTACATTTACTTAGGAAAGCTAGACTTATGAAAGGGCACCATTTCTTAGTTTTGCCGATTCAAGTCTTGGCCTAGAATTCCTCTTTTAGCATTTATAGAAAGGGCACCATTTCTTAGTTTTGCCCATTTCACACATTCATGCATTCAAGACTTTAAGTAACAAGGAGGGACACTTTAGTCTACTAACCAAGTCACAACATTTTCATTTAAGGATACTTCATAATCCAACATCATTTCACATATACATCATGAGAAATCATACTTTAACTCACAATGCTATCCACTTTACATAGGATCATCACAAGATCACATAAAACTCATTCACATCATACCTTCACATATAGCTTCACATAAAACTCATTCACACCATACCTTCACATATAGCTTCACATAAAACTCATTCACACCATACCTTCATATATAGCTTCACATAAAACTCATTCACACCATACCTTCATATATAGCTTCACATAAAACTCATTCACACCATACCTTCATATATAGCTTCACATAAAACTCATTCACACCATACCTTCATATATAGCTTCACATAAAACTCATTCACACCATACCTTCACATATAGCTTCACATAAAACTCATTCACACCATACCTTCATATATAGCTTCACATAAAACTTTACGTATAGCTTCATATAGGACTTTACATATAGCCTCATTCATATATAATAATATAACAATACAATAACACTCATATAATGCCCTTCATGGCCTCAATCATAATACATTCCATAAGTAGACACCTCCACCATAAGTGGATCACACATCAACCTATCAAAATTTTATATCAATTCTACATTAACAATGAAGTTAGGCCAACTTACCCTTTTCCAAAGCCACAATCACCATTCCTCAACTCTCCAATAATTCACAATAGATAAACATAGATAATAATAGAAATCAACTATTCAACTCAATTTAAGCATAATTCTATCATCATTCAATCATAAACAATAACCCCACTTCATAAGCCAACTTTTGGAAATTTGCAAAGACATGGGTTCATGGAATTTCCTTTCTTAAAACCATCAATAATAACATAAATCCTCATTAAAAAAAACATTTAATGCAAGAACCCATGCTAGAATCGAAATTAGGATTTTGAGTTTTTGAACAACTTTTGAAATCTTTTGGATTGACTCTTTGATTGAAGAAGGAATCAAAGATGAAGAGTCTCCATACCTTATTCTTCAAGAACCAAACGAAATTAGAGAAGAAATCAGCAGCCACCATCCACCCTAGCTCCATCTTTCACCTTGAGCTTCCATGGGGTTTTGAGAGAGTTTTTTTTTTTTGAGAGAGGGAGGGTTTCTTTTTTCTTCCTAATTGGAGTGATTTAAATGGAAGAATTTTGGTCAAAAGGGTTTTATAATTTCTAGGAAATAATATATGTCCTTTGGAAAAAAATGGTCCAACACTTAGAAAAAAAAAGAGGCGGGTGAACAGTAATTTCTGTCACTGGAAATTTGCATTTTCTGCTGGACAGATTTTACGAAAATGGGCATAACTTTTTCGTCCGAACTCCGAATGAGGTGAAACGAAGTGCGTTAGGTAGCTAACTCAAAGGGCTTTCCATGGATATGTTATGGTCCACCCAATTATTTGTGTGCTAGGAGATATGACCCTCCAAAGTAGACCCTCGAAAAAGGCTTCACTTGGAAATTTCGGATTTTGATACGGTTGCTCTAAAATTTGGGTTAGACCCATTTCCCACTCAATTTGACCCCCTAAACAAGAATATGAAGTCGGATTTTCGAAAAACGAAACGGATCTTTTTATATATAGCTAAACAAGTTTCCGGTAACTTCCGAAGCACATTTTAAGAACTTTTTGGGTCAAATTCAATTATAACTATTTCATTAAGTTCTCGACTCCAACCTCACATGTGAGGCTCTAGTTTCACTCTATCATTTTCCGGGTCGTTACATGACAGACGACCCAGTAGACCTCCTTAGCAATAGGATTGACTTCTATCTGGTTGGCTAGCCCCTTTCCTTCGGAGCTGCCAGAGTTAGGAGGTTTGTTAGCCTTTGTTGTATATATTTTTATGGATAGGCTGGGGCCCTGTCCCGCCAATCTTTACTACTCTTAGAGGCTTGCAGACTAGCGTGTGGGGTGTATAGCTACGTTATGGCCATGTTGGCCTAGTTAGTTGGTTTGCTGAAGCTTGTTAGTTGTTTGATGTATTATCTTGATATATATTTCCTTTCAATTTCAGTATAGAGATCATGGTGGCCTCGACGTCCCAATCAGGACTTCTGGTGCTAGTTGGCTATTTCTTTATATGAACTCTTGGGAGTAGTTGTTTCTTTTATAGATCTTTCGACAGGGGCCTTGCCGGTCGAGGGCTTAATTTTAAGTCGAGATATACTTGTTTGTTTTCTTGATTGCGTGTGGCTTCCATGCACTAGTAGGAAATGGTTCGACAGGATCGGCTTGGGCCTGAGTTTTGGCATTAGAAGCCAATTGTGCCTCTTGAGTTTGGGGCGTGACAATCTTGGTATCAGAGAAACGTCGTATCCTAGGGATTCTGCAAGTCATGTCTAGTAGAGTCTTGTTTATAAATGTGTTGTGCACCACATTTGATAAGCAAGAAGCTACTGGCATGTTAGAATGACTATCCTTCTTTTTCTCACCTCGTGCTATAGAGCTATATCTTAAGAGTTGAGGTTTTTTGGTTTATAATTGATATTTGTATGTAGATAGAGATGACTGACACCAAACAGTCACAGCTAGCCATGGGCTAGATATAGTTGCAGGCGAGGGTACCAACAAAGTACCACAGGTGGAGGTAGCCCATTGTGAGACCTAGGGGGAGACATCTTCTCAGCCCCCTATAGCTTTTCCACCGCTTTAGGAGCCCCGGCTCCACCAGCAGTACCACCTCTAGTTCCTCTTATTCCATTTGATCGGGATTTCAAGAGTGCAGTATGTATGTTAGCACAGTTAGTAGCTGCGCAGCGCCAGTCAGTTGCGCCAGATGTTGCCAGACCTTCTGAAGGGCCTGAAAATTTGAAGTTCGTGAATTTCTTGCCTTGAATCCTTTACAATTTATAGGGACAGATTGCAAAGAGGACCATCAACACTTTGTTGATCAGCTTCATAGGATCTTCAGAGTCATGCATGCCTCAGCGATTGAGTCAGTCGAGTTAGCAGCATTTCGATTGCATGATGTTGCAGTATTGTGGTACGAAAGTTGGGAGAGATCTAGGGGAAAAGATGCATCTCTACCCACTTAGGATAGCTTTACAGAAGCTTTCATAGATTACTATTTACCTCGAGAGATTAGGGATGGTTGGGTGGACCAGTTTCTGAACCTCCGTCAGGGCAGCATGAGTGTCCGAGAGTACAAGCTGAGATTTGATTCATTGGATAGATATGCACCGGCATTTGTTGATACAATGCATTAAAGGGTGCGTAGATTTGTAGGAGGGCTTGACTCAGACTATATCGATGCTTGTTCTACCATTGCACTAAATGATAATATGGATATCTCACGAATTCAGGCCTTTGCATAAGGCATAGAGGATCGCCGACATCTACAATATATAAGTGAGGGTCGAGAGAGACAGACAGAAGAGGGCTAGGTCGGTTGGTTCACAGAGAGATTTTCAAGGTGGTCCCAGACCTAGATATTCTAGTAAGCCACCTAGACCTCCACCACAGTAGTTCCAGGGTAGTAGATTTGATTGTCGGGGACAGTTAGGCCCAGGTGAAGGTTCACGAGCATCAGGCTCTCAACAACAGAAGAATTCAGGCCAGGCTAAGACAACCTCGTCGCGTTGCGCTACTGGCGGTAGGATGCATTTCAGAGGTGCAGGCGGGGTTCCACAGGTTGTTATTCTTATAGACAAAAGGGGCATGGGTGGAGGAACTGCCCGACCATAGGTCAGGGTGGTATAGGTCAGTCGACCGGGTCAGTAATGGTTCCTCCTCATCAGCACAGTCTACAGGGCGTGGACCCCAAACTTCAGCAGGTAGAGGTAGAGGCAGAGAGGGAGCATCTAGATCTGGCTATGGCCAAAACCGTACATATTCACTAGCCGGCTGACAAGACTCAGAGTCATCACCAAATGTTGTGACAGGTGCATTGATTGTCTACTCATATTGTGTTTATGCCTTGATAGATCCTGGATCTACTCTGTTTTATGTTACTCCATTTATTGCAGGGAAGTTATGCATAGTAGCAGAGTCATTAGATGGACCCTTTATTGTATCTACACCAGTTGGTCAGTCTATTATTGCCAGGAGAGTCTATCGAGGTTGCACGGTAGAAATGGTCGACCGTCAGACCTCTGTAGACCTGGTAGAGTTAGAGATGGTCAATTTTGACGTCATTATGGGTATGGATTGGTTAGCGTCTTGCTATGTTAATGTTGAGTGTTGGACAAAGATTGTTGATTCCACTTTCGAGGAGAGTCAGTTCAAGAATGGAAAGCCGATACAACAATGCCAAAAGGTAGGTTTATTTCCTATCTTAAGGCGAGGAGGATGATTACTAAGGGTTGTAAGTATTATCTTGTTCGCGTTCATGAAATAGATGCAGAACCACCGACTATTCAGTCTATTCTGGTAGTTAATGAGTCTAGATGTATTTCCAGACGAGCTTCCTGGTATCCCTCCAGAATGGGAAATTTATTTTGCTATCGATATGCTACCAGGTAGACAACCCATATATATCCCTTCGTATAGAATGGCTCCTACTGAGCTAAAGAATTTGAAGGATCGGCTGAAAGACTTGCTGGATAAAGGCTTTATCAGGCCTAGTGCTTCACCATGGGGTGCACTAGTGTTATTCGTGAGGAAGAAAAATGGCTCACTGAAAATGTGTATCGATTACTGACAGTTGAATAAGGCGACTATAAAGAATAAGTATCCTCTCCGGAGGATCGATGACTTGTTTGATCAGTTACAAAGTGTTGAGTGCTTCTCAAAGATTGATTTAAGATCAGGGTACCACCAGTTACGAGTTCGGGAGTAAGACGTTCCAAAGACAACTTTTAGAACTAGATATGGACACTTTGAGTTCTTGGTAATGTCTTTTGGATTAACTAATGCCCCAGAAGTGTTCATGGACCTGATGAATAAACTTGTTTGTGATTGTATATATTCAGGCCTAGACTTATTTGTGATTATATTTATTGATGATATTTTCGTGTATTCCCGTTCAAAAGTTGAGCATGCAAATCATCTGCGAGCAGTCCTTAAGATTTTTCGAGACCGAGAACTTTATGCAAAGTTTTATAAGTGTGAGTTCTGGTTGGACTCTAAGCTTTCTTTCTTAGGCCATATTGTATCAAATGCAGGTATTGCGACTGATACACAAAAGATTGAGGCCGTAAAGACTTGGCCCAGACCCATGACTCCGACTGAGGTTCATAGTTTCCTAGGGTTAGCTGGGTACTACAGAAGGTTTGTAGAGGGGGTTTCTTCACTTTCAGCACCATTAATGAAGCTGACTCAAAAAACAGCTAAATTTCAGTGGACTGAGGCTTGCGAGCATAGTTGCTAGGAACTGAAGGACAGGTTGACATCAACACCAGTTCTAGCATTGCTAGAGGGTTCAGAAAGTTATGTGGTGTACTGTGATGCTTCTGGTGTTGGGTTGGGATGTGTTCTAATGCAACATGGTAAGGTTATCGCATATGCTTTAAGGCAGTTGAGGAAGCATGAGAAAAACTATTTGACCCACGATTTAGAGTTGGTTGTAGTTGCGCATGCGTTAAAGATCTGGAGACATTATTTGTATGGCGTTCATGTTGACATCTTCATAGATCATAAAATCCTTCAATACATCTTTAGACAGAATGATTTAAATCTGCGACAGCGTCGATGACTTGAGTTACTGAAAGACTATGACGTGGATATTTTATATCATCCAGAAATAACGACTATGGTGGTTGATCCCCTCAGTCGAAGATCTATGGATAGTTTATCCTATTTAGGTATTGAGAAGCGTGAGCTAGCACGAGAGTTTCATCAGTTAGCTAGCTTGGGAGTCAGATTGTTAGAGGTAGACGATAGTGGGGTCACAATTCTGGACACAACCGTATTATCTCTAGTTGTAGAGGTTAAAGCACGGCAACAGGAGGATCCTAGCTTAGAGCAGCTCAGAGCCAAGGCTCAGGATCAGAAGTCTTTCTCATTTGATATAGCATGAGATGGATTCCTTAGATATAGCAGTCGATTGTGTGTTCTAAATGTTGTAGGGCTTCGACATCAGATTATGGAAGAGGCACATTATTTCCGTTATTTTGTTCACCCTTATTCGACGGAGATGTACCATGATATTAAGGAGATCTATTGGTGGCACGGGATGAAGAAGGACGTTGCTGAGTTTGTGGCACAATGTCCTAACTGCCAATAGTTGAAGGTTGAGCATCAAAAGCTCGATGGGCCAGTCTAGGATATAGCCATTCCTTTATGAAGGTGGGAAGCAATTAATATTGATTTTATTACATGTTAACCTCGATCGCGTCGTAAGTTTGACTTTATTTGGGTAATTGTTGACAGACTATCAAAATCATCCCACTTCTTACCAATCGGTGCTACTTTTACAGCCAAAAAAATATGTAAGGCTCTATATTAGAGAGGTTGTTAGGCTACACAGGGTCCCAATATCTATTATCTCTGATAGAGGAGCACTATTTACCGCTAACTTCTGGAAGTCCTTCCAGAAAAGACTGGGGACACATGTTAATCTTAGTATAACCTTTCACCATCAGACAGATGGTCAGGCTGAGCGCACAATTTTGACACTTAAGGATATGTTATGGGCGTGTGTGCTAGACTTCAAGAGAAGTTGGGATGAACACTTGCCTCTTATTGAGTTCACATACAATAATAGTTATCATTCCAGCATTGGGATGACACCTTATGAGCCTTTGTATGGGCAAAAATATAAATCCCCCATTGGATGGCTCGAGGTAGGTGAGTGAGGGTTAATTGAACCCGACTTAGTACAACAGACAGTGGAGCAGGTTAAGCTCATTCGAGAGAGGTTGCTAACAGCTCAAAGGCGATAGAAGTCATACCCAGATGTGCGACGAAGGGACTTATAGTTTTGTGTCGATGACTGGGTATTCTTAAAAGTTTAGCCTATAAAGGATGTTATGAGATTTGGCAAACAAGGCAAGCTTAGTCCAAGATTCATTGGGCCATACCGAATCCTTCGGATGGTAGGACGAGTGGCTTATGAGTTAGAATTGCCTTCGGGGCTAGAATCTGCTCATCTAGTTTTCCATGTATCGATGCTACAGAAGTGCGTTGGAGACCCTTCTCGGATTGTCCCAATTGAGGATGTTCAGATCACAAAGGAGTTGTCCTATGAGGAAACTCCAGTTGCCATATTAAATTGACAGGTCCGTAAATTGAGGACCGAAGAGGAGGCTTTGGTTAAATTATTGTGGAGAAATAAGAATAGAGAAGAGGTGACCTGGGAAGCTGAGGATGGCATGAGGTCCAAATATGCTCACTTGTTTCATACCCCAGGGTGATGGCATATCAGTTTATATTAGTGTAGTGAAGTAAGATACCTATCTGATTTTTTATATTGTTGCTTATTATTATGGTTTTTGTCGTTATATTTGTACTCGTACTGTTATTGCGGAGCTATAGTGCTTAGTTATTTATGTCCTCCTGTGAGACGCCTAGGTTAGAATTTATGCGTTTCAGGTTCCTGGATAGTCACATTTACAAAGGATATCTGCCTAAATTTTGGCAACTCCTAAGGACTTAACCGCATGACTCAGATTTCTCATTCGAGGACGAATGTTTCTAAGGAGGGAAGGATGTAACACCCCGACTTTTCGAAACGTCTAATTAACTCATACCTTCGTGGAAAGACAAAGAGGGTGAGTAATAAATTAAGAATAATATGGTATGTCATATTTTAAGTGTTCAAGGGTATTATCTCAAGTTTTAAATTTAGGTAAGTGGCAAAATAAAAGTTGACAAAAGTTATCGTAAGTTCCTTTTTAAATATTTCTCTGAAATTTGGGTCAAATGTCAAGGAGATTTTCTACGAATATATAAATAGTTATAAGGCCTACGACCTATCAAATCGAAGGTCTATGAGTGTAGTTTCCAACGCATCAAACCGTTTGTTCATACGACTTCAAAATAGAGAGATATTTACATTTTTGCAAGATTGTGCAAGCAGGCATGTGAGGTGGGGCCCTAGGTCGGTGGAACTTTTTATATATCTTATTCTTTAACTTTTTCATCAATTTTTTAAATCGACGATGATGTCACACATCGCATTGGGGTTGCTTGGATGAAATGGAGGCTTGCCTCTGGAGTATTGTGTGATGAGAAAATTCCACCGAAACTTAAAGGTAAGTTCTACAGAGTGGTAGTTAGACCGGCCTTGTTGTATGGAGCGGAGTGTTGGCCAGTCAAGAACGCACATGTTCATAAAATGCATGTTGCGGAGATGAGGATGTTGAGATGGATGTGTGGGCACACTAGGAGCGACAAGATTAGGAATGAGGTTATTTGGGAGAAGGTGGGAGTGGCTTCTGTGGTGGACAAGCTGAGGGAAGCGAGATTGAGATGGTTTGGACATGTGAAGAGACGAAGCGCAGACGCCCCAGTGAGGAGATGCGAGGTAATGGTGGTAGAGGGTACGCAGAGGGGTAGAGGTAGGCCCAAGAAGTATTGGGAAGAGGTGATTAGACAAGACTTGGCTATGCTTCACATTACCGAGGACATGACTCTAGATAGGAAGGAGTGGAGGTCGTGTATTAAGGTTGAAGGTTAGTAGGGTTAGCGTGTTGTCTTCCCTTGCGAGGGTATGGGTTGTTAGCATTTGGAGTAGTCCTAGCCTTATGTTGTGTACTGCGTTTCACTCATCACATTACTTTCTTGATGTTATTGTCTCATTTGTTGATTATACGTTATCTTTTGTATTGGCTGTTATGTTTTATAGATATATCTCTTGTCACTTAGATTTGATGTTCTTGAGCTGAGGGTCTCCCGAAAACAGCCTCTCTACCTCCACGAGGTAGTGGCAAGGTCTGTGTACACTCTACCCTCCCCAGACCCCACCTAGTGGGATTTCACTGGGTATGTTGTTGTTGTTGTTGTTGTTTTAAATTAAGAACCAGAAAACATAGAAAATCCATTTCTAGGATCAACTAAATTATAGATTCTCTCGACTTAAGTCCTTGACGAAAGTTGTTCTACACGTTGAGCTCGTCATCGTGGTATAATTTGTTTTATCAATTTCATAGCATATCATACTTTGGTGTTGGGACAGCAAGGGTTTCGACATATTATAAGGTTTTGAGATGTATTATGAGTTTAGGATCAAGGTAAGACACTTCTTTCATCGACGCTAGCTTTGATAAGCCGCAAATAGCAATTTTTGACGGAAATACATATCTCTAATCGGATTATGGTGGTATCTTCTATTCTTGTATGTTGATTATGGTCCTGCCGTATTGTAGTATCGAGGGGGTTGTGAGTAAAAGTCGTTAGGCCTCGTGAATTCAGCGAAATAGGTATGTTAAGTCTATTCCCTTCTTACGACATGTTTCCTTAAAGCTTAGGAGCAATGTAATTGGGTTGTTATCGTTGTTATACTTGTAGCCATTATTGTTGATTGTTGGCTGATCGAGTGGATATAATCCTCACTTGTCAAGATTCTTATTCATTTAGTAGTGTCCCTATGTTGGACACGACTTAGAGGCTATTCTTATAGGTTGCGTATAGCTAAATTGCTCGCTTTTAGCCTATTGGATTGTTATTGTTGCTCTTGGATCTATTGTGGTTATCTACAGGAATGTGATCTATGCCTAGAAGGGATATGTTTTGCCTACAGGGATATATTGATTCCTAGAAGGGCTATGAATTGCCTACGGTGCTATATTAATGCCTAAGAAGGCTATGTGCTGCCTATAGGGATGTTGTTACCTAAGCGGGCTATGAGTTGTCTATAAGCTATACTGATGCTTAAGAGAGTTATGTGCTGCCTACAGAGCTATATTGTTTCCTAAGAGGGCTATGTGACTGCCAGGTGGGCTAGGAGACTACCGATAGGGGTATATAGACTGATTGACACCTTCTAGGCATATGCGGGCCTAGGTAGGTGGTCTTGTGTGTTGTTTGTACCTGCCAAGCTTATGGGGGCTTGATTAGGTTGTTGTTTTATTATTTGTTTATATGTTTAGATTTAAGAGCAGGTTAGTACACTTATCTTATCCTTGATTTATTTATCGAATTACTCCCAGTATATTAGGATCTGCTCATAGTCTATTGCCTTTCATACTCGGTACAATATTTCATATTGATGCCCCATTGCCTGGGGGTACTGCATTCATTCCTGCAGGTCCCGACAGACAACCTAGTAGACCTCCTCAGCAGCAGGATTGACTTTTATTTGGTTGTATAGCCCCTTTTCTCTGAAGCTGCCAGAGTTGGAAGGTTTGTTAGCTTTTGTTGTATATATTTTTATGGGTAGGCTAGGGCTCTGTCCCGCCAATCTTTACTACTCTTAGAGGCTTGCAGACTAGTGTGTGGGGTGTACAGCTACGTTATGGCCATGTTGACCTAGTTTGTTGGTTTGATGAAACTTATTAGTTGTTTGATGTATTGTCTTGATATATACTTACTTTTAGTTTCGGTATAGAGATCATAGTGGCCTCTACAGCCCAATCAGGACTTTTGTGCTAGTTGACTATTTCTTTGTATGAACTTTTGGGAGTAGTTGTTTCTTTTATAGATCTGTTCATAGGGGTCTTGCCGGCGAGGGCTTAATTTTAAGCCGAAATATACTTGTTTGTTTTCTTGATTGCGTGTGGCTGCAATGCGCTAGTAGCAAATGGTTCAGCAGGGTCAGCTCGAGCTTGAGTTTTGGAATTAGGAGCCAGTTGCGTCCCTTGAGTTTGGGGAGTGACAATTCTTTAACTATTGTTATATTTAGTAAATGCATTATATAATCCCCGAGAAAAAGACATAAATTCCCTCCTAAATTTGTGTCAAAAAATCAGTTATACGTTCAAACTATTGTGATGACCTATTACACACCTAATCTTGTTCAAAGTGATATTAATATCCCCTTAGAACGTGACATGGTAAAGAAAGTGTCTTCACCTTCCTTAAGGTGCGTGAGAAGAAAAAAATATATGTTAAAATGACGAAATTTCAACACATGGCACTATTTTATTGGACATTGTATAATTATGTATTATAATTTTTAATATATTAATTATTTCAATTTTCTTTCTTTTTTTAATCTTTTTATTGGTGACCCTAATTTCTTTAAAGATTTAACATTTTTCTTTATTTTGAGTTCTTCTTCTTCTTAAGAAATCACTGTATTTGTCATCATTGATTGTTTGATGAAAGCACATCCAACACTCTACCCATAAAGAGGAACTCTTAAAAAATAGGAAGGAGTGGAGAAAATGATGACTTTCATCGAAAAGTTAATAATTTTCAACTTAAAGTTCATGATTTTTCCGTTTGAACTCGCCGGAGGATTCACCGAAAAAGAATCATGAGAAAGATAATGATTTCTATTGAAAATTCTATGACATTTATGCATAAAATTCATGATTATATTGTCTAAATTTTTCAAAAGTTCACCGAAGAAAATGATTTCTCAATCTTTGTCTTCTCTATTCTCGCCGGAGAACTACCAACAACCACCACAATGTTATTTTTATGTCTCATCTCATCAATATCATATTCGATTAATCAATTAGACACAAAAAGTACTAATGAAATGCTTGATTTACATACATAGTTATTAAGATTTTTAAAGAATTTTATAGATCTGAAAATTTTTATTTGTCTCATCGGCCACAATGGTGTTGCCCATCGCCTATTACCGCCGCCAACATCTCTATACTTCATAATCGACTTACTGACTCTTATTTTCTCTTCAAATTTTTATTTTCACCTTCAATTTATGAACAATGGAGAAGGAAGAGAAATAGATTTAAAAAAGAGATATGTATGGTGAGAGAAGGAAGATGTCGAGATTTTAAATTTTTTGCAAAAGTTAAAGAGAATATCAAGGAAAAAGGTTTTAAAATAATATTACTTATGTGTGAAAATGCGTGTACAACACTTTTTTACACAAAACTGAAATTGTCTTCGGAAGGGGGTATTAATATCACTTTGAACAAAATTAGGTGTGTAATAGGTCGCCACAATAATTTGAGCGTGTAATTGACGGCACAAATTCAGGGGGAATTTATGTATTTTCCCTATAATCCCCCCCCCCCCACCCTTTTTTTTTTGCTCTAGCACGTGTAACCAACACCCAATAAGCCCTAAAACTTACTAGCTAATAAGGTAGTTCCATTAACCATGAGAAGTACAATTGAACTTAAATGCTTAAAATCTTGAAGTAATTTCAAATGAGCTTTAGATTTTTCTTTTTAAAAAATTCACACACAAAGAAAGTAGATTTCTCTTGATTAATTAGAGTGTGGTCAAGTTAAACAATATAGCGAAAGTTTTGCATTAGTAATAGTCGTTTGTAGGAAGAATCTTGATGAAAATCCATATATTTTAGGGTATGCGTTGTTTTTCACCCATTGTTAAGAAAATTTATCTTTAGGCCTAATTTAGTGGAGAATAATTGGGAAAGGGGACACTCCCAAAATTTATTTTGACAAATAGCCACTAAATTTCTTTTTGATTTAATTTTTAGGATTAGGTTAAGAAAAGGTGAAAAAGTGAGGTTGGGCAGTGGGGTCATAGACCTTTTCATCACTTTAAGAACTTGGGAGATAAAATACAAGTTAATAAAAAATTATTTTCATCCCAACACTTCAAACATTAAATAAATTTCATCCCTCCAAAAATAAAATTACAATCCCAATATAAAAAATATTTAATAAAGTTCAATATTTTAAAACCTTTTCCGAGGAAACCTCAAAACATTCTCAGAGAACGTCTTCTCCAATGTGCCTCTTCGTCTTCCATATACCCACTTTATCGAAATCATAAACCTCCATAAAACTCACCTTTCTCCAACAACTGATCTTTTCATCTTCCATTATTAAAACCGTAAATAAACGTGAGATCCCATAATCATTCTTTAAAATTCCAAAACAAATTGGAGTGGGTCCTTTTTTCATCAATCTTCTTCCACAAGTTCAGTTGAATCTTTTTCAATCTTCCTTCTCTCAGGTAAGTTTAATTGTGTTTTTGGTAACTTTCAGCCTATTTGATTTTTCTTTATTGTGATAGTGTAGTGAAGTTCAGATTTTTGCTTAAACTTCTGAAAATCTGACCCGTTTTAGTTCATATTTTTGACTCCGCATCATTCATGACGTTTTACTTTGGATAATGCCTAGAAAATTTTGAAAATTTTATGTTTATCTCGACTATCGATTTGAATTTTTTTACAGTATTTTGGTCAACTTTAATTGTGTTTATGTCAATAACATTATCGATTTCTGTTGGAACTACTACTTGTTTTGTATATTTTTTTTAGCATTACTCTGATTGTGTTAATAGACAAGTGATTGATATTTTGTTATGAAAAATATGTTTTTGTATATAGTACAATTTGGCTGAATCAGTGTCGGCATCGTTAAACGATTTGTTCTCAATGCTTCTAAAAATAAGAAACAAAAGGTTGAAGAAGTTTCCAAAGCTTCAAAAAAGAAAAAAAATTTAGTCGAAGAACTTGAGTCTAACTCAAATTCTGATACAATGATCGAGATTGACAACTACCAGGACAGTAGTACCCAGACTAGTGATGACGTTGAATCTAGTGAAGGAAAAAATGATATTAAAGATGATGAGCGTAATAGAGATACCCATACTGGAGATGATGGTGATGATCACCTATCCTTGTCAATTTGTGCAAGAGATATTTGATAACGCTCAAATCACCCTTCAAAACTAATCAAAAGAGTGAGCGATCGTAGTTAGTAAAAACTCAACGAAGAGTCGGAGTCGAATTCCACAAAAACTGGTATATTGTGGAGAATTCCTATCAAGAGATTTGAATTTTAAGATTATTCATTTTCAATAGTAAGAACAAGTGGTGGATACTTTCACCAAATTTATATAAATCTTTGGTTATCAATTATCGCAATTAAACTAAAATGTTGAAGAATTCATAAGTTAACAAACAATCTAGGGGTACGGGGTGTAATACCTCAAATTAGAAAAAGGCTAGAAAGGAGTCAAGCAGACATGTCCAGAACCCAAAAATGGACCATGAAACCCTTAACGGATCCCTAAATGGGTCGTGTAGATTACCACGGTCCATTTGGCTGCTCGTGGAGGGTTCCATAACCCGCCCTAGGTAGGTCTCTCTCACACAAACGCCTAGACGACCCGTGGTGAGGTTAACAAACCGCCCAAGGGGTCGTCAAGTGTCCCACTCAAAAGAGGTTCTCCCCTAGTCACTGATTAAGGACCATACACGTCTAAATGGCCTATGAAGCCCCACACAGACCGTGAATTCGTCCATAAAAGAGGTTTATCAGACTTAGAGTTTAGGGCAAACTTCAAAAGGATCATGCAGTTTATGCGTGTACCTCAATGAAGAGGATCATGTCACAATGTAGTTTTAGGAGAGTACTTTCTTTTTTTAGGGTGTCATGTAGAGCTTATACTCTTGCGGGGCAGGAGTGACATGCAGTTTATGCTTGTACCTTAGAGAGCATTTTAACTTGAATATTTAGCTCGAATTTGAAGAGCTTCATGATATACAATTTAGGCTCGTGTTTCTAGGAATATTTCGAGTTGAACATTAAATCAAATGTGAAGAGCTTTGTGACATATAGTTTAAGCTCATGTTTCAAGGAGCATTTCAACTTGAAGATTTAGCTCAAATTGAAAGAGCTTTGTGACATACAATTTAAACTTCTGTTTCAAAGAGCATTTTAGCTTGAAGATTTGACTCAAATTTGAAGAGATTTGTGACTTACAAAGGAGCATTTCAACTTTAAGATTAAATCAAATTTGAAGATCTTTGTGACATACAGTTTAAGTTCTTGTTTCTAGGGGCATTTAAGTATGACATACAGTTTAAGCTTTTATTTCTAAGGGCATTTTAGCTTTGCATATTTAACTCAAATTTGAAGATCTTTGTGGCATAAGTTTAAGCTTCTATTTCAAGGAGCATTTTCGCTTGAAGATTTAACTCAAATTTGAAGAGATTTGTGACATACCGTTTAAACTCTTGTTTAAAGGAGCATTTTAGATTGCAGTTTAGGCTCATGCAATGATAAGCATTTTATCTAGAGGGTTTAGCTGAAATTTGAAGAGCTTTACAACTTAGAGATTTAGCTTGAATTTAGAGACCTTTGTGACATATAATTTAAGCTCGTGTTTCAAGGAGCGTTTTTCAGCTTGAAGATTTAACTCAAATTTGAAGAGCTTTATGACATACAATCAAAAAGCATTTTAACTTGTAGTTTAGGCTCATGCGGTGAGGAACATTGTAACTTACAATTTAGGCTCATGCGATGAGGAGCATTATAACTTACAATTTAGGCTTATGCGATGAGGAGCATTGTAACTTACAATTTAGGCTCATGCATTAAGGAGCGTTCTTTGAAGCCAAACACCTCCCAGGAGGATAGATCGAGCGGGAACGGGTTACCTACTCTTAACAGGCAAAGCGTGTAACTTGCAGTTTAGGCTCATGTGATGAGGAGTGTCTAGATATACATTGAATTTTCAAAGTCATCTTCGGATACAGACTTTCCCCTACTTTGGAGTTCTTCTATATATTTATCTTCATGAGGCCCACAAACAGAAGATTGTTGATATTCTCTTAAAGTCATAATTAATTCCATGTCATGCGCACAAGTTTTCAACTCTTTGAATATATTGGGCTTTAATCCTTGAAAGATATAGTGAAGACCCAAATCTATGTCGTAGATGCACATTTCAATGCTAGAAGTTTTACCAAGACGATTTTTGTAGTTGATGCTCAAAATTCTCCCACGATTGATAAAGTCAACAACTAGCTAATATTCAGCTTGATGAGCCTTTGTAAGTTCAATCATATTAAGGACACGTCTTGTGCTATAGAAATAATTGAGGAAGTCTTGCTTTAACTTCTCCCAACAATATCTAGAACTAAGTTCGAGATATGTGTACCAATCAAAGACATTTTCTTTGAGAGATAGAAAGAAATCTTTCATGAGATAATCATCATACTTCCAGCATCATTGCAAGTCTCGATAAAGTGCACTATATGTTGTCTGGAATTTTCTTTGTCATCAAATTATTGAAACTTAGGAGGTTGATAGACCTCCATAATTTTCAAGTTATCAATCCTTTGTGTATATGACTTTGAATATGTGGAAGAAAATTTGGACGAAGACTCAGATTTAACTTTGATAACCTCTATGATAAACTCCTTCAATTGATCAATGACAATCAAACCTTTAGCTGAGAGATGATATCTTTGATCTTTGTTTACTTTATGTAAGACTCTCTTTCATCTTGAATTTTAGGAAGTTTCAAAGGTGCTTGACTCGATCTTCTCTCAATTATGTTATCCATATTATTTGCTAGCTTGGAAAGCTTAGCATCTTGTTCGTGTGCGCATTTTGTCAATCCTTCAATTATTTTGGTCAAGCTTGCTAGTTGTTCTCCTATACTGCAACTCATTTTGATATTCTTTGATACTTGAAAAGTTGAGATAAGAGGTAGAGATTGTCGCACTGGGCGTGCCAAAATTTGTAGACAATAAAATTAACGTCGAAAAAATAATAATTGTCACGACCTGAGCCTACACTCTGGACGTGGCCGGCACTCGAGAACCATTACTGACCCCAACTGAACCCTCATCCTGGCTAACTACAAGCGGAAGACTAACTCAAGCATACATAAGCATCAAATTGAAAGAAATGTTTAAAAATAGTTTACTAAATCTCATAAGAATATACTAAGTATGAAACATAAGTGTTGACACCCAATTTTGGACCTCCACTATATGAATTAATCATCAAGCTTTTTAAATGTCAAACGACTTGAAATAATTCGTTTTTATAGAGTTCAAAATATTTTTCAAGTTTTGAAGTAAATTTGTTCGCTTTTATAATTTTTAATAATGAATATGTTTTTATATAATTAGTATATTTTATAATTATTTGAAAATTATCTCAAAAGATTTTACATTTTTTTAGTTAAATATTTCACTAATTTGGTTTAGTTTAAATTTAGTTTATATTTTTGAGCTATTTAGTTTATTTGAGTTAATTATTTTTATTTCGTTAGGTTAAGAAGCTTGTTAATTAATTAATATTAATTCATCTAATTTAAATTTTAGTCCAATTCACCAATTAATTTAATTTGGCCATGCCCTTAACTTTGGTTGGCTATAATTCCAATTAATTGGACCAAATTCTCAATCCAAATCTAGTCTTTCATTGCAAATGTAACCTACTCTTTTAACTCTACCCTTAAACCCATTTTTGCCTTCATATTGAACAGAATTTAGGCCCAATTCTTTCTCCAACAGCCCACCTCAGCCCACTGTTGCCTCAAAATCTCAGCAAACTCATTTCTCCAAACAACACTATAATTTCCTCTTCAGCAACACATACCCGACCCGACCCCTGTACGTTTCTTCCAGATGTGAAGAACGCAGCAGTAGTACGCGATGCAATCGCGAGCAGCGAATCCAGCAGCCCACTCCATTCGCGCGTGCTCTCTCCGTTGGAATTATTACATAATCCGTCGCCAACCTTATCCTCCAAGTAAGGAATTCGAATTTCGAATTCAAATTTGTCATAATCTGCCCATCCCCCCCCCCCCCCCCAATTCATCCCCTCTATTCTCTCCTATAAGCCCTAAACCCTAAACCTATAAAACCCTAAAAAACCTTAACCTTAAATACCCAAAGCCCTAAACCCTAAAAATCTAGATAAAATCCTTAACCCAAAACCCTATTCCTCTTCTTTCACTGTTTGAGGGGGTTGGAAATTAGAGGAGACACAATTTACATATAGAGAGAGACATATAGAAAAAAATAATTCACGAAGAATACCTACTATTGGAAATAATAATTCAAAGTTGGAGTAGGAATCCTAAGTTGTTTAGGATTTGCTATTTATGGTATTTACTTATTTATGTTTGATTAGGATTTGTTAGTTAGAATAGTTCCTAGTCCTAGTTTAATTTGGTTTTTACCTTTATAAATAGGGATGCTACTAATTATTTTCAATATGCAGAAAATATAGAAATACAAGAAAATAGATAGAACTTGAAGTAAGATTTAAGAACCTTTGAGTTTATAAAAAAATATTTTCTTTCAAATTGGTATCGGAGCTTCTACGATCCTGATAGAAGATCTTAGAGTTTCCGTTGTTGGCGGGCGGCTATGACCCATAAATGCAGCCCGTCTGGCCAACGACCATGTTGACAAAGGCTAAACGAACAATATATGCATGAAAAGAATATGCTAGGAGGAAAGACTTCCAACGATCATGTTGACAAAGGCTAGAGGAATAATATAAGCATGAAAAGAATATGATAGGAGGAAAGATTTACAAAAATATTGCAGACAAGCATAAGAGGAAAAAACTCTTCTCTAAATTAAAAGTTAGAGAAAGTAAAAAAAAAAGGAGTTGATGGGAAGGCCATCAATGAGAGTTGGAGAAAGAGTGCTCCAACACCAAAAAAAAAAATTACAAAAAGAAAAGAAGTTGATAGGAATGGCATCAAAGAGAGTTGGAGAGAGAGTGCTCCAACACCAACACCAAAAACAAAAAAAAATAAAAAGAAAAAGCGTTGGTGGGAAGGGTATCAACCTTGAAAGTTGGAGAGAAGTGCTCCAACACAACCAAGAGAAAAAATATCATGCGTTGGAGAGAAAGTGCTTCAACACTTGGAAGTTGAAGAGAAGTACTCCAACACAACCAAGAAAAAAAATATCGTGAGTTGGAGAGAAAGTGTTCCAACACTTGGAAGTTGGAGAGAAGGTGCTCCAACACAACCAAGAAAAAAAATGAGAATTGAAGAGAAGTACTCCAACAATTGAGGATTGAAGAGAAGTACTCCAAAAATTGAAAGGTTGAAGAGAAGTACTCCAACAATTGAAGATTGAAGGCAAGTACTCCAATACAACAATAATAACAAGAAGAAAAAGGCAAGAGTATACAACTTTGAATTACGGGAGAATGTTGGAAATAATAATTCAAAGTTGGAGTAGGAATCCTAAGTTGTTTAGGATTTATTATTTATGGTATTTACTTATTTATGTTTGATTAGGATTTGTTAGTTAGAGTAGTTCCTAGTCCTAGTTTAATTTGGTTTTTACCTTTATAAATAGGGATGTTACTAATTATTTTCAATATACAGAAAATACAAAAATACAAGAAAATAGATAGAACTTGAAGTAAGATTCAAGAACCTTTGAATTTATGAATAAAATATTTTCCTTCACCTACGAAATACACACAAAAGGAAGTGGAAACCTATGCTAAATAGCTCTTTTAGAGATTGAGTCTGAGCTTTGCTCTCTTGTTATGTTCGGCGTTCTTAGAGTTCGTCGGAGTTCTACTATGGTGGTGGAAGCTCGTTGTCGTTAGCTCGTTCTCGCCTCAGTCTCGCTGCTCCGAGAAAGGTAATCTACACTCTTTTCAGCTCTTCATTATTTATTGCTTGTGTGCTTAGATGTTTGTTTTTAAAGCCTGATTTGTAGTTCTTATTTATATCTTCTCTTAGATTGAACCTCTTGTTAACCGTGCTTTGTAAATCTCTATTTAATTTTTGCTCATGTTATTGCGTCACTATCTGGATTTTGTTCCTATCACTGGTTTTCTTTGGTTTTGGGATAGCCTGAATGTATTTGACTTTTCATGGTTAATCGAGAGTTTTGCATGCATTGGAGGTTGTTGTTCGTTTGTTCATGATCCTTAGCGTTCAAAGATTATGTATGTGTTGAATGTCGTTATCCGTCCGTTCTTGTTTCTTAATCAATGTTTGTTGAAAAATCAAGTCTATAAGATTGAGCATATGTTATGCCATTATACATTAATCTGAAAGGATTTTGAAGCCTTAAGTTCATTTGCATATCTCAGTTAAAAGTGATCTCCTTGTTCCCTTATTTTGCTTCAATTATGTTTCTTGTCATGGTTCAAATGTCCTATTTCCGGATGGAGGTTTTTCATTGTGTGTTCTTTTCTCTATTGTATGTGATATAGCATACCCAGTTTGAGTAGAGTTTTGTTTTCAAAGTTTGTCTTCGCTCAATCGTGGTGTTTCATTTGAGAATGAATTTGAATGTTTTTGCTCTTAACTATTAGTACTACTACTACTTATCAACATGCATTTTATTTATTAAATTGGTTGGAGGATATATGTGTTGTTGTGGACTTTAAGTGTTAAAGCAGTAGCTTAAGTAGTCATTATTTTTTCATTGGCATGACTTGGGTTTTAGTATTTTGGAGCTTGTGCTCCTTTATCCAGGTCTGCATTTTAGCTCAATCGAATTATTTGCCATATATTAGTTTAGGAGCTGCTATGATTTGTTTTAGGTATATTATTGCTCTATTATTTTGGGGGGTTAATTCTTACTCTCTTTTGTTGCATGTGATACCATCCGAGTCCTCTTGGAATTCTATCTTCTTCCCCTGGTATTTCGGATGGGCCATAAAGGTCCTAAATCCTAATTTTCTTTCGAGTCAGCCCCCATAGCAAGCTGCAAAACTGGTGTACAAGTTGAAGACAATAAATGTGAGCTCAAGTTAAAAATGCAGGTCTCAAAAGCCCAAAAAGGGGAGTTGTATACTTGCTATATACACTCATTATACAGTGATATACAAGTCTAGAACATCGAATTGCAGGTTTGGTGCGAAATACAGGTGCTCTGAAATTGAATTGGGTTGTATACATATGGTATACGGTATGATATACATGGAAAAAGCCTAAATACAGCTCATATACAGTGGTATACATCAAATGTATACACAGATTTTTGAGAAGCAAAATGGGCCAATGCCCCAATTGAAATTCCAGCAGGTTCAGGCAAAAATGGGCCCCAAGAGGCCCAAAAGAATGGCTAGCAACTGAATTTTTACTTAGATGGGCCAATGCCCATATTTTTGGATAATTTTAGTATTATGACAACATTGGGCCCATCAGATTTGGAATTTGGGCAAATGGCCCAAGTTTAATGTTTCTTCCTTTATTTTGTTTATTTATTTATTTATTGTATTAACTAACTTTTTATTTGAATTGGTTTTTATTTAATTAAATTCCCAAAAGAAAGTCATTTCTTCTTTTTATGTTCAAATTGAAATATTTTTATTTATGAATTATTTTATTAGTTGTCTTGTCAATATATGAATCATTCTCTTTAAAATCCCTTTAGGTTTATTTTCTTCCAAAAATAAAAAATGGATTTTCATTACTTAATTAATTTTCTTTAATTAGTCAAATATTTTAGTCAAGTTGTGGGTCAACTGCACGTTAGCGGACACTTCAAATGCCTAAAACCTTCTCGAAGTGTAAATTGAAACCCGAATCCCCATTTGGATTTCAATTGATTTTTCTCTATTTTAAATATTTTGAAAATCTTAAGTTTTCTTAATTTCTTTCAAAGGTGGCAAATCTCTTTGAAAATCAATTTTTCCTTAAAAAGTTAAGTTGATTTTTGAAACTTTAATTTTTATTTCTAAAACAATAAGTTTTAAATAAAACATTTGGAACTGAAAGACTCTACAAAAATGTCTATCTATGAAGTCTCTACTGCATAAATATGAGTGTTGAAACAAAATCCACGACTCCTCAAAAATCGTTACTAATAACTCACAAAACTGAAGTCATCCGGAAGCAAGGAGGTCTTAATCAAAAGCTAATGAGCGGGTGAAGTGATCTCAACAGACTCTTGTTAAGGATCCTAAGAACCTGTATCTGCATCATTAAAAGATGTAACTCTAATGACATCAGTACATTGAATATACAGGTATGTAATATAACTGAATAATAAATAACTGAATGAAAGGACTGCAAAAGATATAGATATATACTCAACTGAATGTAAAGAAATAAATGAGTGATATCATTAAAACTTTACAAAAATACTTACTCATCCCTGAACTCAATATATTAAGTAATATAATAAAAATACACTTTTAACTCTATTTGGGAGATTCTCTAACCGACAACCATCACTATGAGCTAAGTGATGATACAACGTCTCGCCCATACTGCCAGAGCTGTCCTATACCTTGCCAGATTATAGAACACCTCAACTAAGTGGATCCACTAAGCTCTGTCTGAAGGCACTTAGGATTCATCTAAAAAGTATGATCATGTACCCAAGTTGGCATACATGGTTTATGAGGAATGTGAGTTGTCTGAACTCATCCCCATATCGGTGCTCAATACTAGTCCCAATAATATATACTCAGGCTCAATGTTTAAAAAAACAACATCTTCCTCTGATTTGATATAATTTCTCAAACTATCCTCTTAAAAGAGGTATCTGCTCTTAAAATATCTTTGAACTCATAACTTATTTAGAAATCAAAGTTTCTCTTTTATCAATGTAAAAACTGATACCTTTGGGAATACTTAGTTCCTTTATACTCTTACTCAATTCATACTTGAAAACTCTTTCTCAAAAATATATCAAAATCATATTGTGATATGACCATTGATGAGTCGGGAAGTCATACTGCATAAACATTGATGGCACAACTAGATACCATACTGCTTAAACATTGATGACATACTCAATTGTCATACTAATCATGTTTTAGAAAATCTTTCTCAAAACTCATCTTTACTTCTTCAAAAACTCAGTTTAAAACTCAAGTGTTGGCTTTAAAAAGCTTCTTAAGATTTATAACTCAATTCATAGGGTTCATGCGGAATTATGAACATGAACGACTCAACTCAGGGTCCTTATTAGCAATATGGAAACTCAGTACTCAGAACTCAACGATACTACTCTTATAAAAAGTACTCAATTCATAGGGTTCATGCTGAAATATAGACATGAAGGAATCAACTCAAGAATCTTAATGCATAACATATAGCAATTCAATAATTAGGAATAGAATTTCAAAAAGAAACAGAAACTCGAGAACTCAAAATCAACTCATCTCAAGAATACTCAATTCTAGGGGTAGAATCTTAGATTTCTCTTTTACTGATTTGAAAGTAGATGTAGGACGTGAGGACGAAGTAGTCCAACACTGTGATAGCCTTACATACCTGGAAGAACAAGGTTCTTGAAGAATCTTGAAAAAAAAACTTGGTTAGAAGCCTTGAAACACTAGCTTGAAGGAGAACAATCAAGGAAATCTTTCTTGAGATTCTTGAATTACTTTCTTGAAATATCTATGATCAAGAATTATGATTTTCATTACTGATTCATAATTGTATGGAGGAATTTGAGTTGAAAAGAATGAAATTTTTGGAGAATGACTTACCTTGAAGAAAAATCTTGAAAAAGATTGAAAGAATCTTGAATAGAGTCTTCTACTTTGATTTTTCCTTAGGGTTTTGTCTTAGGATTTGAGAGAGAAGAGAATGATGTGTTAAGAGATAAAAATCTGATTGTTTTTTGTGTTTAATTAGTCAAGAACTTCATTTAGGGTTTTCTTAGAGGTAAAGACAAAAAAAACCCTTTTTAATGTTTTCCCGTCGGCTAATTTGTCACTGCACTGTATCAGATTACTAAAATGGTCATAACTTTTTACTCAGACCTCGGATTGTTGCAAAATTGATGGCGCTGGAAAGAAGATTTAAATACCTTTAATTTTATAGGTTATGGGCCACCTAACCCTTTATATTCTAAGAGATATTGTTGTTTGAAGTTGACCCAAGTAGAATCTTACATCAAAACTTAATCGATAAGGAAACTTTCAACTCTACTTTGTGCTAGGAGTTTTTAGTGACCTTAACTGATATCCAAAATCATTCTCATACTAAAGAATTTACCTTTACAAATATGAGCAATTTAAGAATAGCCCGATAAGACCTTATATGCAAATAAAGAACAGTTCGGGACTCAGCTTAAAAAAATTTGGGGTGTTACAATAATTAAGACTAGAAAATAATGCAATAGTAGTATTTACTAATTCAGAATATGAGTGTTACAATCTCTATGATTCCTCTAATTCGTTTTTTCATATACAATTCAAGGGATCTTGAGCTTGATCTTAAATTTGTTCTTGAATTTGATCTTGGTTTCAAGGGCTCTGGAGCTTATTATTGAATCTTTGATGAACTTAAACTTGATTTTGTGGATTTAATGAACTTGATATGGACTTGAACTTGATTGTCTTGATCTTGAACTTGATCTAGGATTCAAGGGATTCAGAGCTTGTTCTTGTATTTTTGATGAAATTTAACTTTATCTTGATGAACTTTAACTTTATCTTGACGAACTTTAACTTTATCGGAACTTTAAATTAGAAGCTGCAGTTAAGCAACTTCATCTTTGATGAACTTTAACTTCATCAGATACATGATGTCAAAATTAGGTGTAATTTGTTCTTGATACATTGTATCGAAGTAGATTCACATGTATCTGAGATACATAGCAAATCTCACTCGTTACTCTCACATATATCTGGTATCTCAGATACATGTGAATCAATACTCCAGATACATACATGTATCTAATGTGTATTTAGTGTGATTCACATGCATCTGGAATACATAAATTCCGCTCGCCTATATCCCTATTTTTGGGTATCTGGTAACAATTGCGTACGCATGAGTTTTTGTAAGCGATGTCACCTTTTAATATGAGAAATAATAAATTAAATAATATAATATCATATTAATAAAATGACAAAATAATAAATAAAACTCAATTTACATAAAGTACTATACCTTTTCTAATTAAAAAAATAACAAAAATATTAGTACAACTTTTCCTCCATGAGTTTTCTTTTTTTTGTTTGAAATGTTTTCAAAATAGCCTCATTAAAAATAATAATGCAATTTTTAGTGTAGAACACAAAAATTATTAAACAACTTATTATTCAATTGATTTCATAAATTGTTCTTAATCAAATTTTTTTGTGAGAAAGAAGGTGAAAAAAATATTAAGAAGGGTAAAGGTGAACCTAAAAATTAAAATGTATCAAAATGATGTCATACAGGATCAAATTCGTGACCTGTCTAGTGAAATTGACACGCACAACCATCTATGTTGCACACATTTTTTTTGTTAAGGAGTGTATTGTTTTCTTTAATTTTATATATATATGTTTCTAATTTTTTCCGACGAAGCAGTGTCCCGTGGCATTCTTTGGGTCTTGGTAAAATCGCCCCTGTCTGGTAATATAAATACATGTATTTAAGTATATTTTCTTCAATATATGATAAGATACTTAATATTTGAAAGTATAGATAATAATCTATCTATCTATATCTATATTGTTATACTACCTTAAAAGCATGAACTCCCTAACATGAATGTTAAATTATTATAATACCCCAACTTAAAATACTAAATTTAGTATATATTATATATTTAATATTATATTTATTTATGCTATATTATATTAAAAGCATACACATTTTCACATTGATGGTAGTGACTTTTCCGAAGGGTTGTGACTTTTTTTATAGCGTTGTGACTTTTTCGACGAGTTATAACATTTTTGAAAAGTTGTGATTTTTCTGAAGGGTTATGACTTATCTGAAAAAACACGATAAGAACCTTTTCATACTATCCTTTGTTGTCTTTAAATAGAGGGGGTTTATCACACTTTTAAACTACGAATTTTGTAAGTTTTCTATTCTTCTTAAAACGAGGAAGATTGTGAGAGTTGTTCAAATATGCAATTACAATATTTTTTGTGGGTAAATTAGATAGATCAACAAAAATTGATGCAACAAGGAGAATGAAAAACTCAACTTCAAACGAGAAGACTATCTTGATAATTTATATGTACTCATTTTCATACCTATAAAATATATTTTTGCAACAACTTCTACTTGACAAGAAGTTCAATGATTTTCCGTTGCACAAACTACAACTTGGTGTTCAGAATTTGAAAAGTCTCAAATTGTTGGAGAAAAAGTATTTGATCAAAAACTTGTTTGAAGAGTCCAAACTACATTTAATAAGTACTCTTCGTTTCTAATTTATTTAGCGTACTTTTATTTTTATATAATTTAATATAGAATGTTCTTTTTTCTTGGGGGTGGGGGCACATCTTTAAGACAACAAAGTTAAAAGACATATTTATATATTATGCATATGATCCTTAAATTAAAAGTCTTCTTTATTTTTTAAAATTTCATATCAAATTAAAATTAGATCAATCTATATCTATCTTTTTTTTTTATCTATCTATACTACCTAACTTAAAACACCAAATGTAGCATATCTTCTATATTTTATATTGTATTATATTTATTTATGTGTATTATACTATATTATATTAAAGACATACACCTTTTCACATTCAAGGGTTGTGACATTTTCGAAGAGTTATCACTTTTCCGATGAGTTATGACATTTGTGAAGGCCTGTAACTTTTCTATAGGTTGCGACTTTTCGGAAGAATTGTGATTTTTCTGAAGGGTTGACTTTTCGAAGGGTTATGACTTTTTCGATAAGTTATGACCTTTTTGAAGGGTTGTGAGTTTTCTAAAGGGTTGTGACATTTTTTTGATAAGACACAATAAGCAGTTTTTCATACACTATCATTTGTTGGATATAAAAAGAAGGGCTTCCTCAAATTTTTAAACCACATTTTAAAAAAAAATATTCATTATTCTTCTTGTTCTTAAAACACTCTATTTAGTATATCTTCTATATTTTTATTAGGAACAATATGCACATACTAATACTACACATTTTAACTATAAATGGAGGAGTTTCCTCACATTTTTAAACTACATTTTTTTTTATGTTTTCTATTCTTCTTTTCTTAAAACCTCAAGATTGATTTACAGATGTTGACAAATCTCAATGGTCAGTGAAATTAGAACACTCCCTAACATGAATGTATAATTAATCTAATACTCCAACTAAAAACATCAAATGTAGTATATCTTGTATATTTTATAACAATATTTATTTTATAACAATATATATATATATATATATATATATATATATATATAATAGAAGAGGTGATAGTGCTTACGTGTCAGCGCCACAATTAATCTCTATTTTTTACTTTGAAAATATCACTTAATTAATTATTGATTGGAACTATAAATATATTTTTAAAAATTGAAATTAAGAAACTGTTTTTTTCTTAAAAGTAACAGAATATAGAGGAAAAAACGTATGTTGAGATCAGTTTTTACAAAATTTGAATTTTAAAGTTTTTTATAATTAATTTAACATTTGAAAATAAAAAAACATTATTATGAATTATTATAATTAATTTAAAATTTGAAAATAAAAATAAAAATAAAAATTGTAAACGTTAACAAAAGATTTTTACTGTGAATTTAACTTTTTACTTTTAAAAAAAAAACAATTATGAATTATTATAATTTTATTATAATTGATTTATATCTGAAAATAAAAATAGTAAGACTATTAGAAATTTTTAAACTGCTATTTTAATTTCTTACTGTCTTTTTTAATTCAAATTTAACAGTAGGTTACATACATCGTGTTATACTTAAAAAATAAATGCACCTAAATTATAGGAACACATAAAAAAAAACTGAAATATTATATGTGTGGTATTGATAAAGTAGTTTATAAATTTTATTTATAAATTGAGATTTAATACATTAAAAACTATCAATTTAATTTGTTTTTTAGATATATGTAGAGCCATCAAAATGGGCTTAGCCCATGGGGCCATCCCAATCCTACCTGTTATTGGGGTAGGGTTGGGATATAATTTTTCAAGCCCATTAAAACTAAGGCTTATAAGCCCGGCCCATATAAGTCATTGGCCCTTGAGGCTTGATCGAGACTGGGTCGGGGTCAGCCCTGGGCCAAAACTTTTTATTTAAGAATAATTTACAATAATCTCACTGGTATATAATCTAATTATTTGAATACACGCTATGTTGTAATATTATGAATCTTCGTACCGGATACATGTATCTCGAAATATATGGACTCAAAATTAGGTTAATTTGTTTTAGATACACTCTGTCCAAGTAGATTCACATGTATCTAGGATACATATACAAATCTCGTGCCCTCGCCTCCCTCCCATCCTGTTTGTCACTCTCTTATCTCACTCGCTTATCTGGTATGCGAGATACATGCTAATAACACTAGATTTTTGCTAGTGTTATTGAAACAACATCATTGTTTGTCATATTTGATTTGAAAATCTTCTCATTTTCTTGATGTTATAGAATTATAAGTTTGAAAAGAAAAAAAAATTAAAAAAGAAAAACAGAAGGGCTAGCCCGCCCCAGCCCTCGGCCCTTCTAGGGTTGGGTTGGGTTGAGCATTTTCAGGCCCTACCAAATGAAGGGCCGGCCCGTCCTAGCCCTTCAAATTCCTTGACCCGCGAGGCTTGGACCGGGTGGGACTGGGCCAACCCTTTTTGACAGCTCTAGATATATGTATATATAAGAGAGGTGCTGAGAATAATTATTACATTTTTAAAAAAAAATTGAAATTAACGAAAAAGAAAAAAAAAAGTAGGAAAGGAATTTCAGTAGGAGTTTAAATACCCATAAATAATTTAGAGTTTTTGCACTTTTCTCTAACATTTGTGTCACGGTAAAAAAAAATATAGTTACAAAAATAATTGTCACTGTAAAAAAAAAAAAAAATAATAACCACACACTAAAAGAACAGTTACAATAAACACACACTAAAAAAGAACAGTTACAGAATTAAAAAACGTTTTATATATACTACCTTTTTTTTTATAAAAAAAGTACACTAATTGCACACCTTTCTCTCAACTTTTTTTTTTATTAGACAGTGTCTAGCGGTCTTTTATTAAACATAAAAAATATTAATAGGGACAAGTGCAAGCAAGGGGGGCTAGGCTTTACCTTACTAATCCTAATGAAGTACCTAACTTCTGCTACCTAACAAGCATGAAGAAAATAAGAGCTAGAGAGAACAAATTTTTTTTTATCATCACAGAGTTTGTAATACACTCCATGATGATATTACAAATGAGAATGCTTAAATAATGTAAAAATATGTCAATCAAGAAGAAAGTTGAGTTACCAGCCTCAAACTCTCTATTACTAAAGCATGAGTTAGAAAAGATTGATTGCCCATCAAAAGTAACTTGAAGTATTTTTTTCTTGTCTTCTTCTTCAAACCTGTCCAACAACACTTGATGATTCATACCTTCTTTACTGATTTATTGGATATAATTGAACCTATTAAAACTGTCAAATGGTTTTGCTTTGCCTGTCACATCGATAGTGCCTTGGAACAAACTCCTCAGTCATTTTACCGTCCCAACTATGTTGCCTTCCATATGTCTTCTTTTTGCTTTTGTTGCTTTCACTTCTTTATTGCCTAGGTGATATATCCCCTTCCCTAGCCACTCTATCAAAGCAAATGTCCAGCATATTGTCTTCCTCATCTTCATCAAGAGAATCTTCACCCAAATCCACTCCATCTTCATCAAGAGAATCCTCACCCAAATCAATTGTATTTGACACTAAGGCATTTGACTCATTCTTCCTTGCAAGCGCACATTTAGGCACAAATACAGGAGCTTCTGGACTTAATTTGCTATTTAAAGCAGGTGGTGAGACTTGTTTTTCTTGGATCAAATCGTGGTCATTCTATGTTAACCTTACTTGCTTTCCAGTAGTCTTCAATAAAGCATCAAAGTTATTCAAACATAATAGGTCTCTTGAGGCATTACTAGTATCCTGCCTCTTCTCACTGTCATGAAAATTTTCAGTCGAACCCTTTTCACTACATGGAGAATTATTTTGACTAGTAGGGAAAAGACTTCGACTACTAGTTGATTTTTTGTGTGCAACCAGTGTCCAGTTCTTTGTTTGATTCTCGTTTTCCACTTGCAAAATATGCTACCCAGAATTTTCAGCATCTTCACCATCATATGTTATTGTGTCCTTTGGAGCTGGGGATTTTTGTTTTCCAAAGGATAATTCAACCCAAGATTTACAAGAACTATCATGTGCTTTCTTAGGATCCTTCTCCACTTGTTCCTCCTCCTTGTTATCCAGTGCAGCAAAAGAATTCACCATTGAGATCTCTGTGCTATCTTCTCTGGCTGAGGTCTTCTCCCTTTATTTAGGGTAAAAACTCGCATATCCTTTGTTATGTTCCAAACTTGTAGATTAGGTTTTCTCTGTTGTCTTCCTGTCCCTCTATTTTGAAAGTCCATCATCTTTGTTTTTTTATTAATTCTAACTTCTTGCTTCTGAGTTTGGGTCTCTACACCCTTACTACTTGCTAGAATTTTTTATCCCTTATTTTGATGTTGACTATCACCATTGTTTTCTCCTTCATCATTCAATACTTTCAACTCTGGATGAAGGACAAAACACTCCATCTCTGTATGCCCTTGAAGCTTGCAAGTTTTACAATACTTTGGCATATAATCATATTTTATGTTAATCCATTTTGATATGATTTCCCCCGAACTAGCCTTCGTCACTCCAACATTAATTTGTTTGGGAAAATCTCTCAAAAGATCAACTTCCACCTTAATCTTGGAACAACTTGGTTTGGATTTGTTTTTAGTAGCCATATCCACATGTAGAGGCTTTCCAACTGCCTTAGCCATAGTAAATAAGGACTTTTGAACAAAGAAATTAGGGGACAAACCAGGAAACGAGATCCAAGCAAGTGTCGTGGTTGTTTCTGCCTCTGGATTAAACCATGGTTCCCACTTAAGGGGCCTCATCTGATAGAACCCATCCTTGGCACGAAGAAAGTATGCAGGTTTTGACATTACGTGTACGTAATCCTCCATGGTGGTGAGTCGAATTAAAACATGTCTATCTCTTAAAAAGCCTATTTTGCATTCTGCCTTGATCTCGTACTGAAGAGGCACAATTTTTCGTATTTCCTCTAACTTGGGCCATCCGTAAGAGAATTTTCCGATGATAGCAAATTCCAAATCTTCTTGTATAATCATATTATCCACTTCTTCTTCATCCCACAAGACTATTGGTTCGCCATGTACATAAGTTATGCCCTTTATGGAAATAGAGTGTTAGATTTGGCAGTTTTTGAGGTTAAGGAGTTCAAGTACGAAGGTATTACAGGTACTGGTGGTGGCTCTCCACCTGGAAGAGGCAGCCAACCATTGCTAGCAGTAGCCATGGTACCCTCCACTAGGTTTTCGTACCTTTCTCTCAACTTTCTTTTGTACTTCTCTCTTTATTTTGTAAATATTGTGTTGTAAAGGGAGAACACACAAAAAAGAGGTAATTAATGAAGAATAAATGAAAAAATTAGTCAGTTGTTTATTTCAATTTACAGATATTTGATAAATTATGGGATGAGCTAATTAATTCATGCAAATTTGTTTGATTAATTTGCAAATTGTACATGTTAAAAAAACAGCATGGAGTGTGTAATGTCATTTTTTATATTTATTTTCTTCCCTTCTAATGTGGTTTCTATCGAGTCTTTATATTTTCATAATTTTTTTAAAATAAAATTATAGTTATGATATTAAATAGATACCATTTTGAAGTACTTCTTTTGATAAAGTAGAGTTAATGAGCAATAATGGATGATTAATAACACTAAAAATTAAAATAAATTGTCTCAGACTTAAGCACAAAAAATATAAATATGTAACTCTAAATCTGATAAAATTTAATTAGTTTTAAAAAGAGGTATAACAAAAATAAATTTAGCACAATAAAATATTGTAAAAATTAACTATAAATTGTAAAGCATATATGTTGTTAGATTAGTTTGTATTTTATGTAAAGTGGGATTAGTTAGTATTATATTATATTAACTTATGATGTATCTAATTAAGTGGATTTTAATTGAAGATTAAATTTAAGAAGTTATATGCATATTTTCATTTATTATATATACTATTATATTTTATGCGTATTAAATAATAGTACAATTATTATTAACAAATTTATGAGTATTAATTGAAGATTACATTTAGGCAGTTGTATGTGTATTTTCATTTATTATTTACACTATTATTTAATGCGTACTAAATAATCCTAAAATTATTATTAACAAATTTAAATAATGAAAGAATCAAAGGAATAGAATGAAAGAACATAAATAAATAAAATTTTAAATCAAAGAAAAATTATTTACTTATCAATATCGAAAGAAAAGTTATAATTAACATGCAGTCAAGTGCAAAATAATAGAAAGTCACTTAGTAATAAAATGATATTATGTATTTTATTGGTTTTAAATTAATATAACAACATTTGGTGATAGTATTTAGTTTTAAATCTATTTATTTGTATATATTTAAGAAATTAATTAAGACAAACTTAAAAATAAAATGGCTATAAAAGCTTTAAGTTCGATGACCTCATATCTGCTTTTAGTTTGCTTGTTGTAAACTAGACACATTTTTTTTTTGAAGAATGGTAAACAGTTGATTAAGAAATTAAAGAATATTAAAATAATTAAACAAATATATCTACGGTATAGTTTTAAAAAAAGAGTAATAGACAATGATACATGTTTGGCAAAGCAGACTAAAATTATTTTTTTAATAAAATAGCTTTTCAAAAAAAATTGTATTTGACTAAATTGTTTCAAAAATTACTTTTATTTGGTTGATTAATCTTTTTCTAAAAGTACATTTGCGAGACAAATTACAAAAAAAATAAACAGGTATCAATGTATTTTTTAATATTAAATTTTTTTTTATAGAGACAAACTATTTTAAATATCTATTATAAAAAAATATTTAAAATTTTTGTTCAAATAAAAAGTACATATCATAAATTTTAATTAATATCATACATAGATTAATCAAATAAAATATTAAGTATTGATATAATATTAACATAATAAAAAATATCAATACAGTAAATTTAAGAGTCATTCTACAAATTAAATCATAAAATAATAATATAAACGTAAAAATAACATAAAGATTTTTTTAGGAAGGAGAAACTTTTAAGTTCTTCCAATTACAAAAAAAAAAATACATTTTCTTCTATTTAAAAGTAGTTTTACATATTGTCCACATAATTATGTGAAGCAACTAAAAAAACTCAAAGGCAATACTTTTTTTTCGACATGAAATATATGGTCATTAATGGGATCAAACTATGCTATACATATTTATATATAAAAGTTGATTTATGTGTTAATATTTATTTTTCATGAAATGATTCACTATTCCTGTTATTAGATTCCATTTGGAAGCAATTCAATTAACTATATATATTTTTTGAGATATCAGTTCATTTTCAAATCACGTCTACAATAATCGTTAAAATTGAGTTACATAGAGTTATTCAGTTTTTTTACCATAAAATTTAACACAACGAAAATATAAAGTATTAGATGATGATTTAATTCTTATTGAGCATTTCGTATCCATTATCTATTTAATTCTATATAGGTAATTCAGGTAAGATTTGATGCTCCTTGCAACTTAAAATTTCATGATAAATTGTGTCATAGTTGATACACTAATTCAAATGATTTTTTTTTCATGTAGACAAGTGTATACTATATAATCGAGTATAAATATAATGAAATTATTTTCTTTAATATTATCCGCGCATTGCGCGGGTACGTATACTAGTATTATATTAATAGTAAGAACACCAACAATACAATAATAACAAAGTAATGCACTATAGAGAATGGAGGAGAAAGTATATTTAAGAGGTGTAACTAAGAGATTTTAAGAGTGACTAATTTTTTTAATAATATTCACGTTATTTTTAAAAATAGTGTGGTGCATGGTTTGATATTCACGTGCAACACACGTGCGTCAAAACTAGTAGAATATATAATAGTGAAATATATCTAATTATGTAGTTTTTTCTTTTTACATAATATGTTGCTAATTTATAACTAAATGAGATTGATATAAAATTTGGTGTTTAGTTATAAAATTTTACCCATCACTAATTCGTTATTTCTTTTAGCGAAACATTTGCCATGGCAATATGAAGATTAAAAAAAATGAAGAAGGAAATGCCTTTACAGTAATATATATTATAATTTGAATTTGAATTATTGTCGTCTTCGGTCTTCCACAACTCTCCTTCCAACAATACGATGGTGGAGTCCTAATTGAATGATGTGACAATGTGATTGATAATTATGTTAACTTGTGCAATGTGATTGAAAATTATGTTAACTTGTGCAATGTTATTGAAAATTATATGTTAACTTGTGCAATGTGTTTGATACTTTTGTTAACTTGTGCTAACAGCCATGCCAGTGAATTACATCAAGAAACAAGATATGTGTTGAAAATATATTTCTTTTTCTCCTTAAGAATGAATGTTTGAGAAAAGATAATTGAGAGGGAAAAATTATTGCACATCATAACAAAACACACCTTCAAAGGGAGTATGAGTGAGTTATCCTTTCAACAAAAATAGAAAATCACCTTTTTGTTTAAGCTATAAACTCAAATTGCTATTGGGATGACACATCAAAATCAAGCCCAATCTTTTAATGCATGCAGCACATGTGGCTGAAAAACTGCGTGATAAGATTAGTAAATAGTACTAGTAATTAATTACTCTCTCCGTTTTTAAAAAAAATGACCTCATTTTCTTTTTAATTTGTTTAAAAAAGAATGACCTATTTCTTTTTTTGGTAACATTTTACTTTCAGCTTTTCACGCGACATGTTTAAGACCATAAGATTAAAGGACAATTTTATACATTTGACATAATTTTAATTTAGGACCACAAGATTCAAAAGTTTTATTTATTTTCTTAAATTCCGTATCAAGTTAAACTAGGCTACTCTTTTTTAAACGGAGGAAATATTATACCGGAATCTGAATTGCCCACTCTCTCAAGTGGCTAGCAACATTTTACTGCAAAGTGGCTAGCAACATGTTACTGCAAAGTGGTACTAATGTACATAACTACATTTTGGTTTATTTCCTTGCATATATAGTATACATTATTCAAGTGGAAGCAACAAGACTACACGGTCGTGTTCGTGGGATATTGATACAGAATTATTTTGAAGATAAATTTTCAAAAATTGAACAAATAATATTTTTAATTTTTTTTTTTTGCCCTCCCTAAGAGCTCCCACTCCTTTTGCTCCCTTGGTGACTCGAACTCGCAATCTTCGGGTTGAAAGTGAGGGGTGCTTACCATTCGAGCAGTTTCCTCTCGTCTAATTTTATTTTTGAAAATCTATGATCAAACGAAAGTTTCACTCTCTTTTTCACTGAGTGTTCGGTATCAATATTGAAGTCTGACTAAATCCGTATTTGTGTCAGGAAGTCCCACATCAGGAATAAAGCACTCTCTAATAAAGATTATTCCGTATTTAAAGAGTCTCAAACCCAAAATCTTTGATTAAGAATGAAAAGGTACTTACCACGGGACCACAACTCTCGTTGGTTAACTCTCTTTAAAATGAGAAAAGTCTGCTTTCGACAATCACTTCACCCTAGATGAATTCGATACAATTCAATGGAATCTAAAAAAATTATCAAATTATTTCTATTTTAATTTTTTAAAATCAAGTTTTAACTTTAGATTTAATTAACTGAACCCTGAAAAATTATCTTACACTACATTAAAAATGATATTTAGTGTAATTTGATATAATTCAATGGAATCTAAAAAATTAGAAAATTAGAAAAATATTTCTATTATAATTTTTTAAAATCAAGTTTTAACTTTAGATTCAAATAATTGAACCCTGAAAAATTATCTTACACTACATTAAAATTGATATTTAGTGGTAATTAATCAATGATAATATCTTAATTGCTGCTAAATATATATATATTTTAGAAATAATAATTACTATCTAAGAATAATTACATTTTAGTACTCTTTGTAAATGCACCTAACATCTGTAGCTACAATATTAAATTCAATAACAATTAACTAATGTTGGTAAAGACTCTAGCATCCTTCGTTAATATGCATATTTATTGACGATAAAAGATGTTTTTGTTGTTGATTGATTGGTGCAATTAGAGACGAGTGAATGTAGTTATGATAGATGTAGAGAACTCGTTTCATTTTAGGTAAATCAGGTGGCAATGTCATTGGTGAGTAGTGAAATCTTTGAAGGTGACTATACTTAACAACTTTAAGGTAGTGATTATCCATTCTTTCAAGGCAAGTTAAATCAGGTGTCTCTAAAAACCGCATGATAGTGATTAGTGACTAGTGAGAATAAGTATACCTTTCAGCAACCAACTTTAAGGTAGTGAAGCCAACATCACATTATAATTATTCTTTCTATTTTTAGTACATGGAGTACTTAGAGACTTTCGTTAAGGTGAAGTTGTAGAAATTATTACCAACACTTTACAAGTATGCTTTGCAACGGTGAAGAGAACTGAAAAGTATATGACATTTTTCTGAAAGTAGTTAAGAGAGTAATAAAATAAAGTGAGTTGGAAGGACCAACAAAAGTTTGCGGTAGAGTGGTAAGTATTTCTTCATTCTTTATCAGAGGTGTCAGTTTGAGTCTTCCATGAATATAGAGTCAGGGGCGGACCTACCTTGTTGCAAGTGGGTTCATATGAACCCACTTCGTCGAAAAAATACACTGTATATACATATATATTCAATCTATTTTTTGAAACAAAACACTATATATATTTAATTTGACCCCACTCAAACCAATAGTAACATTTAACCCAGCGGCGAAGAAGTTACAATTTGACTAATGCACGCGGGTACGATTCCACCCACAACATTTAATACTGTTTCATTTTTTTTTTATATGTTGAACTCACTTGGTAAAATTTCTGGGTCCGCCACTGTATAGAGTCATCTTTGTTAGGGAGTGTATTACCTCCAAATCTGAGACTTTCCAATGAAAATCTAGATTTAGTCCAACTCCAATATAAATTAGTAAAAAAAAAAAAAAAAAGGCAAGTTGGAAGGAGAGAAAATGCATGTTAAGACACTTATAGAGGGTCATTTTTTGCAGGATCAAATAGAGATTAGTTTCTAATATGAAAATAAAAATAAAAGGGATAAAAAATTGTTATGTAAAAATGCTTCAAAATGCTTTTCATCCGCCTATTGAATCAAATTATTTTCTTCGATCAAAAGCATCTCCAATCCTATTCTCTATTTAACTCTCCAAATATAGAGTTCTCTATTTTTAACATAATTAACTCCAATTTAATTCTTTATTTTAGTCTCTAAAAAGGCATCTTCTTCTCTTTTATTAATATTATATTATTATTTCTATTTTATTTTCATATTTCATATATAACTCCTTTCATTCTTTCTTTCAAACAATCACTCTATATAATTTTCATGTAATATAAAAAAAATCAAATTCTTTATTTAACATAAAATAATATTTTATTCTAAATTTCTTGATAACATAAATTGCAAGCAAATATTATATATTATACATATTAAAGAAAAATTAAAATCATTAATGATACAATTACATAAACATTATATAAATACCCAACTATCAAAATTAGTACATTGCTCTAAATGCTCTATTAAAGCATAATGAGTTCAAAATGAGCATTTTTTTGTATTCTTGTATTTAAATTATTATGTTATGTGTTGTATTTGTAATTAAAGTTTTAATCTTATCATATAAATTTTGTGCATTATTCATAGTGAAAAATAACAATTTTAAATTATATCACTTAAATTGACGAAAAATTAAAAAAAATTGAAATATTATTTATTCAGTATGAAAGTAGTATATATTAAATAATATATTTTTTTAAAATGTTATATTACATTAAAAAGGAATTATGAATATTAGAGATTTATTTAATGGTCTTATATAATTTATATAGTATGTTAATTACAAATATTATATAATAGAAATAATAATAAAATAATCAAAAAGTGAAATAGCGAGTGTGAGTAGTACTACTATTCACCTCTCTATAAATGAAATATAGAGAGTGAAATAGAGAGTGTTTGGAGAGCTAATTTTCTATTTTACTCTGTAAATAGAGAATAATGAGTAAAATAAAAATAGATCGGAGATGGCCTTTTTTACATTGGATAAAATTTATCCATGATGTTGTTTTCATGCTTAGATGGCCCATCAATAATGACAAAATTATTATATTTAATCAAACATGTGACCTTTATTTATTAGTCTACATAAAATTTGACTCAACCCCAAAGGACCCAACTCGTCAATGACTCAACAAATGAATTTTGTGGGGTTTGGGCATGGATAGGTTGGGTTACAATTTTATGTGAACCAACAAACAAATATATTGTATTTAATTTAAATTTAATTAAATATCATAAAATTGTATTCATTAATAATTGAGAGGCAATTTTGAGTCTTAAAATGACGCTAGAGATAATCTGATCTAATATATATATAAAAGGATTGACAAATTTGACTCAATAGATAAAAAATACGTCATTTTAAAATCATTTCAAGTACATTTACACCATGTTTTTTTAATTATTATTATTATTATTATTATTATTGTTATTATTATTATTCTTATTATAAAAAGTAGAAGTTATATGTAACATGTACTATCAAGTATAAAAACTCGATTGGTACGAAATATAAGGAATAATCTAATAATAAAATGCACGGTTATTTTTCTGCGTTTAATTAGAATTATTAAATAGTGAACTAACTAATTCTATGAGATAATTTTATTTATCCCATCTCAAATATCAAACAACCCAATGCTTAAGGGTGTGTTTGGTATGGTTTTTCCCAGTGCTTAAGGGTGTGCTTGGTATGGAGGAAAATATTTTCTGATTTTTTTTTTCCAAATCAACTCATTTTCCTCAAATTTAAGGAAAATAAATTCCCTTCCAAAATTAAAGAAAACATTTTCCAAAACTCTACTTCATCCTTTAATTTTTTTTCTTACCCTACTCATACCCCGTACCCGATCCTACCCATTCAAAAAAAATTAAATTTTTAAATTTCAAATATAATTTTATACATACCCCCAAACAACCCCCCCCACCCCCACCCCCACCCCAAACAAAAAAAAAAAAAATTATTTTTGAATAATGTTTCAAATTTTAAGATTTCTTTTTAATCTCAAACAATCCCTACCACCCCTACCCCTACCCCCTCCAAAACAAATTCTTTTAAAAAATATTTCATATTTATTTTTTAATCACCCCCCCCCAACAAGGTCACCCCACCCAGGTCAAACCTCCGTCATAATTCTTTTTCAAAAAATAATTTTTGGGAAATATTTCAATTTTTTTTAAAAAAAATTAAGCTAAATTTTTCATTTTTACGCCACTCCCTATCCCTACCACCTCCCCGCCACCCCCTACAAAGGCCATTTTCGTCAATTTTTTTTATTTTTATTTTTTAAAAAAAAATTGAAAAATATTTCAAATTTAATGTTTTTTTCATTTTACGCTACTCCCTACCCCTACCTACCTTGCCACCCCCTTCTCCCCTCCCACTCTCGCCACCCCCAACCCAGGTCATTCCCGTCAAAAAAAAATTTAAGAAAAAAATATTTTTGGAAAATATTTCAAATTTAAAAACTTTCATTTGTTTTACGCCACCCTACCCCCTACCCACCCACCCCACCAAGGCTATTCCCATCAAAAAAATATTTTAAGAAATAAAATGTTTTTGGAAAATATTTCAAATTTTAAAAAATTTCATTTTATACGCCACCCACACCCCTACCCCTAGGCCATCCCCAAAAGAGAATTTGAAAAATATTTCATTTTTTTTTTTAAAAGACCATTTTTTCATGCCACGCCTATTCCCCCCCTCCCCCCCCCTCTCCCCCAGCCGTCACCCAGTCAAAAAAAATTAAAAAATGTTTTTGAAACAAAATTTCCTGGGTCGAAATTCAGAGTCAGGTCCTGGGTCAAATCTCAAGGTCGGATTTTGGAACGATCATCGGGGTCTTGTCCCAGTTTGGGTTGGGGTCGGGTCATAAATCAATTATTGGGGTTGATTTTCGGATTAGAGATTATTTTCTTAAAGAATATTTTTTTAGTCTCAAGCCAAAAATAAAAGATATTTTTTGAAAAATATTTTTCATTCACCAACCAAACATTAAGAAATATTTTCCAGAAAATAGTTTCTACTCACCAACCAAACATGAGAAATAAGTTAGAAATCCACTTGTTTTCCAAGAAAACATTTTCTAGGAAAACAATTTCTATGAAAAATATTCTCCTTAATACCTAACACACCCTAAATCTCGAATGAACATATAACAGTGAATCTTAGAAATTATGTATAACAATCCTTTTGGATGGCAAAAGGGGAGTTTTGACCTGATGATCTCACCCGTTTAGATTTGTTTTTTATATCGCTTTCTTCTACATAGATTTGTTTGGAACTCTTTTATTTTTATGGAGAAGGGTCTAACATGCTCTTTAACTATTTGAATTGGTACAAAATTATTCTTTATCCACCTTTTCAGCCCCCAGATACTCTTAATGTCAACCTTTTGGCTCAAACATATATTTATGTCTAACGGCCCATTCATAATAAGGTGGATAGAGGCCAATATTGTACCAAATCTCATAGTTTAAGGGCATTTAGGCTTTTTTCCATTGAAATAATTTGAAATTACTTAACATATGGGCTCATATGATTAACATGATTTTGGATTCCATAGTAAATTAAAAATAACAACCAACTCCTCCACTACCTCTCTCTTCCACTTTTTTTTTTCTTTTTGGATTTTGTCCATCATTTTAAATTGTATTTTTTTTCAACTTATGACAAAAAAAAAGGAAGAAAAAAATGAGGAAAATAACTATGACTTTCATATAGAAAGAATTAGTTCGATACAATATGATTTAATTAAGCAACTATGTATGTATACTGCATTTTTCTTTTGTGTGTATCAAAAATTCAAAATAAAAGAATAAAAATAATCATTTCTCCAATCCACACCACATCCCACCATGATAATAATACAAATTAAAAGAATGTGAACATGTAAGTTCATTTCAAGTTTGAGTTCCGCATATCATAATTAAGAATAAAAGTTTTTTTTAAAAAAAAAGAGCAAATCAACAAGACATTTGGATAACCGTAATAACCCAAAAAGTCATTTTTGGAAATTTTCATAAAATTACCGTTTTATCCATCAAAATAGTTGCTCCGAGTCAATTCTGACCAGTTTGTGAAGTTGGTTTTGAAATTTGAGTAGGACGTTGAGATTTTTGAAAGTTTTTAGTTTTTAAAGGCTTAAGTTGGTTAAAAGTGATTTTTAGTGTCAATCGGAGTTTCAAGTCTTGGAATAAAATTTCGGTTAGTTCCAACAGTTCCGCAAATGTGGAATTTGGCCAAGGAGAGTGGTCAGTTTCAAATTTGGAGTTGTTTCATGGATTTGAGGTCTTAAGTTGGAAGTTTATGAAATTTTGGCCTTTGAGTTGACTTTGGTCAACATTCGGAGTTTGGGTGCTCAGATAAGATTTCTGATAGTTCCATTGGATTTGATGGATGTTTTAGGCCTAAGAGAGATTTAGGTTGATTTTTTAGAGGTTATGCGTTTAGATTGGAATTTTTAAGCATTATCTTAATTTATTGCGACTTTCACGGGTTTTAAATCAAGGAGACCTCAAATTCGTATTTCGATGGTTCCATTGAGTCTGGAACGTCGAGTTTAGTTGGGTAGCATATCTAGTTTGTATACTCAGGGTTTCAATTGATTCTTGAGGATCCATTTGGAAACTTTTATGCCTTATGTGAATTGCTATTTTCTGCTTTATAGTGCCAGGTACTTTGTTCATCATGGCCGAGAGACCTTCTCTCGCGATCACGTGAAGTTGTTTTTGTATGCAATGTGATCGCATGATGTAACACCCCAAAAATTGTTAGCGGAAACGTGAAATTAAAGAACAAGGAAGAACAACAATATTTAACGTGATTCATATCAAAATGATTCTACGTCCACCAAAGAACAACTGCACTAATATTTATTTCACTCTACAAAGAATACAAGTGAAATACTACAAGAGAGAGAACAACAAATGTCTTAGAAGGTGAAAAGGCAAGTGAGAGGATGACTTGAAAATGAATTAAGAACTACCTATTTATAGGAATGAATTCTTCATATTGATGTCATCCATGACATCACTATGTGTCAAAAATGTCAAGATTAAACATGTGAAACCATTTTATGGTTTATTTAAATTTCACCTACCAAGATACTATCTTGACTTTTATTTTGTACTAATTATCTTCGTACCAAATTTTCATATTAATTCATTTTCCATTGAGTTTGATTCCACAAGAACCAAACCAATTCTTTCAATCTTCACCTTGGTTTGCGTTCCAAGCATGCGTATAAACAACTCCGACCAAAACTTCTAAGCTTACTGGGCAATTCCGTTGTAAGAAACAAGAAAAATCAAACCTTTGTTGAACATACTAGCTCCACCTAGCAGTTGTTTTCTTAGAGTTGCATCAATTGATGCATATTCCCGCCAAGTCCTTGCAGTGTGCAAACTTGGCAAGCGGGACTATCTTGGTCAACATGTTTGCAACGTTATCGTCTGTGATAACCTTCTCAACCTTGATAGCTCCCTCTTCAACGACATCTCGAATGAAATGGAATATGACATCAATATGTTTGGTGCGCTCATGAAATCTATGATTTTTAATCAAATGAATAGCACTTTGACTATCACATCTTAGAATTGATTCCAGCTGAACCAAACTCAATTCTGCCACCAAACGTTTCAACCAGATAGCTTCTTTCACTGCCTCCGTTGCTGCCATATATTCTGCCTCTGTTGTAGACAAAGCGACAATCGACTGTAAAGTTGATTTCCAACTAACAGCACTACCAACAAGAGTAAAGATGTATCCAGTTGTGGACCTCCTTCTATCAAGATCCCATGCATAGTTAGAATCTACATAACCGAGAATTGAAATACCTTCACTTTTCCGGAAGGTTAGGGCAACATCAGGAGCTCCTTTGAGATATCTCAATATCCACTTGACAGCTTACCAATGCCTTTTTCTTGGATTTGCCATGTACCTGCTTACCACACTAACAGATTGAGCAATATATGGACGTGTGCACACTATAGCATACATAATGTTGCCTACTGCGCTCACATAAGGAACCTTTGACATATGCTCCACCTCATCCATAGACTGAGGCATTTGTAACTCAGAAAGCTTGAAATGAGAAGCTAACGGTGTACTTACAAGCTTGCTCATATTCATATAGAATCTCTCAAGAAATTTTTCGATGTACCTCTTTTGAGAAAGATGTACAACACCATTTTCTCTTGTAATCTCCAATCCAAGGATTTTCTTTGCAACCCCCAAATCCTCCATGTCAAATTCCTTGCTTAACAGTTTCTTCAAAATATTTATCTCTGTGATGTTGTTAGCAGCAATAAGCATATCATCAACATACAACAATAGATAAATCATGGAGTTTCCAGATGTGTTTCCTTCTAATCTTCCAGGTGTTTCTCCTTATAGGTATATTAACTTTGCCAATGAATTAGAGTCGATAACCAAGACCATCCATATTCCTCTTTACCATATAGCTCCAGCTGAGTTGAAGGATCAATTATAAGATTTGTTGAGTAAAGAGTTTATTCGCCCTAGTGTGTCTCTTTAGGGAGCTCCTGTTTTGTTTGTAAAGAAGAATGATGAGTTTATGTGGATGAGTATTGACTACAGACAGTTGAACAATATAAGAGTGAAGAACAAGTATCCTCTCCCGTGTATTGATGAATTATTTGATCAACTTCAAGGAGAATCGTTGTTTTCTAAGATTGATTTGAGGTCCGGTTATCATCAGTTGAAGATTAGGGCATCGAATGTCCCTAAGACAGCCTTGCGGACTCAGTATGGTCATTATGGGTTCTTGGTGATATCATTTGGATTGACTAACGCCTCTGCAATGTTCATGGATCGGAGTTTATGAATGGGGTGTTTTGATCTTACTTGTATTCATTTGTAATTGTCTTTATCGATGATACTCAAGGACCGAAGAGAATCATGTTCGATACTTGGGGAATTACATGTTAAAAATGTTCTAATGTACCAGACTTCAAATTCAACTTGTTATCAGTCTTCAAGCTAACTAAGGATATGAAGTGTATGGTATCATTTAATCCTGATTTATGTGTAATGCACGATCTCTAGACTGGAGAGGTGATTGGGATTGGTAAAGAAGAGGAATGCTTGTATATCCTAAGGTATAACGTAACACCTATGGTTGGAGCAATGCTTAAAAATAAGAACTCATGAGAATATAGACTTTGACATCTTCGATTGGGGCATCCTTCCTTGAAAGTAATGCAACATCTTGCAACATAAACTTGATGAGATAGTATAAGAAGATTGTATGATTTGTCCTTTGGCAAAACAATGTAGACTCAAATTTCCTTCTAGTGTCACTCAGACTATTAAGATGTTTTAGATAGTACATCTAGATGTTTGGGGACCTCATAAGGATCCCCACTTATAATAGAAAACACTACTTTCTGACTCTAGTTGATGATTTTAACAGATTTACATGGATATTTTTACTGCAAACTAAGAGGAATGTAATAGTTGAATTTAAAGTTTTATATCCATGATTTGTAATCAGTTTGATTATGCAATAAAGGTTTTGAGATATGACAATGGTATTGATTTCCTTAACAATCAAGTAAATGATTTGTTATCCTTTTTAGGCATTATACATCAGAGTAGTTGTCCTTGCACTCCACAACAAAATATATTGTTGGAAGGAAACATAGATATATTTTGGACATAGGTAAAACTTTAAAGATACTATCTCATATTCCTAGTAGGTTTTGGGGTGAGTGTGTGCAAACAACAATTTACTTAATTAACAGATTACCTACAACTGTATTAGATGGACATTCTCATTATGAAAGGTTATTTAGAAAACCTCTTACACTGGATCACATAAGAGTATTCAGATGTTTATGTTTTTCTACTGCATTGCCAAGAGGTGGCAAGTTTAAGGTCAGAGCAAAGAAAGTTGTTTTGTTAGGGTTTACTTCCTCACAGAAAGGATATAAATTGTATGACCTTAATACCAATACTGTGTTCATTAGCAGGGATGCTATTTTCAAAGAAGAACTATTCATTTTTAAGGTTATGAAATCTCATGATGAAGGTCTCTATCCTTTCCTTTTCCTTTTTTCTAGATAATACAGATGATTCCACTGACATTCTAGACCAAGGTTTTCTAATAGAATCCTCCTCTCAACCTACACATATGCCTTACAAAACCAAGCAATACATATGATGAAACTCTTGCACATGACACTGGTGACTTAAAAGTTTTCCAAGATGAGCCTCTTGTACATGGTCTAGTAGAGCCATTGCCCATAGAATCGGTGATTGCAGATACTCGTAATCATCCAGATGAGGAGATGAGTTGCATTCAGATAACATTGGTTCAAGAAAGACTATCAAAACAAGCAATCCTCATGTGTGGATCAAAGACAATGTTGTGTCCAAAATTTTGGTCCCTACTCAATCACTAACCGTGTTTTTTTATTATAATGTATCCACAATTTATCAGTCCTACTTGCATGATTTTTTACCAACTGTGGAGCTCAATATTTTCATGAAGCATCCCAAGACAAGTTGTGGATTGATGCCATGCAGCAAGAGATCTAGGATTTGGAAGATAATGTTACTTGGACAATTGTTGACGTACCTCAGGATGAGAAAGCAATTGAGTCAAAGTGGGTATACAAGATCAAGTATAAGTCAAATGGTGAGATGGATAGATACAAAGCTAGATTTATTGCAAAAGGATAGACTCAAAGAAAAGGAGTTGATTATCATAGAATATTCTCTCCAGTTGAAAAAATGATTATCATTAGAACTGTTCTTAGCCTAACAACTTAACATGATTTGGAACTCTCTCAAATGTATGTTAATAATGTCTTCTTGCAAAATGATTTAGTTGAAGAAATTTATATGGAACTTCCTCTTAGCTTCCAAGGACAGAGGAATCTAAGGTGTTGCAAGCTAAGGAAGTCACTCTATGGTCTCAAACAAGCATCCAAACAGTGAAATATTAAGCGCACTAAGGCATTACTGATAGCAGGTTACTCTCAAAGTGCTCATGATTACTCATTGTTCATTAGAAAGGAGGGAACTAACTTAGATGTGATTTTAGAGTATATTAATGACCTCTTAATAACTGGGAATAGCTCCCACGTGATTCGAGAAGCTAAAGACAAACTACATCAAAATTTCAAAATGAAAGACTTGGGAAGTCTCATATACTTTTTGGGGATAGCTAGAAGTTTTGAAGTCAAAAGAAATAATATTACTTAATCAAAGAAAGTTTGCTTTGCAAATTATTTCCGAAGCTGGACTAAGTGGAGAAAAGACTGCAAGCACTCCTTTAGAGTTTAACCACAAGTTGACTAGTGTAGAATTTGATCAACACATTAGTAACTCTAATGATTCAAAGTTAGAAGATATCAAAACATACCGAAGATTGATTGGTAAGTTATTGTATTTGACAATTAGCAGACTTGACATTTGCATTAGGGTACAAGTTTTGAGTCAATTAATGCAATATCCTAAGGTCTCACACTAGCAAGTTGCACTAAGGGTTGCGAGATATGTCAAAAGATCTCCAGGACTTAGAACACTGCTTAAAAGAGGAGCGAGTGTTATAAAACTCACTAGATATTGGGACTCAGACCGAGCTTTATGTCCTAACACACGAAGATCAGTCACTGGGTACATGGTTAAACTTGGAGATTCTCTGATCTCCTAAAAGCCAAAGAAGCAACAAACAGTTAGTAGAAGTTCTGCTGAAGCAGATACAGAAGTCTGGCAGCTCTTGTTGCATAACTAATATGTTTGGTAGGATTACTAGATGAATTACACTTCCCCATTGCCAACCCAATCTCAGTGTTTACAGATAGCAAATCATCAATACAAATAACTGAGAATCTAGTGTTTCATGAGCGTACAAAACACATAAATATTGGTTGTCATTTCATTAGAGAAAAAGTGAAATCAAACTTTATTGATCTTAAGCATCTATGTACTATTGTGCAACCAGCTGATATTCTTACTAAAAGCCTAGGTGCTAATCAACAACCAGGGGAGGCTCAACAGATCTTGTAGCCTAAGACAAAATTATATTAAGAGACCCTTAAATTTATTTTATAAAATTTATACACTAACAAGAAAATCTATTTTCTACCCAATAGATTAATCATTTAAGACAAAAAAATATCAAATTTCACACAAAAAAAAGAAATGAAGAAGAGTACAAAAAATAAAAGTGATGGATTATCGATGTTAAGCTTCAAAACTCAAATAAAAATTTTAATTTGGCTATCATCACAAATAAGAAAAAGAAAAGAACATACATAACTTAATAGTTGAAGTTTTGAGCTTGGATAGTAACAAAAATATCCAAATTTCTGATCAATTTAAATGATATAATTCTTTTTAAATGATATAATTCATTCCATTAAGTAGCACTCATTGGTGAATATCTAAAACAAATTATAAAATTTTCATATAATATATTAAATTAAAACAAAACAAAAAAACTTGTGCATGAATATTTTTGTGTTCACGTAGTTAAGAAAAGATTGAAAAAAATAATTATGTTATCAATATATATAACTTAGTTCCATATAAAAAGGATATAATTTAAAATTTGAAGGTAAAACAAATATATCAAATAATGAGTGAAAATATTATGAGAATTTATGAACTTATTGATAAAAAATACTCTCAAACAAATAAAATAAAAAATATACCATAATAATTTTATTTATATAAATTATATTAATATATAATAAAATTAATAATAATAATTTAAACAAATTTGGGGCCTTCAAATTTTTGAGGCCTAAGGCAATGGCCTCACTGGCCAAGCCTTAGAGCCGCCCCTGTCAACAACATCTCCTTCTGACCAAACTTGGTGTGTTAGATATCTTCCAGCCTTCGGGGTGTATTGAGTTACAAATGCCAGAGTTGCTGTATTGCTATAGGTTAAGTTTTAAAATTAGTTGGAGTTTGTTAGTTGATTATAAGTTAGTTAGTAGAGTCACGTGGTTAGCACATTAGCTGGTTAAAGTCGGTGTAATCCTTTATATGTAGAGGTAGCTATGTAATATCTAGGTAAGCAAATATAGTGTGATTCTCCAATTAGACTACAATGTAGTTTTCTCCAGATCCTTCAATAAGATTTCAGTTCTGTTTTCTCTCTTTCTCTTGATAGATTTCATAAACTTAATACATTTTGGTGTAACTTATCTTGACAGCACGTAGGTTCACCCCTGGTCCTATCAAACGTCCCCTTGAGAATTTACAGAGCTCCCAAGAGAAGGTGGAATTACATATAAAGTACAATTTTTTTTTAAAAATATCAGTGTTACAAGAAATTAGATAAACCAATTACACAAAGTATCATCCATCCAAAATCACACGTCTCTGGCATAAATCAATTGCCATGCATGTTTCATGTATAGCCTGGAGAGAGTAATAGCTTAAGTAGTAGCTAGGTTCTTATGACTGGCTCCTCATCAATAGTCCTTTTATATAATAAAATAAAAAAAGAAAATTTATCATGTAGACTAGATATTAGAGCCAGTTCAATTGAGTACCCAAAGGTTTGTACTCTGAGGCTAAACATGTGCCAAATTAAATAGGCAATAAGTCAGTGAGTCAGGACCAATAAGCTGGACTTACCAGGGTGAATCAGGAAAGGGGAGACAAGATAGATAGATTCAATGAGTTAACAGAGCCAGAGAGAGAAATAATAAAATACACTTTGCTTTCATTTATTTCATCTTGTGATATTTAAAACAGATAAAGGACTTGTCGTATCGAATAGTGTATTAAAAAATATAATGTATGTATTAATTTTGTGTATTACTAGTATTTTAGTTGGTACATTTTTTTTACTCTAAGTATATTTTTATTTGTTATGAAAGTATGTGTAACTAATATATGTAAATTCTTAATATAGTAATGTAAAAGGTTTTAATGCATTAGCATGATTATAGACACATTTTATATCTTAAAATATTTTCTACATCCTTTCAATCATATTTCTGGGAAGATATTTTTATAAATAAGCATATTTTTTTAAAAATAAATTATGCAATATACGTGCTATTTTTAATAACAAAATCATATATTGCTAAGAAATTACATCACCATCACTAATTTGTTAGTATAATTGGTACAAACATCACTAATGTCAACTTATAGAAAGAAGTATTGAAAATACTTCTCAACTTGTCGTGAATTATTAGTTTCGTCCCGAAATTATTGACAACCTTAAAAATACCCCTCTACTTGACCAATTAAACTTGAATACACTATTGATCTGCCGCATGATATAACAAGTGATATCAAACTCTTATAGAAGCGTGAGACTCTTAATAAACAACCAAAAGAAGTGTTGAAAACACCCCTAAAGTTGATAAGAATTGAGGGGTGTATTTCACTTTTGTAGCAAGATCAGGGTGTATTTAAGTTCAATTAGTTAAGTAAATGACTATTTTTAAAGTTTTCAATAATGTAGGAATGAAACTAATAATTCATCTCAAGTTTAATAATATTTTCACTTATCAATATTTCTCTCTTACTAATATATTCTATTCGGTATTATTTTTATACACACGATATTAAAATTAATTAAAGGAGGAAAAGTTGTATCTGAAAAGACGTTAGCATGGTGCATGGCAGTGCAAACATTAGTGTATCAGAGAATAGGAATTAGGACGTACTGGATGATCGTAGTTGTGGTCCATAAATTGTTTTTCTTTTAGTCAAAAAGTACGGCCTCTAACCTTTTCAAACAGACAATGTCATACAAAAGCTAAGAAGCTGGCACTCTCTTCCTTTTGCCTTATTAATCATATTTTAAAATTAAAAAATATGATTGTTTTTATAACTAGCTTAAGTAAAACGTTATATCATTTTTAAATATTTTTTCAAATTTATATTATTATTTTATGATTTTTAGTATATTAATATGAAAAAAAATATAATTTATAATACTTTGTATTATTTTGTTCAAATTAAAATATTTAAGTGATCTAATCTAATTTACCTTAAACAGCAATGAAAGAAGTCAACTGAAATTTGAATGTGAATTCAACCGAATATGCAAATATTTGCAAAACTAGGATAATTTAAGACTTATATATTGGTGTTTTCATTTTTAAGTACATTGTTCATTGTAAGCATCATTTAAATGGTTTGTTAAGTGTGAAATTTTAATATTGATAAAAATACATCAATGTCACTATATGTATCATATTATATTTATTGGTGGACATTATATTTGTGTCTTTTTATTCTCATCATTTGTGATAGAATGTAGTTATTAGTGGTTAATAACTTTTGTAACCTCTAATTCATTATTCATCAATTATTCTAGAAAAAAGGGTCAAAATTACCCCTCAACTTTGGTTTATTAGTTAATTATGCCCTTACCGTTAAAACAAAGTTATTCTTATCCCTATCGTTATTAATTTCATTATTTGTGCCCCTATGTTGACGGAAATCCCCAAATTGACTCAAATTAACCCGAATATTTAAAAACGACTCATTCCCCATTTTAAACCCAATGCCCCGATCCCTCTAACGTATAACCCATTCCCCTTTTACCCATTCCCATTTACCCATTCTCTCTCTCAAAAGATAAACTCACGAACCTAACCTAAGTCGAAGAACATTGAAATCGAGGACTTTTTAGCTCTTTTCTCCATCAGCATTTCTACTAGACGTTGTTAAGGTATCAAATTTAACCAACCTTCTCTAATTATTATCTTTCTATAAAGTTTAGTTGTTGATTTACGAGTTAGGGTTTGAGGGTTAAGGTTTTATTCAATTTTTTTTGAGTTATTGGTCTGCCTTTTTACCGATAAAATTTTATTATCTCTTAGTTTAGTTGTTGATTTACGAGTTAGGGTTTGTGGGTTAAGATTTTCTTCAAATATCTGAGTAATTGATTTACCTTTTTACCAATAAAACTTTACGATTTGTTAATTTAGTTGTTGATTTACGATTTAGGGTTTGTGCGTTATGATTTTATACAAATTTCTTAGCTATTTGTTTGATTTTTTACGAGTTAGGGTTTGTGGGTAGGTTTTAGGGTATTGTATGATTTTGGAGGAGGTGGTTTAGGTTTCGGAGATGTTATTGAGTATGGGTTGATTTGTGGTCCCAATATTTTATTCATTCTTGATTGAATGTGGTCCCTAGTTTGTTTGTTGAAATGTTATAGTTTTTAATTTGTTTGTTGTCTTTGTGTGCCTTTTTATTTGTTTTTTTAACTCCTACCTTTTATAGTGTATGTTTAGTTAATATTTCTGTCTCATTATTGTTTTTGTAAATTGGTTTAGGTTTGGAAGTTATTAATGTTTTTTCGTGTGCCTTAGATTACCTAAAATGGTTCTGATTGGTCTGGTATTTCACTATGGTGGAGAATGGATAAGAGAGTCTAAGTTGCTTTATGAGATCTTTTATCTTTTATAGATATTACTAATGAATATAAGGATAAATTAAGATATGTGGGTGTGCAACAATTAATTGTATATGTCCCGACTGAAAAATATTATGAAATAGAAGGTGATGAGGGGATTAGAACATTATTATCCTTTGTTAATGAAAATTTAATGTTATTAACTTATTTGTTTTTGAGGATAGTGAGTTAGATGTTGATGTTGAGAATATAACCAAAATGAAAGAGAGTATGATAGTGATTGATGAAGTAGCTATTGATTGTACTTCTGCTGATGGTACTGATAATGATAGTGATATTTTCACTGATAATTTTGATTATAATTCTGAAGAATTGGAGGTTCTTGTACAAGAAAGAAAGAGGATAATCGATTGCAACTTGTGTGATTACAAGGATATACACAGGTTAATGCATTTAAGGATATAGCTGAAGCTAGAAGATACATTGGTTTGCATGCATTGGCAAGTGACTATAATTTAACCATTAAAAAAAGTCACTCAAAAAGATTTAGGGTTGTTTGCAAAAATTAATGCAATTTTGTATGCCTAATTTCTGGTGAAAAGCATTCTCATGGTGTTAGTGTGAAAATATTGAAAGGAGAGCATAAATGTGATGATCCATGTGGTAACTACAAGGTTAGTGCAACGACAGTTGCTTTCTACTTTAAGGAGAAGTTGCAGGCTAATCTCAAATACAAGATAAAGAAAATGAGAGTTGATCCCAAAAATGCTTTCAACATTAATGCTCATTTTGAAAAGTGTAAGAGAGCCAAAAGAACGATTTTGAAGAATATGGAAGACAGTTTTTGTGATGATTATATAAGCTTGTTGGGTATGCAAATGCTTTAAAAGAGAGTAATGCATGAAGTGATGTTGTCCTTAAAGTTTCAAGAGATGCATTATCGATGGAAAAGGAAATTTTTGAGAATGTACATTTGTTTTGAAGCAATGAAGAATGGTTTTAAGAATGGGTTGAGACCTTTCATTGTCCTGGATGGTACATTTTTGATGGGTAAAGCTAGATGTCTACGTTATGTGCAATTGGTCAGGACTAAATGAACCATTTCTATTCTATTTCTTGGGTTATTGTGGACATAAAGTGTAATATATCTTGGGTGTGGTTCTTGGAATTACTTCAGAAGTCTCTAAATAACAACAATGGAGAAAGAATCACATTTATCTCTGATATGCAAAAGGTAAAATCTCACTGATTTATTCATTCTTACTGTATCTTTATCTTATGTATTTTTATTTGTTCTTGTCAGTGTTTATGTATATATCATTATCTTATGTATTTTCATCTGTCATGTATATTTTTATGACTGATAAACAGGAATTAATTGAAGATGTTAAAGATGTTTTACATAATGCTATGCATAGATATTGTGTGAGACACATAAAGGCCGATTGGAGAAAAAAGGGCATGAAATCTAAATTGATGTCTAAGTTATTGTGGTGGTCTGCATGGAGCACCTACAAAAAGGAGTTATATGATCATTTGAAGACATTAGATCAACTGTCTGAAGAAGCAAAAGACCATTTGTTGCATTTTTCAATACAAACTTGGTGTAGAGTATTTTTTGACACTGTCATGACCCAGGGGTACACCCTAGATGTAACATGGCATATAGAACCCCGAAGGACTCCATACAAGCCACTTAGATCTCATAACATAAGAGTTATAACAATAAGAGTAAATCAATAGTCCAAGACCAAAACATTTTATAAAATGGAAAAGCGGAAATCTAAACTCATGTCTCATCATAGCCATCTAATACAATAGAATGAAATTGGGCCTAACCCATACATCATGTCCAAAAAGGAAATACAAAAAAGAAACTATAACAATGAAGTCCATCCTCGAACCATGAGGACTCACCAAGCTCGGGAAAGAATCAAAGTCCAAGTTTTAGCCACAATATTGGGAGCCCTGTCTGACGGACCCTACATTTGGGGAAAATGTAGGCAACAGTATGCGATAGTACAAAAATGCACCAAGTATGGTAGCTATGCATAAACCATTTAAAACATGTTGAAAGGGACATTTCATTTCATAATATGCAATTGACCAAGTAAAACATGATATAAGAAGGTTAGAAAGCATAAATCATAATATTATGGTAAATGCAAGCTAAATCATCTTTAAATCTTTGAACACATATGAGATACTCCTTGAGTAACCTTAGTTCACTTTTAGTCTTGTTGTGGGAAAATTAGCCTTAACTGACATAAAGACCATGTGAGCTATAACATGATCCCCCAGCGTCTTTCACACCGAAAAAGGTTGTTCAACTTGCCTAAGGTAGAACCATGAACTTCTAGCTTAAGTGGATCCACTAGAGAATTATCCTATGGGGGCACATAACTTATGGGATAAGGAGATTGTTACTAGAAACTCGACCTCTACAAACGGGAGAGCTTCCATCTCACATTAATATCCACTCGGTGCTAAGCAAAATTCCATGGAATAGTCATTTCTTACTTATTCTTGTTATCGATGGAGAGGTATCTTAGGATTACCAATCCAAGCTAGTTTTATTAGGATAGATCTTACTCTTTGATTCAATTAGGTGAGAAATCCTTTCAACCTAAGACTATGTGAGAAAACCTTTCACATCATGCTATTATGTGTTTATGAGAATATCCTTTCACAACACAACATTAAACATCATCATTGACACTTTACTTTCAAAGCACCCTTAAAATATTTACATAGGTTTCATAATATCATGCATAAACTCATATTTTCCCTTTCAAGGTTCAAAGCTTGCTTTCAATCACCAAATCTAGAAATCATGCATTAGATAAGGATTATATCATAAATTCATGTGATTCTATCACTTCATGCTTTAGATCATAAAATTCCTCTTTCATAATCAACAACCCTCATCAAATGATCACCATTTGGAAAACATGGGAGTTTGCATGGGTTCATAGGGTAAACATCATAAAAGCATTGAAAATCATCAATTCATGCATATTAAAACATAATTCAAACATTAAGATCAATAATCAAAAGAACCCATGGTAATTGAAGAAAATCCTAGCTAATTGGGGAATTCTACCTTTTGATATAGAGGAATTTGGGGACTCCATGAATGAAAGAGATTCATGGATGAAAACTACCATACCTTGAATCCAAATGTTAGCCTTCAATGAAGAAATTGGACCCTTCGCTTGAAACCCTAGTTGAATCCTTCTTTTTCTTCTTCTTCCTCAAGTTCTAGAGAGAGAATATTTTGAGAGGAGGTTTGATTTCTCTTGGGGAATTTGGAAGATGAATTAAATTGGTTGAATTTGGGGGTAAAAAGGCTTATATATAGGTTCTAAGCTTAGGTAAAATGACACAGTATACGAATTAATTAATTAGAAAAAGATCCAACTGACGCTAAAAAATAACTATCAGCTGTCACTGACAGACCGTGGTCTGACCTACGGTCCGTCCTGGTGGACCGTCGTTGGTTATCAAAGACTTGATTTTGGGGGCTTCAAACCACAGACCTTGACCATAGATCGTAGTCTGACCTACGGTCCGTGGCTCTTCGCCCTCAGACTATGGCTAGGCAAGCCTAACCACCGACCGCACCTACGATCCGTGGTTCTATCCATGGGCCGTGGGTGGCCGGCGTGGTATGGAACTTGCAACTTTGGAAAGCTGCTATTTTGGCCTAGTTTGAATACGGGGTGTTACAATATCTCTCCTTTGGGATCATTCGTCCTCGAATGAGATTCTACGCATATTTTAAACGAAAGAGACTCAAGACTAGCAACCCATCATACATGCAACTCATCAAAATGCACATAATCGAGGAGGAAACATCAAATCCAAGCTAGACATACTCAATGTATCATATGGAAGTGGGAACTACATCTAGAAACTCAAAATGCATGAAAATTTTAGATTTCTTATATTCAAGGAGGAACTACCTTCTCCAAGCTAAAAACATGCTCAACACAATCTCATGGAGGCAATATGCAATTCATTCTCAAAAAGCATATCTAATGCAATCATCTCATGAAGGCTATAGGCAACTCATACTCAATGCACAACAACATTAGGAAAATAAATCATATAAGTCATTTCTTTCAAAACTTATACTTTTCATGAACATGCATAACATAAGGAAATCATGGAAACGCATAAATTACACATGACTCCCAAACATAGAACAACCAAGAGGAACTCATTACCTCAAGCTAGAGTAGGAGTAGAAGGAAAGAGATGAGGATATCGGGACATCATATCGACCTCGGCCTCGCAAGTAGAACCCTCAACTAAATGATTCCTCTATAACACCTTTACGGAAACAACTTCCTTGTTTCTCAACTTTGTGACTTGCCGATCTAAAATCTCAACCGGAACCTCTTCATAAGAAAGATTCTCTTTAACTTCCAAACCCTCTAAGGAAACCATGGATTTTGGATCACCAACACATTTCTTCAACATGGAGACATGGCAAAACGGATGCACCGATGCCAACTCATTTGGCAAATCAAGCTCCTATGCAACCTTACCAATACGTCTCAAAATCTTATATGGGCCTACAAAACGGGGACTAAGCTTCCTTTCTTACCAAACCTCATTACACCCTTCATGGGTAAGATTTTTATGTAAACCCACTCATGAACATCAAACTCAAGATCCCTTTTTCTAACATCGACATAAGACTTTTGTCGACTTTGAGCCATTCTCAACCTCTCCTTAATAAGCCGAATATTCTCTATGGCCTCATGTACCAATTCGGGACCTATGAGAGCAACTTCACCCATCTCAAACCATCTTATAGGAGACCTACACCTCCTGCCATAAAGAGCCTCAAATGAAGCCATATTAATACTCGAGTGATAACTGTTATTATAAGCAAACTCAATCAATGGCAAATGGTCATACTAATTACCCTTTAAATCAATCACAAAAGCCCTCAACATGTCTTCCAAAGTTTGGATGGTATGATCCGCTTGCCCATCAGTTTGGGGATGAAAAGTCATGCTAAGCTTAACCTTTGTACCAAGACCCTTTTGGAATGACTTCCAAAACTGAGAAGTGAATTGGGTACCACGATAGGAAATAATGGACAAGGGCACTCCATGCAACCTTACAATTTCTCTCAAATACAACTTAGCATAATCTTCCACCGAATAAGAAACCTTGACGGGAATAAAATAAGCAGATTTCGTCATCTGATCCACTATTACCTAAATCAAGTCATGTTGTCACTGAGTACGTGGCAACCCTACAATAAAGTACATATTCACATCTTCCCACTTCCAAGTAGAAATACCAATGTCTTGGGATAAACCTCCCAGTTTGTGATGCTCAACCATCACTTGTTGACAATTAGGACACTTAGCCACAAATTCCGCAATATGCTTCTTCATCCCATTCCACCAATAGATCTCCCGCAAATCACGGTACATCTTGGTGGCTCCCCGGTGAATAGAATACCTAGAACTATGGGCTTCTGCCAAGATCTGTTCCCTCAAGTTATCAACATTCAGAACACATAACCAACCTTGATATCTAAGTACCCCATCTCCCCTTTGGGAGAAAGCCTCAACGGACTTTTTGAGCACCGACTCTTTCAATTCTACCAAAATTGGATCAAGACCTTGCTTGTCCTTCATATCTATCACAAAAGAAGATTCAGACCTATTATGAACCATAACACCACCCTTGGTGGAATCCACTAGTTGAACACCTAATCGAGCCAACCTATTAACATTTCAAACTAACTTTTTCTTTTCACCCTTAACACGAGAAACACTACCCATTGATAGACAACTAAGAGCATCTGCCACCATATTTGCTTTATCGGGGTGATAGAGAACACTCATGTCATAATCCTTCAAAAATTCTAGCCAGCTTTTTTGGCGGAGATTCAAGTCCTTTTAGTTGAACACATATTGCAAACTCTTATGATCGGTGAAAACATCAACATGGACCCCATACAAATAATGCCTCCATATCTTTAGGGCAAAAACAACCGCCGCTAACTCAAGGTCATGGGTAGGATAATTCTTTTCGTGGATCTTAAGTTGCCTTGAAGCATAGGCAATAACCTTACCATTTTGCATAAGCACACATTCTAACCCTATTCTAGAGGAATCACAATATACCATAAAGTCATCCGTACCTTCTGGTAAGGTCAACACCAGAGCGGAAGTAAGTCTATCTTTCAACTCTTGGAAACTTTTCTCATAAGCTTCCGACCATATGAATTTAGCCTTATTTTGAGTCAAAGCCGTCAAAGGAGAAGCAATGGAGGAAAACCCCTCAACAAACCTTCTATAGTAATCGGCCAAGCTTCTAATAACCGCAGAAGTTAGAGGTCTAGGCCAACTCTTGACCGCATCCGTCTTTTTTGGATCTACCTCAATTCCTTTGCTTGACACAAATATGACCAAGAAAAGCTACGGACCTTAGCCAAAATTCACATTTGCTAAACTTTGCAAAAAGTTGTTGGTCCTTAAGAATTTGCAACACAATCCTCAAATGGTTAATATGCTCATTCTCACTTCTCGAATAGATCAAAATATCATCAATAAATACAATTACGAACATATCAAGGTATTGTCTAAACACCCTATTCATCAAAACCATAAACGTGTCAAGCTCTACCAAGTCAACAAGAGTAACTCTATAGGATAAGGAAACACGACACTTTCTATAGATCCTATTAGCCACAATAGAATCACCAACAGGAGTAGAGACAGAAAAAGGTTCTAACAACTCATTCGGAAGAACATCAAACCTCATAGCCACATAAGGTGTCACAAAAGACAAAGTAGCATCAGGATCAAGTATAGAATATACATCAAGTTGAAAAACTTTTAACATACCAGTAACCACATCGGGATCAAGTTTTGCTTGGGAGCATTGGAACCCGAACCACTAGGAATAGATTGCTTGCCCTCTCTCCCCTTAGCCGCAAGTATTGGGAAATCCCTCATTTTGTGACCACTCTTCCCGTAACTAAAGCACCTATCGTGCCGGCTAGACACTTACCATCGTGCTTCTTTTCAAACTTAGCACAAGTAGACCTAGCCAACGAAGAACCACCACCATTCCCTCCTTGAGGTTTAGGGTTAGACACCCTATATTTGTTAAACTTCAAAGGAGCATTGAAGGAACCTTGATCGGAAAAACCTTATCAAAACTTAGGACAATCATGTCCATCGGATCTAGCATGAGAGAAATTACCATCACCGGTCTTAGCCCTTTTTACCTCCTTATACTTTTCCTTGAGTTTCTTCTCTTCAATTTGTTGTGCATGCACCATGAGACGAGAGATGTCCATGTCACCAATGAGCATTGCGGTACGAAACCACCATTTCAGACACACCCGACACGAACTTACTCATCCTTGCCCTAGAATTTGCAACCATTGTTGGAGCATATTTGGATATATGTGTGAACTTCAGAGCATATTACCTCACACTTATACTTCCTTGACGAATGTTGATGAACTCAACCACTTTTGTTTCCCTCATCTCAAAGGGAAATAACCTATAAAGAAAAGTAGATTTAAACATTTCCCACTATATGGAACCCGCTCTTACCGGTCTTGTTTCCTTCCATTGGTTGTACCACACTTGAGCAACACCTTTCAATTTATAAGTGGCCAATTCCGCCTTCTCTCCCGGAGTCACTCCTATGATAGCAAGTACCTTATAGACCTCATTGATAAACTCTTTGAGGATCTTTCTCAACTTTGGAGCCATGAAATTCCAGAGGGTTCATCCTCATAAAGTCCCTCACTCTTGAAGCCATCATACCGACAGATGGGTTCACAGGGACTACTACCTCTCTATTGGCTTTGGCCGTCACGGCTCAAGCCAACACTTGAAAAGCCGATCTAAACTCTGCATTTGTAACTTGTTCGGACAAGGGATCAATCGGAGCATGAGGAGGAGCTTGGGGAGAAGCTTTTTGTTCCATATTCTCCCTCACATTCCTTCTAGTATAAGTTCTTCACGCAGACATATCCTGTAGAGCATATGGTAAGGATTATGAGAGAGACGTAATAAAGTTAAACAATGGCACAACTTTAAAGTAATAAAAGAAGTGGAATGTCCTAATCATCTTGTAGCCTCTCATTCATAAATGTGGCACGCTTCACACTCATGAACAAGACTAAACTATACGTGGCTTATGAGACATCCTAGGACCATTCTAAATCTTGTGCTCTGATTACCAAGTTTGTCACGACCCAGGGTACACCCTAAACGTAACATGGCATATAGAACCCTGAAGGACTCCATATAAGCCACACAACTCTCATAAGATAAGAATTAAAACAATAAGAGTAAATCAATAGTCAAAGTCCAAAACATTTTATAAAGAGAGATCTCCCAAAGTTACAAGACTTGAGGATGCGAGAGCCAAGGCAAAAAGGTGATAGAAAAGAGTAATGGGAGTTTCGTCGAGTGGTTTGGCGAACCCGACTTATCTCGCCTAATGGCCCTTCGTGGCTTATTTTTGGCGACTATAAATTAGATTTTGAATAGTTAATTTAGTATGCTGAATTAGTTTAGAATACTTTTCTCTTGAGTTTTTCATAGTTTCTCGGTAGACTTGAAGGATTTTGGAGATTCAATTTGGAGATTTTGCAAGTGGGTTTCGATTTTTTTGCAAATTGAAGCATTGTAAATACTAAATCTCTTACCCAGTTGATGGCTAATCGATTTGGTAATCGTTTTTACTCTTTTATGATGTTTGGCTAAAACCCCAATTCTTGGGGTGTAATCATGTGATTATGGGTTAAATTACTCTATGGGTATTGTTAATTACTAGTTTAAATGCTAAGTTAAAGTGAGTTTAATCATTAATTGTGGTTCAATTTATGAATTGTAGTTGCAAATGCAATTTTAATTTTGTGTTCTTGGCTTGCTCAAGAGAGAGGTTTTTATAACTAAGATTATTGATTAATGATTTGTAGGTATTGGGTTGAGCTGGGTTTAGCTCAAGAGAGTGAATCCTAAACCCAATCCTACTCATCTAGCCCGAGAGAGTGGATGAATTAAGGTGTGTGTTGTTCTTCATTGTTATGCTTGTTGATGTTCGAAAGAAATCACCTGATTCAGGGTAGTTGTTCGAGGGAAGGCTATCTCCCTTATAGTCTAGCCTACTCACTGATTTTTAGCCGTTTACTAGTAGCTTCAATTACTCATATATCAAAATTTGCCTATAATTGATCACATCCCGAGAATTTCTCTCCTTATTGTTATTGCAAATTGCTTGTGACTGCGTTGTAGTTGATAATTGCAAAACCAAAACCCCCCATCTGACATTCATGTCAAGCCTTTTAATTTGTTTTATGTCTTTTTTGATAATTTCTATTCTTATATCTAGTTATATCATACTCATACTTCTTGATTGAATTTGAACATGTACCGCTCCCTGTGGGATTCGACTCCAACTCTATTGTTGGGTTATATATTTCTTAACGATCGTCTACACTTAGAATTGGATGAAATGTATTTGATAGACGTTACTCATATCACTTCATGAATGAAAGAGATTCATGGATGAAAACTACCATACCTTGAATCTAAATGCTTGCCTTCAATGAAGAAATTGGGCCCTTAGCTTAAAACCCTAGTTGAATCCTATTTCTTCTTCTTCTTCAAGTTCTAGAGAGAGAATATTTTGAGAGGAGGTTTGATTTCTCTTGGGGAATTTGGAAGAATGAATTAAATGGGGGGAATTTGGGGGTAAAAAAACTTATATATGGGTTCTAAACTTACGCAAAACGACATAGTGTAGAAATTGATTAATTGGGAAAAGACCGAACTGACACTGAAAAATAACTGTCAGCTGCCACCGATGGATCCCAGTTGACGGACCGTGGTCTGACCTACGGTCTGTCCTAGTGTACCGTCTTTGGTCATCAGAGACTTGGTTTGTGGGGCTTCGAACCACGAACCGTGGTCTGACATACGGTTCGTAAGTCTTGGCCCTCAGACTATGGCTAGGTAGTCCTAACCACGGACCACACCTATGGTCCGTGGTTCCATCAACGGGCCGAGGGTAGCCGGCGTGGTTTGGCACCTGCAACTTTGGAAAGCTGCTATTTTGGCCTAGTTCGTATACTGGGTGTTACAAACACTGCTTGCAAGAATAATAAGATGAAAAATAATTTGACTGAATCATTCATCTATGGGATATTGGAAGCAAGTCACAAACCAATAATTGAGATGCTTGAGGATATAAGAATCAAAGTTATCACCAAGTTTGTAAAAAATGAAAATGAACTGATGGCCAGGAACTTTGATTGGAGTCCAACACCTATTGAAATCTACAATTCTTGAAGATTGCTAATGTGTGTGATTTACATTTCAATGGAGATGATGGATTTGAGATAAGTGAAAAAAATGACAGGCATACTGTCAGTTTGGCAACTAAAAAATTCACCTGTAGGGTATGGGATCTTAAATCGCCCATATGTATAAAGGTCAATTCTTTAGTGTGAGAATTAATTTGGATATGAACTAAGGTCACTAGAATCTCCTAGCACTAAGTTGAGTAAAAATCTTCATACCTAATAAGTTTTGATGTAAGACTTTACCTGGGTTAACTTCAAACAACCATATCTCTTAGAATATAAAGAGTTGTGTGGCCCATAACCTATCAAATTAAAGAAATTTGAATCTTCTTTCCAACGCCACCAATTTCTCAATAATCCGAGTTTTGAGTAAAAAGTTATGACCATTTTAGTAATCTGCTACAGTGTAGTGACGAATTAGCCGACACAAAAACATTAAAAAGGGTCATTTTTGTCTTTTTACCTCTAAGAAAAACCCTGAACGAATTTCTTGACTAATTAAAGGTCCAAAACAATCAGATTTTCATCCTTTAATCCCCCATTCCCTTATCTCTCAAACCCTAAGGCAAAATCCTAAGGAAAAATCAAAGTAGAAGACTTCAATTCAAGATTCTTTCGATCATTTTCAAGATTCTTCTTCAAGGTAAGTCCTTCTCCAATAATTTCATTATATCCAACTCAATTTTCTTCATACAAGTATGAATTGTTAATGAGAATCCCAGTTCTTGGCCGTAGAGTTTCAAGAAACTAATTCAAGAAATCTCAAGAAAAGTTTTCTTAATTTTTCTTTTTCAAGCTAGGGTTTCAAGGCTTCTAATTAAGTTTTTTTTCAAGATTCTTCAAGAACCTTGTTCTTCCAGGTATGTAAGGCTATCATAGTGTTGGACTAGTTCGTCTTCACGCCCTACATCTACTTCCAAATCAGTAAAAGAGTAATCTAGGGTTCTATCCTTAGATTTGAGTATTCTTGAGATGAGTTGACTTTGAGTTCTTGAGTTCTTGAGTTCCTGATTTTTTTTAAATTCTATTCCTAATTATTAAATTGTTATATGTTATGCATTGATATTCTTGAGTTGATTCGTTCATGTCTATATTTCAGCATGAACCCTATGAATTGAGTATTCTTGAGATGAGTAGTATCATTGAGTTCTAAGTTCTTGAGTTCTGTGTATTGAGTTTTCTATATTGTTTTTGAGATCCTTGAGTTTAGTTGTTCATGTCTATATTTCAGCATGAGCCCTATTTTGAGAATCTTTTAAAGCCAACATTTTTGTTTTAGATTGAGTTTTTCAGAAAGTAAAGAGGAGTTTGAGAAAGAGTTTGAAAACATGATTAGTATGACAATCAAGTATGCCATCAATGTTTAAGCAGTATGGTATTTAGATATACCATCAATGTTTATGCAGTATGACTTCCCGAGTCATCAATGATCAGATCACAATATGATTTTTTATATAGTTTTGAGAAAAAAAATTCATATATGAATTGAGTAAGAGTACAAGTGAACTAAGTATTCCCAAAGGTAACAATTTTTACATTGAGAAAAGAGAAACTTTGATTTCTAAATGAGTTAATGAGTTCATAGATATTTTAGAGAAGCTACCTCTTTTAAGAGGTTATTTTGAATAGTTACCTCAAAACAGAGAAAGAGTATGTTTTATACATTTGAGCATGAATATATATATTGTTGGGAGTAGTATTGAGCACCGATATGGGGATGAGTTCAGACAACTCAAAATCCTCGTAAACTATGTATGCCAACATGGGTAAAGGATCATACTTTTTAGATGAATCATTATTGATTAGTGGATCCACTTAGTTGAGGTGTTCTATACCCTGACAAGGAATAATACAGTTCTGGTAGCGTGGGCGAGACGTTGTATCATCACGTAGCTCATAGTGATGGTTGTCGGTTAGAGAATCTTTCCAAATAGAGTTAATAGTGTATTTTTATTATATCACTTAATATGTTGAGTTCATAGATGAGTATATTTTTGTAAAGTTTTAATGATTTCACTCATTTATTTCTTTACATTCAGTTGAGTATAGATATGTATATATATATATATATATTGCAGCCATTTCATTCAGTTATTTGTAATTCGATATTACATACTAGTACATTCATTGTACTAATGTCATTCAACCTGCATATTTTAATGATGCAAATACAGGTTTTTAGGATCCTCAACAAGAGTTCGTTAAGATCACTTTGTCTGCTCGCTAACTTTTGAGTACGACATCCTTGCTTTCGGAGTACTCTAGTTTTATGAGTTGTTAGTAATAGTAACATTTTGAGTAGTCGCGGGTCTTGTCCCGACACTCGTCTATATATAGTAGAGTCTTCATAGATAGATAGTTTTGGAGAGTTTTTCAATTTTCAGATGTTTTATCTTCATACTCGGTATATTCAACAGTTTTGAGATTTAGTAAGTTATTTTTAAAAGTTTCTTTCAATTTGATGCTTATGTATGCTTGAGTTAGTCTTCATCTTGTTGTCAGCCAGGATGAGGGTTCACTTTGAGAATGGTTCTCGAGTGTTGGCCACATCCAGGATGTAGGCTCAGGTCGTCACAAGAATACCATGTCCCCTTCAATCAAGTCACTTCTTTACAAGAATCTTGATCCATTGAAAGAGAGGCATATATTTTTACTTACCATTGTCAGCTACAACCTGTGTCTGGTCAATTTTTTTGAAAAATAGAAGCAGAACAAGCAATGAACTACCATAATTGATAAATTTAGCTGGCGGACCTAGAATGAATGGGAAAAGAAATAAAGATGAAGCACTTAAAAGACAAATTGAGTGGGTTGCACCAAGAAGAGGGAAAATGATATGTTCAAGTTGTGGGATTCCTAGACGCAATGCAAGAGGTTGTCATAAGGTAAAATACTTCATTTGCTATGAAATCAGTCATTTGTTAGAGTCTTGTTATTGTGGGGGGTCAAAAATATTATCAAATTATCTTGTAATTGTGATATTTCTATTATTTTATTAGTTAAAAAAATAGTAAAGAAGTCACGTCTAAAACTGGATAGATTAAGAGTAAGAAGCAAAATGTAAATCTCTTTTTTAGTTGTCACTTATTTTAGAATGTGATGCTTCAGTATTGCTTGAGTATTATAATCATTATAATGTTATCAAATTAACCAAATGATTGGTGAAAGCACTTCTAAGGTTGGACAATTAAAAGAGAAAAAAGCAAAAGGTAAGAAGGCTGGACATTTTAGAATGTGATACTAAAGATGAACATTTTTTTATTTTATCAGATGGATAGGCAATGCTACAAGCAGAAAAAACAAAAAAATGAGAGGCATAAGACACTAACTGATGAAGAAGATGTTGAGCATAGACCTACCAGATCTCCAAACGCTGCAACAATGGAAGACTTTCCCTTGACAGCTCTACAACCTAGTCAAGATTGTTATCATATGAACATTTTGAAGATTTTGGTCTTGACGATGAGGATGCCATACCCTAGAATTCAAGAAGTGTTTCAAAGTTGAAATCTAGAATTCAATAAGGACTGACACAAGCACAACCTATTGAATCAACAAAAATCAACTTTGTTGGTGATGGTCTGGCTGTGTACCAGGTGAATGGACTATGCACCAAAATAGCCTACATGGAAGAGGAATGCATCTGAAACTAGAAAAATGTTAGAGCAATTAAGAAAGAAAAGGTATGAAATTTGGACAAATTAGTAACTTATTTTAGAGTGTGATGCCCAAGTATTGGACTAAAATCATTTCGGTCTTTTGGAAATGCGATCCAACAAGGAAAAGAAATAAACAAAGGAGAGACATAGACCACTAGTTGATAAAGAAGATGTTGAGGACTTTTCCTTGACAACTCCACAACCTACTCAAGATTGTACATCAGATGAATATTTTGGTCTAGAAGTTGAGGATGACATCCCATGGAAGCCAAGAGGCTTTTGAAAGTTGAAGTTTTGAATCCAACAAAGACAGAAACAAGAACAACCTACATGGTCAAGAAAAATAAACTTCCTTGGTGATGGTCTGACTGCACCAAGAGGCTTGTATGCACCAAAAAGAATTACATGGAAGGGCAATGCATCTATTACCGAAAGAATGTTGGAGCAATTAAGCGTGGTAAAATTTAGACAAAAAAGGTTAATGGCAAGGCACAACAGAGATAAGTTCAGTAATGAAGACAATATTTTGTTATTTTGTTGCATCCTTTTGGGATTCTAATGTCATAAACAAACATGTTTATGTGTTTAAAAGCTTTTTGTGTTTACACTAACTTCTTTTGGGGTATGTACGAACTAAATTCTCTATGTTTGAATCAGATTTTTGTCAATATATATGAAGTGTTCATCAATATATATGTAATGTTCTGAATCAATTTCTTTTCAATATTTGATCTTGCAATTTTGTTCAGGTTCTATGAATGTGTATAAGAAAGATCATGAACATCAATTCAACGACTAAACATTACTTCATATTACATCAATACTTAGGACATTCACTACAACACAAAAAAAAGAACAAATATCCAACATCACGAAAGATACTAAACACTAACAAATGAATTCACTTTGTCATTAATGCACCTACAAATCCAACAAAAAGAAAACATGAAATCATAAATTTGTACTCTTTCTTGTGATACTTGTGTTCAAATGTCCTAACTTTTTTCACTTCCAAATTATTAGTTGCCTTCAATGTACCAATTTTTTTTTGACAAATGACCACCTTCAGTCTTCAAATTTTCCATAGCAATCTTCAAGTTCTCCATTTCAATCTTCAAATTCTTCATTTCAATCTTTGAATTATCCATTTCAATCTTCACATCTTTCAACGACAACTCCGAATTACGTCAGTAAGTTATTTTGAAAAAAGCTTAGTCTTATCATTCTCAATATCCACGTGAAGAAAACTGCATACGATAATAACAATAATTAAGAACAAAAAATTGAATAATAGGAAGGAATCAATTAATATACTTACATCCGGACGAGAATGTAACACCTCAAAAATTTGAATTTGGAATCGAAAAGAAAAAAAGGGCAGTTCACTGAGGGGTTCACAGGCCATGAAAAGGTCCACGACCCTTCACCCCACCCGTGAAGTTGCACCCAGCAACCATGAAGGATCACAAACACTTAAACGATCCGTAAAGATTAACACGGTCCGTGAAGCTTCACACAGACCGTGAAGTCAACCATGAAGGGGAATCATCAACTTTTAAGTTTTGGATCAACTTCAAACAATCCTATCTCTCAGCACAAAATGAAGTAGGTGGCCCATGACCTATCAAATTAAAGGTCTTTGAGTCCTCTTTCCAACGTCACCCAGTTTGCCTAATTTTGAGCCCGGAGTAAAAAATATCATGCTTGTTTTAGTGAAGCCTTGTCGGGCAGGGCAACATGACAACCCACTAGATGGGTCGTGATTCTTCAAACGGCTCGTAGACAGCTCGTGAGACTAGCCAATTTAGGCCCGTTTATAGCTTTAAAAGTAAGGGTCATTTTGGTCTTTCCCCCTATGTGTTTGGTACTTAAACTACATCATTTTACTTCGTCTAAGACTATTTAATTAGTCAAAAACTACCTTAAAAATTCATTCTCCTAAGAATCATCAGACTTGTAAAGAAAATAAGAGAAAGAGGCGACAGTTTTCTCTCCAGGACATGCAAAGATGTCCTTCAAGTTTATCCCCAAAATCCAAAGAATTACTTTGTAGGTTTCTTCACCAGGTATGTGAGATTTCACTATTGAGTTCCTTTCACCCATTAGGTCACAAAAATTCAGTCAGTTCTTCAGCTTCTCCATGAATTGTTCAGACTTAGGGTTCCTAAATCTTAGGGATTCATTGTAATTTAGATGTTATAATTTCTATGATATTAATTACATGTTTCTTGGAGAAGTAGTATAGTCCCACATATAAAACTCAGAAACCTTGCATTAATTATCCGTATCTCATGAATTATACTTGTTAGGAAGATTAGTCAGACAATCATGCTTAAGAATTCGAATGCCCTATCTTCTAATATATGTATGATGCATTATTAGATAAATAGTTGTATTTCCAGCCATATAGTATTACAGTTGCATTTTTAGCTTTAAATTCATTTGGGAGTAAACTTAGCAACGAGCGGACAAAGGGATGAAGGCTCACTCGATAGTTTAGGATGAGGCCTTTAGTAGCAAATACCCGAATCACAGAACTACGGCACCACCGTGGGTTCTAAAGTGGTCACCTGTCAGATTAGTCTTGAAACTCTTGACCCTTGCGGACATCAGTTAGTGGATCCACGTTAGACTTGCTTGTATGCTTGGCAAGATATGCACACCCTTTTATCCAAGGTTACATATTGGCCTCATAGTTAGCTAAGCTTGGGGTATGTCGGTTATTAGTGTCTCCCACCGTCAAATTCATGTTGCATGGACTATGTATTCAGTATTTATTTCATTATTCAGTTCACCATGTTATATCTTCATGATTAGTACTTGGTCATTGTATCAGCTCAGCTTTCAGTTATGCTTCAGTATATCTATTTCCATGTTTAGTCTCTATATTGTTCAACTTAGCACATATCCCGCATTCTCAGTACATTCAATGTACCGATGCCTACTTTTGTGATACATTGTTGTATGATGTAGGTTCAGGTACTCAGCATCCAGACCGTGCTTAGCTCGACTTCCAGTCAGTACACAACAGCTTTAGTGGTGAGTCCTCATAGTTCGAGGACGATATACATGCTTTACTTTTTTCGTATTTACTTTTCAGTTTCAGACTTGTTGGAGTTAGCTGGGGGGCATGTCCCATCAACCCAGATCAGTTAAAAGTTTTCTAACATAGATTGGATTCAACTTGAGTTGTTAGTGTTGTTTTCAGTCATCACTATACTTTGCACATATTTTATATATATTCAGATATTTTGAGATTTCCCCCCATTTCAAATATTAAATTGTTTTAGCTTTCACATTGTGCATGTTTTAATTTAACTTGTATAGATATGCAATGTCATGGGTTAGCTTGGGGTCACTTATGACACTAAGCACCATGTTGCATCTAGGGGGTAGCCTTGGGGCGTGACAAACTTGATATCAGAGCCTCATGTTTAAGTTTCCTAGGGTGTCTAAAAGTCGCGCCCAGTAGGGTCTTCTTTATGGTGTGAATCGCGCCACACTTATAGGGGAGGAGTTGTGAGACATTGTTAGGAAAAACTTCCATTCTTTCTTTTCCAGCTCGTGCTATAGAGTATAAACTTTGTTTAATCTCCTTCTAATTCCTTCTATTCATTTTTTTTTCCAGAAAATGCCTCCCAAAAGAGCTAACGCCAGGAATTAGCTAGCATCTCCAGCACACCCATTGAATGAGCAAGTCATGCATGTCGAGTTTAGGGTTGCTTTCCAAGTGTTTGTTCAGGCCATGACTGCCCAGGTCAATCAGCAGGCTGTAGCCCCATCTCTGCCGCAGACTAACATTGCTGCAGCAAGAATCTGGGACTTCACTCAGATGAACCCTCTGGAGTTTCATGGGTCTAAGTCAGAAAATGATCCACAAGAGTTTCTCGACGACATCCATAAGGTAATAGACATTATGGGTGTCACTCTAGTCGAGAGTGCGTATTTGGACACCTATCAATTTAAGAGAGTGGCCTACACTTGGTATCAACACTGGAAGGAATCTCGTGGTACTAATGCAGGTCGAGTGAGTTGGAATCTTTTCAAGACTGCTTTTCTGGAGTTCCCACTTGAGCTCGGGGAGGCCAAGGTCCATGAATTTATTAATCTAAAGCAGAATGACATGAGTGTGAAATATTATGCTCTCAAGTTCACATAACTATCCAAATATGCTTTCGCGATAGTAACTGACTCCAAAGTTCGTATAAGCAAGTTTGTGCCTTGTGTGTCTAATGATGTGGTCAAGAAATGCAAAACAACCATGCTTATTAAAGGAATGGACATCTCCAGGTTGGTCACTAATGATCAGTAGATTGAGGAAGAGAAAATCAAGGAAAAGGGAAGAGACAATAAGAGGGCTAGGATCAGTAACATTAGCTACTCTCAGAAGAGGTCCGAGGATGACAGCCACTCCTAGTTCCTTCAGAAGAATTCATGTCCAGCTGTATCTTTTGCTATTTCCCAGTGCTAAAATTTAAGAAGGATCAACGGGATAGAGCGTCTGGCTCTAAGTCTCAAGGTACAGTTACTAGTGGGTGCACTCATCCAGTGTGTAAAAAGTGTGGTAAGAACAGCCAGGGTGAGTTTATGGAAGGCAGTGGAAATTTCTTTGGGGTGGTAAGCCAAGCCACAGGATGAAAGAGTACCCTGAAAATTCTCAGAATGGCAGAGACATTAGTTTGTAGAGTCAGGCGAGCTCTGCAGTAACTCGAGTAGGTCACACCACTCAGTAGGGAGTCTCGTCTAGTATAGGTGGTGGTGAGCACTAGAACAGGTTCTATGCTCTTCAAGCTCGACAAGTTCGGGAGGATTCTCCTGATGTGGTCAGGGGTATATTACAAGTCTTCCATTTAGATGTTTATGTATTGTTAGATCCAGCGGCTACAATTTCTTTTGCAACTCCTTATATAGCAGTAAACTTTGGTGTCAGTCCAGAAACTCTCCCAAAACCCTTCTCAGTCTCTACTCTAGTTGGAGATCTAGTTATAGCTAGATGTGTATATATATATTGCCCTATCAAAGTTTCCTAGAAAGTCACCTCAACAAACCTTGTAAAGTTAGAAATGATAGATTTTGATATCATTCTAGCATGGATTGGTAACAATCCTGTTAAGCTTCAGTCGATTGTAGATTTAGGATTGTTCGGTTTCAGTTTCCAAACGAGCAGTCTTAGATCTAGTGGAAGGGTAGTAACACAGTGCTTGTAGGTAAATTTACCTCTTACCTTAAGGCCAGGAAAATGAAAAAAGTATATCTATCACCTTATTCTGGTGAAGGATTCAAACTCTGAGACCGCAACTCTTGAGTTAAGACAAGTAGTGAATGATTTTCAGAAGATCTTTCCAAAGTTCCTCCCAAAAGGGAAATCGACATCAGAATAGATTTCCTTCCAGATACCTAGCCTATTTTGATTCCTACTTATAGAATGGCTCCAGTTGAGCTTAAGGAATTGAAAGAACATGTTGAAAGACCTTCTAGATAAGGGCTTCATGAGACCTAGTATCTCTCCATGGGGTAATCCATTGTTGTTCATGCATAAGAAAGATGGTTCTCTCAAGATGTGCATTGGCTACCGTCTGTTGAACAAAGTCGAAATCAAGAATAAATATCCTATCCATAAGATTGATGACTTATTTGACCAACTTCAATATGCTAATTCTTTTCTAAGATAGGCCTCAGATCCGACTATCATCAGCATAGAGTCAGAGATAGTGACATCCCAAAGACAACCTTCAAGATTCGGTATGGTCACTATGAATTTGTAGTTATGTCTTTTGGACTAAAAAATTCTCCTATAACATTCATGGACTTAATGAACAGGGTGTTCAAATAGTATTTGGCCTTGTTCTTTGTCGTCTTTATTGATGATATACTCGTCTATTCTAGGAATGAGAAAGAGCATGCGACTCATGTGAGAGTTGTTCTAAAAACCCTCAAAGATCGCTAGCTATTCGCTAAGTTCAACAAATGTGAATTCTAGTTACAATTTGTCGCTTTCCTTGGTCATGTGGTATCTAGCGAAGGGATCCGAGTGGATTCTCAAAAAATTGAGGCAATAAAGCCTTGGCCCATACCCACCTCTCCGACTGACATCAAAAGTTTCTTGGGTTTGGTTGATTACTAAAGGAGCTTCGTTGAAGGATTTTCATCCATAGCTACCCCATTGACCAAGTTGACTCAGAAAAAAGGTCAAGTTTCAATGGTCTAATAAGTGTGAGAAAAACGTCTTAGAACTGAAGACCAGGTTGACTACAACTCTTGTCTTGACTCTACTAGAGGGTTCAGGCATTTATGTGGTTTATTGTTATGCATCCAGGGTCGGCCTAGGTTGTGTGTTGATATCGCAGGGTAAGGTCATAGCTTATGCTTCTAAACAACTTAAGGTCCATGAGAAGAACTACCCGACTCATGACCTCAAGCTTGCAGTCATCATATTTGCCCTGAATATTTAGAGACACTATTTGTATGGTGTTAATGTTGATGTGTTCACAAATCATAAGAGCCTCCGATATGTGTTCACCCAGAAATAATTGAATCTTCGTCAGAGGAGATGACTTGAATTCCTCAAAGACTATGACATGAACGTTTTCTACCATCCGGGAAGGCCAATGTAGTGGCTAATGCCGCCCTCAGTAGACTATCCATAGGTAGTATGGCAGATGTTGAGGAAGAAAAGAAAGAATTAGCCAGAGATGTTCACTAGCCTGCTCGCTTAGGAGTTTGCCTTATGGACACGTCAAATGGTGGTGTGATAGTTTGGAATGGATTAGAATATTCATTGGTAGCGGCGGTTAAGGAGAAACATGATAGTGATCCTATATTGCTTCAGTTGAAAGGTGTATTTCATCAGCAGAAAGTTGAGGTTTTCTCCCAAAAGGGAGATAGTGTGCTTCGCTACTAGGTTATATATCCCTAATGTGGGTGAGTTGAGGTAGCAGATCCTTACAGAAGCCCATAGTTCCAGATATTCTATTCATTCGGGTGCCATTAAGATGTACCGTGATCTATGAGAAGTCTATTGGTGGAACGACATAAAGAGGGACATCACAAATTTTGTGGCTAAGTGTCCCAACTTTCAGCAATTTAAAGTACAAAATCAGAAACCAGGAGGTGTGACACAGGAGATTAGCATTCCTACTTGGAAGTGGGAAGTGGTCAACATGGATTTCATTATGGATTTTCCTTGTACTCGAAGTCAACATGACTCTATTTGGGTGATAGTGAACAAAGTGACTAAGTCAGCTCATTCTTGGCAGTCAAGGTTACAAATTCAGTAAGGGATTATGCTAGACTCTAAATTAGCGAGGTAGTCAGGTTGCATGGGGTTTCTTTGTCTATCATCTGAAATAGAGGTCCTCATCTTACCTCTCATTTTTGGAGATTGTTCATAAAGGTCTTGGTACTCAGGTAAATCTCAGTACCGCATTTCATCCGTTGACGGATGGTCAGGCAGAGCGTACCTTTCATACCTTAGAGGACATATTGAGATCTTATGTGATCGATTTCAAGGGTAGTTGGGATGATCGCCTACCTCTCATAAAGTTTGCCTATAATAATATCTTTCATACCGGTATTCATATGGCCCCTTATGAGGCACTGTATGGGCGTAGATGCAGGTCTCTGGTTGGTTGGTTCGAAGTAGGTGAAGGAGACTTGAGTGGGCCATATTCGGTTCATAAGGGTATGAATAAAGTACATATTATTAGAGATAGACTAAAGACAGATGAGTCGCCAGAAGTCCTATGCAGATGCAAGAGAGACTTAGAGTTTGAAATAGATGATTGGGTTTTCCAAATCAAGGTGATGAGATTTGGAAAGAAAGGGAAGCTCGATCCAAGGTATGTAGGTCTGTACAGAATCTTGAAAAGGGTTGGTAATATGGTTTAAGAGTTAGAATTGCCAGCAGAACTAGCAGCGGTTCATCCAGTCTTTGACATTTCCTTGTTGAAGAAGTGTGTGGGTGATCCAGCATCGATAGTACCTTTAGAGAGTGTGGTTATAAAGGATAGCTTCACCTATGAGGAGGTTCCAGTTGAGATTCTCGACCGTCAAGTTCGTAGGTTGAGAAATAAGGAAGTCGCTTTAGTAAAGGTTTTGTGGAGGAATCAGTCTATAGAGGGAACTACTTGGGAAGCCAAAACAACTATAATGGACAAGTACCCTCACCTCTTCTCCTCCGATTCAGTTTCAATTTGAGGTAATAGTTTCTTTCCAGCCTCTCAGTTTACTAATGTGTAATTCAGTCTCAGTATCATGTTCCCTCAGCTATTCCTATGTTTCAACATGTTTTCATGTCCATAAGACTAAACTTAGTTAGATATCAGTTTCTAGTACTGAGTTGGTAGGGATTAAAACTCATTCCCTCCAAACTCATCTTGTTTAGTCCTCATTCGAGGATGAATGATCCCAAGGGGGAGATATTGTAACACATCAGAAATTTGAACTTGGAATGGTAAAGAACAAAGGGCAATCCACGAAGGGGTTCACGAGTCGTGAAGAGTTCCACAACCCGTCACCCTGCCCGTGAAGTTGCACCTAATAACCATGAAGTTACACCCAGCGACCATGAAGGATCATGGTCACTTAGATAGTCTGTGAAGCTTAACATGGACCACGAAGTCGCCCGTGAAAGGGACTCTTCAACTTTTAAATTTAGGTTCAACTTCAAAAAATTATATCTCTCAGCACAAAATGAATTAAGTGGCACATTACCTATCAAATTAAAGGTTTTTGAGTCCTCTTTCCAATGCAACCAAGTTTGCCTAACTTCAAGACAAGAGTAATAAGTTATGCTCATTTTGGTGAAGCCCTATCGGGCAGAGAAACATGACGACCCACTAGACGGTCTGTGATGCTTTAAACGGCCCATGAAGCAGTAGACTGCTCGTGAGACTGGCCGTTTTGGGCACGTTTGTAGCTTTAAAAGTTAGGGTCGTTCTGGTCTTTCCCCATATGTGTTTGGTACTTAAACTAAGTCATTTTCATCTAAGCCTAGTTAATTAGTCACAAACTACCTAAAACATTCATTCCCTACAAAACTTAGGAAGAAAAGAAAAGAAATAGGCGACAATTTTCTCTCAAGGACAAGAAGAGCTCTCCTTCAAGTTCACCCCCGAAATCCAAAGTATTACTCCGTAGTTTTCTTCATCAGGTCTGTGGGATTTCACTAGTGGATTCCTTTCACCCATTAAGTCCCTAGAATGCAGTCAGTTCTTCAGCTTCTCCATGATTGTTCAGACCTAGGGTTCCTAAATCTTAAGGATTCACTGTAATTGAGTTGCTATAGTTTCTATAATATTAATTACATGTTTCTTGGAGAGGTAGTATAGTCCTATGTATAAAACTAAGAAACCCTAGCTTTTGTTAATTATCTATATTTCATGAATTATACTTGCTAGGCAGATTAGTCAGACAATCATGCTTCAGAATTCAATTTTAATATCTTTCAATATATGTATGATGCATTCTCAGATAGTTATCAATATTTTGAGCTATCCAGTATTATAGTTGCATTTTTAGCTTAATATTCAGCAGGGAGTAAACTTAGCACCGAGCGGACAAAGGGATGAAGGCTCACTCGTCAGTTTAGGGAGACATTTAGTAGTAAATCCCGAGTCCCAGAACTACAACTCTAGTGTGGGTTCTAAAGGGGTCACCCATCAGATTAGGCTTGACACCCTTGTCCCTTGTGGACCTCACTTAGTGGATCCACGTCAAACTTGTTCGTACCCTTGGCAAGGTATGAACACCCTTCCATCCAGGGTTACAGGTTAGCCCCATAGTAAGCTTTACTTGGGGTATGTCGGTTATTAGTATCTCCCACAGTCAAATTCATGTTGCATTGACCATGTATTTAGTATTTATTTCAGAATTCAGTTCAACATGTTATATTTTAATGATTAGTCATTGCATCCAGCTCATCTTTCAGTTATGCTTTAGTATATCGATTTTCATATTTAGTTTCTATATTGTTCAGCTTAGCACATATCTCGCATGCTCAGTACATTCAAAGTACTAACACATACTTTTGTGCACATCATTGTATGATGTAGGTTTAGGCGCTCAGCATTCAGACCGCACTTAGCTCGACTTCCAGTCTCTACTTAGCAGCTTCAGGGGTGAGTTCTCATAGTTCGAGGACGATAGACATGCTTTACTTTTCAGTTTCAGATTTTTTAGAGTTAGTTGGGGGCATGTCCCAGCAACCTAGTTCAGTAAAAGGCTTTTCGACATATATTAGATTCAGCTTGAGTTGCTAGTTTTGTTTTCAGTCATTACTATACTCTTTACATATTTTATATATATTCAGATATTTTGGGCTTTAATTTTCTCTATTTCAGATATTAAACTATCTTAGCTTCCGCATAGTGCTTGTTTTAATTGAACTTGTACATATATGTCATACCATGAATTAACTTGGGGTCACTTGTGAGACTAAGCATCGTGTTGCGTCTAGGGGGTAGCCTTGGGGCTTAACAGAGGAAATCTGACAAATTTTCTCTCCATATTAGATATAGTACTCAAAATCAAATGTTTTGACCACTAAACCACAAGCTTATTTTCTTAGAGACGAATAACTATTTGTGACATTAGAAGAACTATCAGAGGCGAAGGAAATAGAGGGGACGGTGAAAGAACAATCAAAGGGAAGGGTAATGGGTAAGGGAAATGAAGAACAATCGGAGGAGAAGTTAATGGGTAAAGAGGAATGGGTTATATGGAAAATTTGAGAGAATGGGTTATACGTTAGAGGGATCGGCGCATTGAGTTTAAAATGGAAAATGGGTTGTTTTTAAATATTCGGTTAATTTGAGTCGATTTGGGGATTTCCATCAACATAGGGCACAAATGATGAAATTAGTAACAATAGTGGTAAAAATAACTTCATTTTAATGATAAGAGTATAGTCAACTAATAAACCAAAGTTGAGGGATATATTTTACCCTTTTCCCATTATTCTACCTAAGTATAACTTTTAGGTCATTCACTTATCCTATTAACTACCTCATTATCTTCCTATTCATTGCAAGAAAGATTTTCTCAACTATAAATAGTGATGGTCTTACTTTGTGTTGACAATAAGGAATATACAAGAAAACATAGAGTCAAAAAGATGAGAAGTACTATATTGTGTTTATATTGAGGTTAGTGTAGTAAAAGAGAGAGTTGAGACAAATAAAAATATTCCAAGTTTTCAACTAATTCACTATACAAAAGAGAGTAGTTATATGTTGGAGGAAAGTGTTTTTTTGTGGAGCTTTGAATGCTTCAACTAATTCGGAGTTGCTTGAGTTGTACGACATTGATGGATTGTTATATCCTAGAGAGGATAAGTCAACAATATTACTGCTGAATCGGTGTAGATTAATATGTTGCGGTGGGCTTGAATATTGTTTTTGCTCATTTTTCTTCATTTTTAATTTTGAACAGTAATTTGTCTTATATGTGGTATATTACAATAACAGTTTATATCGTATCTGATTTGTAATACTTGTCAACAAATATAATGGTCCTAACTCAACTAAAGGTATTGTATGCTTTGTATCACGACCAACACAAATTCATTCCTTAAGGTTTGATTTAAAAGAGTTGATTTTGAACTCATTCGTATAAAGTCGTTAACTTTTATCTCTCATTACGATGTGACATTCACCTAAGGTGTAATGTACACTTAGTTCGAATGATGTCACAACATGTTTCTCCTTTTAAATCTAAAATAATAATCATTTTAAAAATTCAAAAATAAAAATTGAAAGTTATTTTTAATTACCTTTAATATTAAAGAAGTAACTCGTTCTTTTTGTAGTTGAATCTTCAAATTTTTGGAATGCTCGAAATTCAACTTGAACATCTAAAGTTAGGGTAATACTAGTAAAAACATCTCTTAAGATTCGAGAATAATATATCAATTTTCAAAAAATATCTAATAAATAAAGATAAATTAAAATATATTCTCTATTATTATTATTTTAATAATGATGGGAAGAGCAAAATCAAAGAGAGAGAAATATTGTCACCACTTGATCAAACAGGCTCTAGGGCCCGTTTGACCGTGTGATGTGAAATCATGATATAAAATTATGAGATGAAGTTGAAGTTTTGTTTGGACATAAGATTTGAACTTTTTATGTTGTATGTTTTCTCATAAACATAAAAACTCCATAAGTTGTAACACTACCAAAATTGTCCCAATTGTTTATACAATCTTACCACATAAGTGTTTTCTTTTATATAAAATCACATTATATATTATCACAAAGTTATTCTAAAAAATACAACATTTATTGATCAAATCTTGATTCAATAAAAAAAAATTGAACATAAGCTGTAGTGTTCAAGTTGTTAGTAACTAACACAATTATTTTTGCAATTAATGTCACAGTGTTGTATTATTATTATTATTATTATTATTATTATTATTAAGGAATAAATTCGAATCGAAATACATACAAGTTTTTATATAATTTAATGAATGTATGGAAGGATCTGATCATTTTACCCAAGCAAAGGGTCTGTCGAGATTCAAATACGTATTGTTAGTGAGACCATGTGTCTAGCAGTTCTAACCGGGTATAAGGCGCCCTTTTACTCCTTATCGGGTAGAGATCACGGCTGGCTAGACGGAGTCACTAAGACAAAGCCACTAACTTGTTGTATTGAATCTGATTGTACCACCATCTCGGAACCAAGTCAAGAGCCGGATCTGGTGTATCATAAGGGATTTGCCTTTTCTATTGATTCCTGCGGATTGGATCAAAAACAATTCTTGAATGAGGCCAGGGATGAATCGAAAAAGAAATCTTTATTGGTTCTACCTCCTATTTTTTATGAAGAGAATGAATCTTTTTCCATGGGCATACGGCCTGGCAGGCCTTCCCTTTCCGCCGGAGCTTCATTGGCGTTGCCCCGTTCCCCAATCAGATGTTTGGATGTGAGCTATACTCCGCGAGGAGCCAAACGGGCGTATGGCCTGGCCTTGCCTTGCCATTTGACCTCTTTTCCCGTGTGACTAGGAATGCTCAGTGACAACCTCTCAATTGTCACCGCCTGGCCTCTCTTGCTACCAGAAACCATATATAAATTTATGCATATTTAAATAAAGTCTAGATCTTTCATGATAGATATAAAAGTGAAATTAGTTATCCGACATAGATATAATTCTTTAGCCGGATATAGTCACGACTTAGATCGGAGAAAGTAATATAGTAAAGAAAAGGAAGGAGAGGAAGACAAATAGTACCTTAAAACTTTATTCCACAACTCCGGTAGTTCTCCGGCAAGCTCACAATTTACAATACAAAAGAAGAGAATAAGAGAAAGAGAGTACAAATGAGAGAGAGTGGTTGCTGAAAACCTGCCTTTTACAAAATAAAACCAAATTATTTATAGAAACTAAAAAGCATCTAGGAATAGTAGTAGGGGGTTCCCTATGTGGGTCCTAGAAACAGTATATCTACTGTTGCAACAATGTTTCTACTGTTGATAATGCTTATCCGCTAACTCTTATTTTTTAAGCTTTGAAAGGAAATCTTCTGCTTTCTTCAGTGTGTCTTCTAAAATCTGCCCTTCTGATTCATATGGCTGAGCCTCATGAGTATCATCACTTGTTTCACTGCGCATAGATGAGTCTTATTTTGCATAGTGTGTTATTTTAAGAAGAAGATTTTTCTTGACTTCTTCCAAATAACTCTTAATCATTTTATTTTGATCATCTTCTTCTTGGTTAGAAAATTTTCTAGCCATATGTCTAACTGAAGTGTCAGCAATTGTCCCTTTATGAGGAATTGATTTATAATCATGAATTGTCTTGGAAATTAGATCTATCAGTTCTTGTCCGTATAAGGACTTGGTTTGAGGGTCCCTTTTTATTAATTTATCTCAAAAATTGTTGAAATAGGTTCGATATAAACATGAGATTTGTTCTTTAGTGAAATCCACTTCGGGAGCCCATTTGTGAATCCAGGGAACAAAAAATTCTATAAAGAAATATATCCAAAGAAAAGAAGAACCATGGAAGATATTCAAATGGTATTTAATCAATGGACTTTAATTTCCGGGTGAGTCATACAAAACTCGGTCATATTATGAAAAATTGTTGATAAGTACATGTGTTGAATTTCAACACTTTTCAAGATATAATACCAGTGCGAACGTTTATAACTTCTCCAAAATGATTATAAAACAAATCATTTCTATTGAAGATTGGGTATTTCCTCAATGATAGAAAGACAGTTTAGCCTTAACAAAGTCTCTATGAAATTTACATAGTGGGACTATATTCAGGCTTTTAATAAAGTTCTCTATTATAATAACGAGAGACACAAACATACTTGGTTCATTAAAGTATGTGCAAAGATATTTGGTAACTCTATTCCAAACTGGTTTCTAAATTGGTGGTCATACCACGGGTCAACGATAAAAATACTGGCCTAACCCTTTCTCAAGTTATACAAATAATGGGTTAAGGTTTCTCCAGACCTTAACAATCTATATCACCAAGAACACATTTGTTATATGCAACAAATCAAACAAATATATTTCTTTGTAGAATTTTATGTTCCCTGGATTCACAAATGGGCTCCAGATGTGGATTTCACTAAAGAATAAATCTCATGTTTATATCGAACCTATTTCAACAATTTTTGGGATAAATTAATGAAAAGGGACCCTCAAACCAAGTCCTTATACGGACAAGAACTGATAGATCTAATTTCCAAGATAATTCAGGATTATAAATCAATTCCTCATAAAGGGATAAGTGCTGACACTTCAGTTAGACATATGGCTAGAAAATTTTCTAACCAAGAAGAAGATGATCAAAATGAAACGATTAAAAGTTATTTGGAAGAAGTCAAGAAAATTCTTCTTCTTAATAGAACACACTATGCAAAATAAGACTCATCTATGCGCAGTGAAACAAGTGATGATACTCACGAGGCTCAGTCACACACTGAAGAAAGCAGAAGATTTCCTTTCAAAGCTTAAAAAATAAGAGTTAGCGGATAAGCATTATCAACAGTAGAAACACTGTTGCAACAGTAGATATACTGCTTCTAGGACCCACATAGGGGACCCCCTACTACTATTCCTAGATGCTTTTTAGTTTCTATCAATAAGTTGGTTTTATTTTGTAAAAGACAGGTTTTCAGCAACCACTCTCTCTCCTTTGTACTCTTTCTCTCTTATTCTTTTCTTTTGTATTGTAAATTGTGAGCTTGCCGGAGAACTACCGGAGTTGTGGAATAATGTTTTATGGTACTATTTGTCTTCCTCTCCTTCCTTTTCTTTACTATATTACTTTCTCCGATCTAAGCCGTGACTATGTTCGGCTAAAGAATTATATCTATGTCGGATAACTAACTTCACTTTTATATCTATCATGAAAGATCTAGACTTTATCTAAATATGCATAAATTTATATATGGTTTCTTGACTTGGTTCCGAGATGGTGGTGCAGTCAGATTCAATACAACAAGTTAGTGGCTTTGTCTTAGTGACTCCGTCTAGCCAGCTGTGGTCTCAGCCCGATAAGGAGTAAAAGGGTCCCTTATACCCGGTTAGAACTGCTAGACACATGGACTCACTAACAATACGTATTTGAATCTCGACAGACCCTTTGCTTGGGTAAAAGGATCAGATCCTTCCACACAATCATTAAACTATATAAAAATTTGTATGTATTTCGATTCGAATTTATTCCTCGAATTCGAATGTTAACAAGCTAGATTGAAGATGACCGTGCGGACTACCGCCCGTCTTCTGAGATACTTATTATTACTATTATTATTATTATTATTGTTGTTGTTGTTGTTGTTGTTATTAATATTATTATTATTATTATTATTATTATTGTTATTATTATTGTTATTCTTATCATTATTATTATTATTATTATTATTATTGTTATTAATATTATTGTTATTATTATTAATTTTATTATTATTGTTATTATTATTGTTATTATTATTGTTATTATTGTTATTATTGTTATTATTGTTATTATTGTTATTATTGTTATTATTATTATTGTTATTGTTATTGTTATTATTATTATTGTTGTTGTTGTTGTTAATAAAGTTGTTGATACAAGGTAATTTAATTCTCTACTTTTATTTATAAATCTTTTTATATCTCCGATCTGCAAGCTGTGACTATGTCCAGCTAAAAAAATTATATCTATGTCGGATACCTAACTTCTCTTTTATATAGACCATGAACGGATCTAAGCTTTATTTAAATATAGAATAATTTTAGTATGGCTTCTCGACTTGGTTCTGAGATTGAGGTACAGTCAGATCTAGTACTACTTTTATTGGCTTTGTTATGACTCCGTCTGATGAGCCGTGGTTTTTAGCTCGAAATTGAGTTTGATAAGTAGGGCGCCTCATACCCGGTTAGAAATATCAGACACATGGGCTTAATAAAAGTATGTATTAGCTTCTTGACAGGCCCTTTGCTTGGGTAAAATAATTAAACCATGCAGTCTGAGAAACTATGTTAAAATTCTTATGTATTTCGATTCTTATGTAGTTGGACTACCTCTAAGGATATTGACTTTCTTGATCTATGACTGGGCGGACCACCGCCAGGTGAGTGATCCTGTATCATTGTGACTTGCTTGATCTATGATTGGGCGGACCACCGCCAGGTCAGTGATCCTGTATCGTTGATATCAGAGACTAGGAACTTTCATGGTATATATATAATTGATGTGAAGAATTTCGGCATTGATATATTCTCTCTTTTATGGATCAAGAAGATATTAAAAGCACTCGACTAGAAGAGGTAGATATACCTCAAAACCTTGATTTGTTAAACAAATGGACTATTCCGAAAGTTAATATAAAAACTATTTATGATTATGGTTGGTTTGATAAGATTTCTAATAAACAGTTGATTAAAACAACTGAACAATCCTTGGCGCTAAACTCGTCAGAACAAACTATTCGTTTATTAAATAAGTGTGATATTGAATTATATAAATCTCAGTATAAATTTTTGCATATTGGCATGGTTCAAATTGCTTTTAAACCTTTAACTCTTAAAGGGTTACAAGAGACTTTCTTAGCTGCTCTACGAGATGCGAGGAATTTAAATTTTCGTCAATCCTTGATGGGTTCGATAGAATCTACGGTGGCTTATGGTCCAGTTTATTTTAATGATCAGCCCAATTTGCAGTTATCTTTGACTGATTCTAATATATTAGATGTTTTAACCTTGAATGTTAAAACGCATGGTTATAACTATGCACCTAGATCTGAATTTATTTGCTTGTCGTATCGAATCTATTATAATTACTTTGTATCAACAACTTTATTTACTTTCGGCGAACCTCCGGCAAACTGAGAGCTTTACAAACTAAGAGAAACAAACAACTTTAAAAAAAATTCTTTTGAAGAGAGAGTGTTTTTCGACGCCCCTCCTTCAAACTACAAAAGACCTTATTTATAGAAGAAAAAGGGATCTATCTACAGTGATCTACAGTGACCATGGGTCCCTTATCAATGGGTCCCAAATGTATAGTAACAGTTTTTCAACTGTGGTTTAACAGTGTATCTACTGTTAATCAATAGTGGTCATCTTGTCTTTCCTTTTCAACTCCCTAAATAAACCTTCTGCTTTAGACAGCATATCTTCTGTCACGGGTTTCTCCGATTCACAAGTTTAGGCCTCTTGAGCATCATCTGCGATATCATCACTTGTTTCACTTCTCATTGAAGTGTCTGATTTTTCATAGTGAGTGATATTGAGGAGTATATTCCTCCTAATTTCATCCAAATACTCCTTTATCATTTCTTTTTTATTTCCATCTTGAATGGAAATTCTTCTAGCAATATGTTTGACGGAGTTGTCATCAATTATTCCATTGTGACGAATAGTACCATAATCTTGGATTCTTTGAGAAATAGAGTCAAATAATTCTTGGCCATATAATGATTTAGTCATGGGATCCTTCTTCATTAATTTATCCCAGAAATTATTATAATAAATCCGATATAAGCATGGAATTTTTTCTTCAGTAAAACCTACTTCCGGGGTCCATTATTATTATTGTAATTATTATTATTATTACTGTTATTATTGTTATTATTATTGTTGTTATTATTATTGTTATTATTATTACCGTGACTATGTCCGGCTAAAGAATTATATGTATGTCAGATAACTAACTTCACTTTTATATCTACCATGAAATATTTAGACTTTATCTAAATATGATAGGGTAAAAAAGGATAATAAGTCACCTTGGACTAATAGTCTCACTACTTTGGTAAAGAATATCAAACTTCGTGTTCAATCTTTGCCATGTTTAACTCTTGCTAACACTGCTTGGTAGAAAATAGTCGAGACGAATGTGTCCAATACTGGTTATGGAGGAATTTTGAAACAAATTAATCCTCATGATAAAACTGAATATCTGATTCGATTTCATTCAGGAAAATGGAGCGATGCTCAGAAAAAATATGCTACGGTGGCCCATGAAATGCTAACCATCGTTAAATGTGTTTTGATTTCAGAATGATTTATATAATCAAAAGTTTCTTATAAAAACTGATGCTCAATCTGTCAAATATATGTTTGATAAAGATTTTAAGCATGATGCTTCTAAACTGATATTCGCCAGGTGGCAGGCATAGTAAGCCCCGTTTGATTTCGAAATTCATTATAAAAAAAGGAGTGAAAATTCTCTTCCAGATTTGTTATCTAGAGAATATCAACTTCTTAAGAATGAGCTTTCTCAATCCCTTCTTTACCGATAAAACATTGGTAACTATCTTAAAGGTGGTTCCGCTAAACCAAGACGTACAAGATATTATCCTATGGAAAATCATTGATAGTATGGTGATGGATATTTTCACCATTTATAATTGTGAAGAAGTCATCGATTTTGATGATCAAAATTATTATTATCAGGATTATTTTGATGATCTTATAAATGATTAAAACAAAATGCTTTGTTTGTAGGATGGACCCTCCTTGGGTAACCAAGGGTCGCGACAGAGGGAATAACTCTCGAGGAAGGGGCAGATCTTCCCCAGGTTCCTCTTCATGGTCTTCATACGGATCCTTTTCAAACTCCCCGATATTATAGTGCGGAGGCATGAGCTTGATAAACTTGCACTCAAAAGGAGCGCAAAAGGCGACATCATTGTTTGTACATTTGGAAGATATTCCAGAAGGTAGCCCGTTATATGCAGAGCTACAAGCATATTTGTCACAAAAGGAAAAAGGTGATACCTTTGCCTCTATTGCCAAAGACGATGTTCATGATATCAAATCGTATGAAAATGTAGTTAAAAAAGAAATAATATTTCTTTTGGAAAACTCTGAAATTCAGAGGAAAGACGAACCCTGGTAGATATTCCAGCGTTATCTAATTAACGGATTATATTTCCAGGGTGAATCATATAAAACCCGCTCATATTATGAGACCATTTTGATAAGCACTGGTAGTGTTGGTTTTCAGCACTTTTCAGGATACAATACTAGCGAGAATGTTTATAACTTCTCTAAAATGATCATAAACCAAATTATTTCGATAGAAGATTGGTGTATTTCCTCAATGAAAGAAAGACAGATCAGTCTAAACAAGGTACCCACTAATTATAATTATTGGGATTATATTAACTCTTTCAGTAGAGTCCTCTACTATAATAATGAGAGGCATAAACATACTTGGTTTGTGAAGGTTTGTTCAAAGATATTTGATGAACCAATCCCTAATTGGTTCTTGAAATGGTGGTCATACCACGGCCTGACTATAAAGATTCTACGGGATCCTTTCTTAAAATTATATAAAGAATGGGTTAAGATTTTGCCGGATTTAAATAAATTATATCACACTAATCATATTTGTTATATGGAACAAATTGAACAGATATATATTTTTCATAGAATTCTATATCCCTTGGATCCATAAATGGACCCTAGAAGTCGGTTATACCGAAGAACAGATTCTGTGTTTATACTGCATCTATTATAATAATTTTTGGGACAAATTGATGAAAAAAGATCCCAAGACAAAGGTATTATATGGTCAAGAATTGCTAGACCTTATCACTAAAAAAATCCAAGATTATGGTACTGATTCTCACAAGGTGCTTGTCGCGGACAACTCTCTTAAGCATATTGCTAGAAGAATTTCCATTCAAGATGGAAACGCAGAAGATATGATAAAAGAATACCTAGAAGAGGTTAGGAGAAATATTCTTCTTAATATCACTCACTATGCAAAGTCAGACGACACTTCTATGAGAAGTGAAACGAGTGAGGATGCTCAAGAAGATACTCAACCATGTGGAGGAGATGTAACGGAAGATTTCCTAATCAGCTTAAAAGGAAAAGACGTGTTGTAAAACTTAACTCGAACAGTAAAAAGGCACTATCATCACTAGAAACACTGTTGAGCAACAATAGATATACTGTTCATAGGACCCAAATAGGGGTCCAGTATCCCTGTACCTAGATGCTTTTCTTTTTCTATAAATAAGTTTGTTTTACTTAGTTGAGGGGCGGGCTTGTAAACACTCTCTCTCTCTTCTTCTTCTCTTGTAAAGAACTATCTCTCTTGTATTGTAAGCTTGCCGGATACTACCGGAGTTGTGAAATAAAGTGTGTTCTTCAAGGTACTTTAGATAACAGATAGGACGAAATTGCAAAGCATCTTGGAAAGCTTGAATTATATTTCCCCCTTCTACAAGAATCTTTGCAATTGCGTCCTATCTGTTATCTTTGTAATAAATTATCAATTTCCCTTTTGCAGTGTTCAACTAATTCAGCATTCATCTGACAGGGACGAGACTTCGTAGGAATATCATCCTCAGAGAAATTATCTTCATATGGAGGAGTGACAATATATTTTTTTCGATTCCAAAAAGCACTAGGATGATCAACACAAATATCAACGGCAATTTGTTCGGAAATCAATCTAATTTTTTCCTGAACTTTGATAGATTTTAAAGTATCAAATATATTCTTGCTAAACATTTCACGTTGTAATGAATCAATATGCTTTTGTTTCATATTAATCAAAGTATTAATATCACGAAAAATCGGATCAGTGATAAAAGTATAACTAATATCTCTGTCTTTATAAGTAGCAGAAAAACCTTTAGCAGTTATATTGGTAAAAGGATAAATAGCATTTATAAACGGAGTTCCAAGTATAATTGGAGGGTATAACAGATTTTTAACCAAGAAAAAGAAATGCGGAATACAAACTTTATTTTGGCAAATACGCGTATTAGGCAATTTATACTTTATATCTAAAGCATGTCCAAAAGTAGATTTGACCATATGAGAAGTTTTTTCAAAATACTTGGTAGGTACAAGACCTTCCTGAATACAACTCACATCAGCTTCGTTGTCAATCATAACAATATCAGTTATGGAGAAAGTATTATCAATCAGTATGGTACATTTAACATACCATTTATGAGCAGTAACAATTTGTATCATTCCTAAAAACATATCTTGTTTAGGATCAAGTTTAACAGATTTTGTAAGAGTGTTATTCTCAAGATTATTATTTTCAACAACATTCTTACCTTTGCTATTAGCTACCTCAATCTGAGTAATGTGATGATCACAAATCATTTGATTTTGTTTAAGAGATTTAATCTCATTTTTTCAAATTTTCAATTTCTCCTTTTAAATCATCAAAAAAAGTATCATGTATAACAACAGGTTGTCTAGCAAGTCTAGTATTAACTTCAGACAAAGAATATGGTGCAGAATACTCAAATTCAAAATTCTTTTTCGATTTTACAATAGGTTTTGAAGAACTGGCACTGTTATTAACAACAAATTGAATAATTTTATCACACAAATCATTATCAGTAACTTCTTTTAGAAGTTCAATCACATTATCAGATGTAATAATATGAATGTTCAAATCTTCAAATTGAGATTGCAATTTATAAAATTCATCATTTCACACGAGCAAATATCACCGTGGCACCTGCAAGCATTCATAGTAACAGACTGCTTATTATCAGAAGACTCAGGCAAATCTATGTCTTCTTCTGAGCCGGAATCAGAATCATAATCGGACTCAGAACTAGAGGTATATAAGAAACTATAAATCTTATCATGAACCTCTTCATCCAGTTCCAAAGACTTCATCTTTTCAAGCTTACAATTGGGTGTTATATGTCCAAATTTATCACACTTGTAGCACTTGATCTTAGCGAGTTCTCGCCTAGACCTATTTTTTGTAAATCTATCAGATTTACGACGAGTTTTTCGCTCTTCCCGTTCTTCCCTAGATCTTCGTCTAGACCTTTTTCTCCTATAATATTTATTAGGAGTGGAATCGCTAGAATCTCTATGTTTGGTCTGCTTAACTTTACCTGAATCTGGTAAACCAAATTGAGTGCAGAAATCTCCTAATTGAGATCTTTCTCTAAGCTTATCAATCTTAAGCTGCCTAGAGAGATTTAATTTGTTGCACAGGTTTATTCCTTCTTGAGTGCAAGCTCCTATCAACTTACCATAAGTAAAAGTGTTGTAAGGAATAGCTCTTCGCGGATTCCTTAGAGTTTTTTTTAACTCTTTCACCAAATAAAGAGGGAAAGCCGTCTATAAACTTGGCTTTCCAATGTTCTGTATCATTTTCTGGTAGCTCCATCACTCGACTCATATAAGTATCCTTATACCATCGAAATTCTCCCAAATGTCTACATCGTAGACCATTCAACAAACTGCGAACAGTTTCGTACTGGTTGGTGAATCTACCATTAAAATGCTCTAGTATAGTCAATACTAGGGTATAGACAACATCTTCTCTATTTTTTACTAAAGCTATGCCTTAGTTATCAACGCCTTCGTTATCTGCAATAGCATTTACTACAGTCGCTTTTGCCTCGAAGCTCATATAATTGTCCCACCAACCTTGAAGTTGGCCAGTGAAACCTGCAATAATCATTTTGCAAATATTTCTATCTGTATTTTTGGTATTTTTACAGCTAGTAGCATACATTAACATACGATGAATAAGGATAGTTAATTGTCTATCAGTCAGGCCATCAAGATTCCATTCATAAATTTCAGAACCACTATAAGAAGTATTGGTCTGATTCCAGCCGCGTTCCTCTATCAATACATCTTGAGGAGTCAATCGAGAATAGTAATATGTTTGCATACTAGGCTTATAAGCAAATTTAGTATCACCACTATTCTTTTTAGGAAAACCACGAAGTTTATTAACTTCCAATGCAATATGCTCTTTAAAATCAAAAGCTTGTTCTAGCTCATCAGCAAAAGTTTCAGATAAATCAATTGATCGCTGAATAGGGGTAACCTTCCCTTAACAAATAAGATGTCCTAAAAATCGAACTTTAATTTGAAATAAACTCATTTTTGGTTTAGAAATCACCAAACAATTTTGTATAACTATTTTCTTGAAAATGTCTAAATGTTTAATATGCATTTCAAGAGTGTTTGAATAAATCAAAATATCATCAATATAAACGATGATGAAGTCCAAATATGAGTTAAAAATTATCATTCATAATTTTCTAAAATTCAGAAGGAACGTTTTTTAAACCAAATGGCATAACATTTCATTCGTATTATCTAAACGGGACATTAAATGTAGTTCTATAAGAATGCTCTTTAAATATTTGGATTTGCCAATATTCTGATTTTAAATCAAATTTAGAAAATATATTGGCGTCATATAATCTAGACAGTAAATCCTTTTTATTTGGAATAGGATACCTAATCCATTTTAAAAACTTGTTTAAAGGTTTATAATTTATAACTAATCTAGGAACACCACGTTCCTTTTTGGCTGCATTATTGACATAAAATGCAATACAAGACCAAGGTGATTTAGAAGGTTTTATCAAACCCTTTTGTAATAAATTATCAATTTCCCTTCTCTATTATTATTATTATTATTATTATTATTATTATTATTACTAATATTATTAATATTAGTATTATTATTATTATTATTGTTGTTGTTGTTGTTATTCTTATTATTATTGTTATTATTATTATTATTATTACTAATATTATTAATATTAGTATTATTATTATTATTATTGTTGTTGTTGTTGTTATTCTTATTATTATTGTTATTATTATTATTATTATTATTATTATTATTATTATTATTAATATTATTAATATTAGTATTATTATTATTATTATTATTGTTGTTGTTGTTGTTGTTATTCTTATTATTATTGTTATTATTATTATTATTATTGTTATTATTATTTTTATTATTATTGTTATTATTATTGTTATTGTTATTGTTGTTATTATTATTATTATTATTATTATTGTTATTATTATTGGTATTATTATTATTATTGTTGTTATTATTATTATTGTTATTATTATTATTGTTGTTGTTGTTGTTGTTGTTGTTGTTTTATTAAACATTGATTTGAATGAAGTAGTAATAATTTTGATCAAAACTATTGAATTTGGTGAATACAAATGGTAAATTAAGAATTGTTCTGAAGTAAAAATAACTTTATATTGGAGAGAATAATCGTTATACGAGATATAAACGGTTTAAAAAGTAAAGATATGAATTATAAATTTTATTTACATATGAAACAAATGACTAGTATATATATTTAAATTAAATGTGGGTTATTTTTATAAATTATAAACTTGTGGGCAATTTTTGTATTTGAAAAATCTCATATCATGATTTGGAATTCCCAAATCTTGATTTTGGAAGAATTTGAGATTTGATCTTATGATATGAAATCAGCGTGAGATCGCATGTCCAAACGCTGATTTCATCTCATAATTTCATATCATGAGATGAAATTGCATGATCAAACACCAACTAAGAATTTATGAAGAGTCGTGGTTCTCCTACCGTACCTATTAACATACCAGTTAGAAATAATGTTCATTAAGAATGATTAAGTAAATAGAAAAAGGTCGAAACTGCACTCAACGTACGTATGAGAAATGATTTTAAAATATCTCTCTTCCATCTATTGGATCACTTTTGCCCATCCTTCCATCTACTGGGTAAAAAATGTCTTTACCCATTAGAAATGGTTCGAATCCCCCCCCCCCCCCAACCTATCGAGTCAACAATACCTTTAATCTATTAGAAATTATTCAAATTTGACCTTCTTCTACCTAAAATTATATTTATTAAATACTAATTAATATGGCCCCACTTCACGCAGTATTAAAATATCTTATTAAAATTTATAAGTATAATATTTTTACAGTATCAAATTATTTTTTAAAATTCTTTTTAACCTTCAAATTTGAATAAGTTAAGTCTTTAGCTCTTTAATCAAATTCACTTCTATTAGCATCTTAGCTATATATCATCTTTTCTATTACTTAAAACTGTTACTCTTTTAAAACTATTGAGATTTATCTATAATTTTATATTATGTGATACTGCATTTACACTCCTTTTTAAGAAACATATTAAAAGAAAAAAATGTGACATATATAATTAGAATTAAGAAATATTTTTGAGTCATTTCTAATATGTTCACGATATTTGATCAAATGGGTAGAAGGAGGGGTAAATTTGAATCATTTCTATTAGGTTAAGGTTATTTTTATCCAATAAGTGGGAAGAAGACATTTTTGAACCATTTCTAATATGTTGAGATATTTTAATAAATAAATTTGATACTATCTTTAGAATTTCAAATATGACTCAAAATATGTGATTTAAAAAAAAAATAAGTTTACCTTTTCTAATAAATAATTTAAATAATTTTTAAAGAAGACTTTCAAAACTTCTTAACTAATGTTGCTAAGAAATATTTGTTAAAAATATTGTATTGAATTTCAAAATCACCTATAATTAGCATTGTTTCGGTTATAGGTGATAAAACTAGCCCCTGAAATCATAATTTGATTAATTTGCTCAATTTTATGTTGACTGTTGACTATTGATCCGTTTATTTATTAATTCAATCCAACTCATTTGAGAAAATTTTATAAATATCTATCATTTGGACATAATTGGAGAGTTATATCTATAGTTGTATTTACAATTTATAGCTATAGTCTGAGATGTTATGTCGGAAAAATCTCTTTTGCCTCTCTCCTTAATCTCATTCGCCTCTCTCCCGGCCCTTTCTCTCTTTCTCTTCATCTCTCTCCCCTTCTCTTTCTCTCGCTCACATTTTTCCTCTCTCTATTTCTTTCTCACCCTTTCTCCGTGATCTCTCCTTGTATTTTATGTTTTCACTTCCGTATTTGTATTTTCATCCTTCTCTTAACATTTATATATTTTTTGAGGTATTAGGTGAATTTATTTGTTATTTTAATATGTTTATTTAGGTTGTATTCTCTCACACTTTTCTCTGTCATCTCTCTCTCTCTTTCTCTATCCTCCCCCCCCCCCCCCAACACCCTCTCTTTCTTTCCCTTTTTGTATTCTTACCTCTCTTTGAATTTGTATTTCCATCGTTATCTCTTTATATTTATATTTTTTGAGGTAACAGATGAGTTTATCGACTGTATGCATATGTGCATTTAGGTAGTATCTTTTTTTTTTCTCCCTCTCTCACCCCTACTTTATATTTTGTATTTCTACCTCTCTTTCTGTATTTCTGTATTTTTTTTAGGTGTCATGAGACTGTATATGTTGTAAAGATGTCTGTTTTTAGATTATATCCTCTATCACTTCTGTGTGTGTGTATTTTCATAATTTTGAGTTATTAGGCGACTATTTATTACATTTATACGTGCATTTAAGTTGCATCCCCCTCTCACTTCACTTTTCTCTCTATATTTCTAATTTTTTGGTTATCAAACAATTGTATTAATATTTATATTTATGTTGTATTTTATATTTTCACATCTCTCTCTATCTCTTATCATTCATTCTTGTATCATTTGTATTCATTCGCTCTTGTGCCATTTGCATTCATTCACTCTTGTATTATTTGTATTCAAAACTCTTGTATCGCTTATATTCATTCTCTCTTATATCACCTGTATACACATATAAATAGATACACATATATAGATACACAAATACTTTGATACACATATGTATATTTTCATAATTGCCCACACATTTGCTATAAATATACAAATACATAGATACACAAATGTACCTTCCCAAAGATGTCCACTCATCTACCATAGATACATAGATACAAAGTTGCCTACTTAGATTTTTTAGAGAAACAAATCGAAAAGGGCACATTTATCAAACGGCATAAATGTGAATAAAAAGACTAAAAAGGATAAAAATATACGACTGATACAAGTACATAAAGAAAAATACTATAACAAAGAAATAGGGGAAGAGGTTGAGGGTGAGGGAAAGAGAGGCCAGGGAGAGAGAGAAAAAATAATACAATTGACACAAACACACAAAATAAAAGTACAAGAAAAAGGTTAAAGAGGAAGAAAGAGAAGGAACAAATATATAATTGATACAACACATAAAGTAAGATACAAAAAAAAGGCTAAAAAGAAGAAAGTCAACAAGATAGAGAGAGGAACATAGAGAAAAGATAGGATAAACAATTGATACAGATCCACAAAACAAAATATAAGGGGAAAAAAAGCTATAAGGGAGCAAATTACAATTGATACAAACATACAAAGCAAACTAAAAGAAAAAAAATGCTAAAAAGAGAGACATCAAGAGAGGGAGAGGGGGGAGGGGGAGGGAGAGTAAATACACAGATACAGACAGACAAAATAAAATACATAAAAAGGGATATAGAGGGAGAGAAAGTGAGAAGCGGGTAAATATAAAATTGATACAAATACACAAAATAAAATATAAAAAAAAAGGTTGTGTGTGTGTGAGAGAGAGAGGGGGGGGGGGGGTGGAAAAGGGAGGTGAGAGGATAAAGACAAGCAATATTGGGAGAGATAAGAGAGAGATGCTAGAAAAAGTGAATTATTGTTATACTTTGTAATTTCTAGTGTAGTTATATATACATGAAGTATATATAACGTGTATAGGTTGATATTTAGCCCAAATTGATGCGTGACAAATATTGTCAAAATATCTTTAATAAGATATTCTATTTATTTGATATGTATATAGTAATAAAAATAATATTTACTTTTAGAAGGTATTAAAATATTATAAAATTACAAGTAAAGTAATTAAAAGTTAATAAAAGCTGGGTGGTTTGGATTAAGATCCCCATTTTAGTCCAATTCATTTGAACTCAACTCATTTATTAATTTAATTTTTTTTTGAATTCGATCAAATCCAACCTAATCTGCCCATTTGCCACGTAGAATTTCGGCTGGTGTCGTTACAAGATTAAAAGATTTATTTTAATAAATTGAGGGGAAAACATGGTAAGTGACATGATTTAATTGTAATGTTATTGTAACTATTTTTATTCAAATTTATGAGTGGACTTACGGATGGTTACTTTAGTCTTTAATCAAACTACTTGAAGGGTTGTTTGGAAAGCCATCTAATAACTGAAATTGGTGTAATTATTGTAAGGATAATGTCACGTAGGAGTTTGAGTGAAAGTCTATTTGTATTTAAAGAAGTCGTGTAATTGGTTTTAGATTAGAAATCCTTAACAGTTACTACTTTGGAGTCATATAAAATATACTCATGTATATATTGATGTATAAACGTTATGAATTGAAAAAGATTGAGAAGCATCTTTAACATGGTATCAAGAGTCATAAGAGATTAAATCAACCTAATTCTTTTTCTTCACACAAATAAAATCGAGATCTACCAATAATATTTCATGGGTGAAGCTAGCAGCCCTTCCATGATGCCTATTGTTTCACTATCTCCAAACCTCGCACATCAATTACCTGTAAAACTCACATCTTCAAATTTTTTATTGTGGAAGACACAATTTATGCCTATGATATATGCATGTAGCTTGAATAATCATATTGATGGTACTACACAGACGCCACCATAATTTTGGACGATACCAATACCAAACCCAATCTGGTGTATAAAGTCTAGCTACGTGAAGACCAACTTGTTCTAAGTTGGATTGTTACTTATGTTTCAGAAAGTATCATGCCTCAATTGGTTGGAGTGGCGACTACTCGTGCAGCTTGGGACAAACTTGTTGCAGCATATGCTTTAGGATCAAGGCCTTACATTCGTGAACTAAAATCATAGTTGCACACTCTACCACTACTAAAAAACTGCCAAAGAGAGACGGAAAAAAGTGACGGACTGCGTCGCTTTTTTGGCCAAAAGCGACGGAAAAGCAACGAAGTCAATCTCGTCGCTTTTTGGCTTGACGCATTTCCAAAAGCGATGGACTGTGTCGCTTTTGTTTTTTTTTTAATTTGAAGAATGCGACGTCGTCCGTCGCTTTTTTTATTTTTAAAATTTTTTTTAATTTTAAAAAAGAGACGAAGTTCGTCGCTTTGATTAATTTTTAATTTTTTTAGAATCTTGAAAAGCGACGGAAGATGCCGTCCATCGCTTTTTTGGAAATAAAAATTTGAAAAATCCAGAAAAGCGATGAACTAAAGGACCATGTCCGTCGCTTTTCTGGATTTTAAAAAAAATAAAATTAAAAAAAGTGACGGACTAAAGGACCCTGTCCGTCGCTTTTCTGGGTTTTAAAAAAAATAAAATCTAGAAAAGCGACGGACAAAACCACCCTGTCCGTCGCTTTTTCTGCAATTTTTTAGTTTATGCTACCCACCTGCAAAAGCAATTCAATTCAGTTCAACCCCAATCAAACACAAAACATTATAAAGAAGCTACACAAAATATAAAACAACAAACTTAAATTAACATCCAAAAATTGTGATTTAAAGACTTATAAAGTCTTTCAAAATTCGTTTCAAAATTACAAATAGTTCATAAAGACTATATTTTATCAAGATTTCTAAAGTTCAACCTAATAATTAGTTCATAAATTCTATAAATCAAGATTTCTAAAGTTCACAACGTAAAGTTTAAAATCCTACAATAATTCAAGATTTCTAAAGTTCACAACTTAAAGTTCTAAAATCCCACAATAATTCAAGATTTCTAAAGTTCACAACCTAAAGTGCTAAAATTCTAAAATAATTCAAGATTTATAAAGTTCACAACCTAAAGTTCTAAAATCCCACAATAATTCAAGTTCTCTAAAGTTCACAACCTAGAGTTTTAAAATGCTACAAAAAATCAAGTTTTTTAAAATTCATAACTTAAAGTTCTAAAATTCTACAATAATTTAAGATTTCTAACGTTTCACAATTTAAAGTTCTAAAATCCTACAATAATTCAAGATTTCTAACGTTCACAATCTTATAAAGTTTTAAAATCCAACAAAAATTCAAGTTCTCTAAAGTTCACAACTTTAAGTTCTAAAATCCTGCAATAATTCAAGATTTCTAAAGTCCACAACCTAAAGTTCTAAATCCTACAATAATTCAAGATTGTTAATGTTTACAATCTTATAAAGTTCTAAATACAATAATTCAAGATTTCTAAAGTTAACAACCTAAAGTTTAAAATCCTACAATAATTCAAGATTTCTAAAGTTTACAACTTAAAGTTCTAAAATCCCACGATAATTCAAGATTTCTAAAGTTCACAACCTAAATTTCTAAAATTCTACAATAATTCAAGATTTCTAAAGTTCACAACCTAAAGTTTAAAATCCTACAATAATTCAAGACTTCTAAAGTTCACAACTTAAAGCTCTAAAATTCCACAATAATTCAAGATTTCTAAAGTTCACAACCTAAAGTTCTAAAATCCTACAATAATTCAAGATTTCTTAAGTTCACAACCTAATTAAAGTTCTAAAATCCTACAAAAATTCAAGTTCATATCTAATTTCTAGAATTTCTAAGTTCAAGAATTCAAGTAACCCAATTTTCAACACCAATATAATACATATAAGCACAAATATAATGACAAATTGAAAAATTTAACTAATCTCTAACTTCTAATTATTTGTTAGTTCTAACTTTTAATACTTAATTTACAATCATATTTAAAAATCCCCAATTTTTCTAACTTCAACTTTCAAACTTACTAAATTCAAGAACTTCTAAGTTGGAAAATTCAACTAATCTACTTTTAACTTTCATATACTGTCCAATATTTTTATAACTTTAAAGTAATCTAACTTTCATATACAATTGAATATTTTTCTAACTTCAGCCGTCAAACATACTAAATTCAAGAATTTCAAAGTTGGAAAATGCAACTAATCTAACTTCTAACTTCTAATTATTTGTTAGTTCTATCTTCTAATACTCAATTGAAAATCATATTAAAAAAACCCCCAATTTAGAAGAAAACTCTAAAATAAAAAATCCCTAATTCTCTACCTAACTAACAATAATCAAATATACAAATTAACAATTGAATAACACTGTAAGATCCCGTACTTTTTCACTAATCGTGCATAATATATGTGGCGTAGTATGTCATGGTTATATGAGGTGTATATGACTTTGTATCATACATTGGAGATTAAGATTGCAAGTAGGTGGAAATATCAAGGAACTAAACTAAAGTTTTAGGTCAAAGGGACCCCTCAAACAAAGTTCATGATAAAACAAATGGCTTGGGTAGAACTTCACCCGTTTGAAAGGTTTAACTTGTCCCATACCTTGTAGATAAGCCTATGAGTGTAAAATATGCTAAGAATAGTGTGTTATGAGGTATTATAATAGCACAAGGGTCGTATATTAAGTTTGGAAGTCAAGAAAATTAGTGAAACTAAAGTCGGCAAAAGTTATCGAAGTTTCTCTAATAATATTTTCTTAACTTAGGGTCAAATGTCTTGGATGTTTTCTTCCAATATACAAAGAGTTAGAAGGCCTATCACCCATTAAATCGAATGCCTACGAGCGTAGATTGCAACACACAAAACCCCGTATCCAACCGACATCAGAGAAAAAAGTTATGAGGGTTTTATTACGGACTGCTGGGACAGAATCCGGGTCGGGTCAAAAATGTGGTATGTGGTATGTCGTCTTACTCAACGTTTTAAGCCATGAAAACATTTCATTTTACTTCCAAACCAGAAAGAAAGCTTCAGAGAAGGTTCCTATGGAGTACTTGCATGATGAAGGTCAGTTTTCGATGAGTTTTACCATTAAAGATTGCCCCCGTGCCTAGAAACGTGATCTTTACACGTGATAATCGTTTTCCCCTTCTATTAGCTGCGTTTGGACCAAGTTTTTGAAGATATAAATTTGTAGTTATTGGTGTTTCTTCAAAGTTTACACTTGGTTAACTAAGGTAATCATCTCAGGACTCTTTTATGATTGTTTTTATGAAATTCTACGGACATTTCGTCAAGTTGAGGCTATTTGGAAAATCTGCCAATTTAAGAACAATTATGAACTGTTTATAGGTGTGTACTAGTTGTGTGTATATAGTGTTTACGAAGTTTAGGATGTAAGGAACAACTTTCGTGAAGAAGCTACGGTCATTCGAGCCTTCATTGAAAAGGTATGTTAAGGCGAAGCTACGTCCCTCATTTTAGCACCACTCCTTGGATATTACTAAAACGTCGAACGTGATATTTTGATATTCTCTTGCTAGAAAGACCTTCAGTGAAAGGCAATGGGATCTCAGCTGAATTATTTTCATTATTCTGTTATTTTGATATTTCACTCGTTCGGATAAATAGAGCGTTCAACATCTACACGTCATTTTATCAGTTTCCTTGATTATATGTCCTTACGTATGAATTCGTATTCTTCCTTGGGTGATGTGAATTAAAATGTCATGTGAGACCACCCTTACTACTTGTGACCAACCCCCTTTCTCCACTAAGGTTATTATTAAAGAAAAACTTTAAAGTAGCTCACAACCTTCAAAACTCAAATATAATTTAAATGTAAACTATTAGAACACTTGGTTTTTGAAATATTTCGTTTATAAATTATCTAGGAACTAAGTAAGTCACCTTAAACTTATTATGAATATCAACAAGGTTAGGTTATCCTTCTAAAATTCGAGTTAACTTTTCAAGCTTATTTGAAAGAACATATCAAGTTCCCTGAGATTGTTATATGTTATTCGAAAGTTATTATGGGTTATGAGAACAAGACTACAAACGGGCCAAGATTGGCAACATGACAACACTAACTCATAGGTGTTATAAATCCATGACATGTTATGCATTCTACTCCTGAGCTATAATCAGGACGCATGGGGCCTATTGCTTATATATATACATACGAGACACAGATGACCACAAGTTGGTGAATATGATGCCGGTTCGCTACCGAAAAGCACCACCATTTCTAGCATTTGGTTGGGTATGTCATGCATTTGCATCTATATATATATATATATATATTCACGAAATACGATTATACGAGCATACCATGCATATTTAAGTAGTAGGGAGCAAATGGTCAGCCATGGAGTTATTTGGGTTTCAGTTTCAGGTGGTATCTCTATTACCCTTTTATAGTAAATGTTTATGATTTTACTTTTCGCTTTACATACCAGGCAGGGACTCTAATCGACCCACCCATTATGATTCAGGTTCAGCTGTGAGTTGGTAAGCTCCATCTTATCTTGGGGCTATTAGAGGATGTTTACTTTTGTTGTACAGTTTGGGTATAGTCAGGGCCTTGTCCCGACATTGCTTATATCACTCATAGAGGCTATTGTGGACAGCATATTCTGGGTTTTCTTTTTGTGTGCTTCAACCTCCAGCCAATAGTCTTAGCATGTATATATAGGTGTGTGTGTAAGTAGGTATGTTTTCGGTTATGGCCTCGTTGGCTAGATAGTATATATTTATTAATTTTTTTCGGTTTGTCTACTATTATTTGTATGGTTATTCTCTTTCGGGTCATAACCTCTGGGTCTAGGCTTCACTTTTTAGAGGTTGTGCTGCCCAATCTTTTTACCTCACAAGTTTGGTTAGCTAGTATGTTTCAATGGGTAACTCAATGTATTAGGTTATCGAGTGCCAGTTACGCCCCTATTTTGGGGCGTGACAAACTTGGTATCAGAGCAGGTCGTATCCCGAGGGGTTCACAAGCCGTGTCTAGTAGAGTCTTGTTTATAGGTGTGTTGTGCACCACACTTATAATCAAGAGGCTACAAGGCATTTAGGAATGGTTACATTTCATTAAACTGATAGATCGTGCTATAGTGCAAAAGTATAAGAACATTTGAAATCTAAGTCGTGCTTTATGTTTCTTATCTAACAGGCTACACTCGCTACTAGTCATTCCCCACCGGGTCAAAGAGATAGATTTCCCTCAAAGGCACAGGGTGGATCTACAGTACCCCTAGTACCAATCTCCCCGGCACCTATTGAAGCCCGAGGAGATGCAGTACCCTCAGCCTCACTAGTTCCATTGGTACCTGAGGAAGCTACGGACACAGGACCTCCAGTACCTATTGTTTCTCCACTAGAGATCTATGGGGAGCAGGGGATGAGAGAGGTAGTTTAGTTGCTGACTAGGATGGTTTTTATTCATGAGCGACAACTGGAGTCAGGAGTAGATATTCAGAGAGACCGATCAAAAAGTTCGAAGGTACGAGAGTTTCTTCATTTGGCCCCTCTGTTATTTATAGAATCTAGTCTTACTGAGGATACCCAGGACTTTATAGACCACATATATAGAGTATTGAGGGTGATGCATGCCTCCATCATAGAGGTTGTGGAGTTGGCTTCTTTTCGGCTACGTGATGTAGCCATCCTTTGGTATGAGGCATGTGAGAGATCTAGAGGACCTGATGCTCCGCCAACAGAGTGGGAGGACTTCTATGAGGCCTTCCTTGCCTACTATTTGCCACGGGAAGTTCGAGAGGCCCGTCTTGACCAATTTATCCTGAAGCAAGAAACCATGAGTGTGAGGGATTATAGCCACAAGTTTAATTCTTTGGCAAGATATGCACCAGATATTGTACGTACCATGAGAGCCAGAGTTCATCGTTATGTTGATGGTTTGGCAGATCATTTGATCAGAGATTGTAGGGTAGCATCTCTATCAGATGATGTAGATATTTCCCGCATACAGCTTTCGCTTAGACTACAGAGGACCTTTCTAAACGGATTTGTGATACCCACAGGGATAGGGAGCAAAGTAAGAGGGCTCATACTATGGGGTCTTATAGGGAGACACATGGTGATTTTAGGCCCCCTTTCCATCGATATCCACATCGGCCAGCGGGTAGTGTCTCACCACAGGTGCAGGGACCGCGGTTTGATCGTTATAGTCAGTTAGGACCAGGTCAGAGCTCAGGCCAGCCTGAAGTTCGTCGACATAATCGTTCCGTACAGGTAAGACATCCCACTCCTCATTGTACACAATGCGGTAAGCCACACATTGGGTAGTGTAGACAGAGTTCATGTGCATGTTATCATTGTGGGCAGACAGGACATTTTATTAGTCGGTGCCTGAGGTTAAGCAGAGGTGATCTAGCTCAGCCTTCAGGATCCACAGCAACATCTTCACCCTCAGTCCGTGCCCCATGACCAGGACCACAGTCTACTCAGGGTCGTGGTAGAGGGAGAGGTGAAGGAGGTACAGGTTCGAGCGATGGTCAAAATCGCTTTTATGCACTCACAGGACGACAAGATTCAGAGGCATTCCCTGATGTTGTTACAGGTTTATTAACAATATCTTCTCAAGCTGTTTACGCATTGATAGACCCTGGCTCTACATTTTCATATATCACTCCATTTATTACTAGTAAGATTGACATGAAATCTGAATTGTTGCCACAACCAGTTAAGGTGTCTACACCGGTTGGCGATTCTATTTTAGCTAGTTGTGTCTATCGGGGTTGTACGACATTAATTAATGATCGTCCAACCTCTGCTGATTTAGTTGAGTTGATTATGCGTGATTTTGATGTTATCATGGGTATGGATTGGTTGGCAGCTTGTTATGCTAATATTGATTGTCGTGCAAAGATAGTCCGATTTTACTTTCCAGGTGAGCCAGTCCTTAAGTGGAAGGGTAATGCAGCCACACCTAAGGGTAAGTTTATTTCATACCTTAGGGCTCGGAAGTTGATTGCTAAAGGTTACATATACCATATGGTTCATGTACAGGATATTGATAAGGATCTTATTACTCTTCAGTCAATTCCTATCGTGAATGAATTTCCCTGATGGTCTTCCAGGAATTCCCCCAGAAAGGGAAATTGATTTCGCTATAGACTTGCTTCCTGATACGCAACCTATAACAATTCCTCCCTATAGAATGGCACCTACAGAACTAAGATAATTGAAGGAACAACTGAAGGACTTGTTCGATAAAGGCTTTATCAGGCCAAGTACTTCCCCATAGGGTGCCCCAGTGCTCTTTGTTCAAAAGAAAGATGGATCCTTGCGGATGTGTATTGACTATAGACAACTAAATAAAGTCACTATAAAGAGTAAATATCCTCTTCCACGGATTGATGACTTATTCGATCAGTTACAAAGTGCCAAATTCTTTTCCAAGATTGACTTGCGGTCTGGTTACCATTAGTTGCGAGTTAGGGAAATTGATATCCCAAAAACAACATTTAGGATGAGGTATGGCCATTTTGAGTTCCTTGTCATGTCTTTTGGGCTTACAAATGCCCCAACAGCTTTTATGGATCTTATGAATCGGGTCTTCAAACCATTCTTGGATGAATTTGTGATTGTGTTTATTGATGATATTCTTATATATTCACGGTCGGAAGCAGAGCATGCAGACCACTTGCGAGCTATATTGCAGACTCTCCAAGATTGCAGGTTATATGCTAAATTCTCTAAATGTGATTTTTGGCTTACCTCAGTAGCTTTTCTTGGTCATGTTATTACAAGTGAGGGTATTAAGGTTGATGGAAAAAAGATTGAAGCAATGATGACTTGGCCGAGGCCTTTGAATGCGACGAAGGTTCGCAACTTTTTAGGCTTGGCGGGGTATTACCGAAGGTTCGTGGAGGAATTCTCTTCTATTTCTGCACCACTGACAAAATTGACACATAAGGCAACGAAGTTTCAGTGGACCGAGGCATGCGAGCAGAGCTTTCATGAACTAAAAAAAAGGCTTACCACTGCACATGTCCTAACTCTTCCATATGGTAATGAGGGCTATGTTGTTTATTGTGATGCCTCAAGAATTTCCCTAGGTTGTGTTCTTATCCAGCATGGTAAGGTTATTGCATACGCCTCTAGACAGTTGCGAAAGCATGAGCAGAATTATCCTACACACAATCTTGAGTTGGCTGCAGTTGTCTTTGCCCTAAAAATTTGGTGGCATTATCTATACGGAGTTCATATAGATATGTTCACCGATCACTTGAACCTACGACAAAGGAGATGGCTAGAATTATTAAAGACCTACGATGTTGACATTTTATATCATCCCGGCAAAGCTAATGTTGTTGCTGATGCGCTCAGCCGAAAGTTCATGAGTAGGCAAAGTCATGTTGAAGTTGATAAGGCTGGAATTACAAAAGACATATGCCAGCTAGTTAATTTGCAAGTACGCTTGGTAGATGCAAGAGGCGGAGGTGTTGTCATTAAGAATATGGCAGAATCTTCCTTTGTGACTGAAGTGAAAAGACAACAACATGAAGATCCTGAGCTTAGTAAATTAAGGGAAAAGATTCCACCACAGCAACACCCCTTATTTGAGCTAACTGGACATGGAGTCCTTAGATACCAAGGTCGCTTATGTGTACCAGCAGTTGGGAAGCACCATACAAATATTCTTTCAGAGGCCCATTATTCTAAATATGCATCTCACCCTGGAGTGACGAAGATGTATCAGGACATTCGACCAATCTATTGGTGGAATGGCATGAAAAAAGATATTGTGGAGATGGTAGCTGAATGTCCTAACTGTCAACAAGTTAAAGCAGACCATCAGAGGCCTGGAGGCCTAACCCAGTATATTGAGCTTCCGTTATGAAAATGGGATATGATAAATATGGACTTCATCACTTGTTTGCCTCGCACTCCATGAGGTTTGATTCCATTTGGGTAATTATCGATAGACTGACAAAATCTGCTCATTTCTTGCCAGTTAGGACGACATATTCAGCTGAAGATTATGCTAGCCTTTAGATTCAGGAGATTGTTCGCCTTCACGGAGTTCCATTAGCTATTACCTCAGATCGATGAGCTCAATTTACAACACATTTTTGGAAATCATTTCAGAAAGGTCTAGGCACTCAGGTAAATCTTAGCACCGCTTTTCATCCACAAATTGATGGACAGGCAGAACGTACTATTCAGACGGTTTAGGATATGTTACGTGCTTCTGTGTTGGATTTTAAAGGAAGTTGGGATCAATATCTACCTCTTATCGAGTTCGCTTATAATAACAACTTTCAAGCTAGTATTCAGATGGCCCCTTACGAAGCACTATACGGGCGGAAGTGTAGGTCCCCAATCGGTTGGTTTGAGCTCAGGGAAGCAGATTTTCTAGGTCTCAATCTAGTCCAACAAGCAGTTGAAAAGGTTAAGCTTATTAGAGATCGGCTTCATACAGCACAGTGTCGACATAATTCTTATGCAGATGTTCGCCGACGGAACTTAGAGTTTGAGGTAGAAGATTGGATTTTCCTTAAAGCATTGCCTATGAAGGGCATCATGCGATTCGAAAAGAAAGGGAAGCTCAATCCTAGGTACGTTGGACTGTATAAGATTATTTGAAATATCGATATGGTGGCATACGAGCTTGATTTGCCTTCAGAATTGGAATCAGTTCATCCTATATTTTATGTTTCTATGTTGCGGAAGTGCATTGGAGATCCTTCACGTATTATGCCCATTGAAAATATTTGTAACACAGAGGATTTATCTTATACAGAGGTACCAATACCAATTTTAGATCGGCAAGTAAGAAAGCTTCGAAATAAAGATGTAGATTCTGTGAAAGTGTTATGGAGAAATAACAACGTCGAGGAAATGACTTAGGAAGCAGAAGAGGAAATGAGGAAGGAGTACCCCCAATTGTTTACGACTTAAGGTGAGTCACATTTTGATTATTGGCAATTATTTCTTCACAACGACTTAGTTATATTTTAGGTAGCTTGAAGGTGAAATTTATATGTCTTGTTACAAGATAACTATGCAAAGATTAGTAGTTAAAATTTTCAGAATTTGACTTCAGGTTTGCGACTGTAACAAATATTGACTCGCAAATAAAGTACTGTATGAAAATAAATACAGCCAAGGAGTTGTTTAGATCCATTCGCATGCGAATGTTCATTAAGGGGGGAGAATGTAAGATCCCGTACTTTTTTCTCTAATCGTGCATAATATATATGGCGTAGTATGGCATGGTTAATTATATGAGGTTTATATAACTTTGTATCGTACATTGGAGATTAAGATTGCAAGTAGGTGGAAATATCAAGGAACTAAACTAAAGTTTTAGGTCAAAGAGACCCCTCAAACAAAGTTCATGATAAAAGAAATGGCTCGGGTAGAACTTCGCCCGTTTGAAGGGTTTAACTTGTCCCATACCTTGTGGATAAGCCTATGAGTGTAAAACATGCTAAGAATAGTGTGTTATGAGGTATTATAATAGCACAAGGGTCGTATGTTAAGTTTGGAAGTCAAGAAAATTAGTGAAACTAAAGTCGGCAAAACTTATCGAAGTTTCTCTAATAATATTTTCTTAACTTTGGGTCAAATGTCTTGGATATTTTCTCCCAATATACAAAGAGTTAGAAGGCCTATCACCTATTAAATCGAAGGACTACGAGTCTAGTTTGCAACACAAAAAACCCCGTATCCAACCAACATCGAAGTAAAAAATTTGAGGGTTTTACTACAGACTGTCGGGACAAAATCCGGGTTGGATCTGGGTTGGGTAAAAGATGTGGTATGTCGGCTTACTCAACGTTTTAAGCAATGAAAACATTTCATTTTACTTCCAAACCAGAAAGAAAGCTTAAGAGAAGGTTCCTATGGAGTACTTGCATGATGAAGGTCAGTTTTCGATGATTTTTTCTACCATTAAAGATTGCCCCGGTGCCTAGAAACGTGATCTTTACACGTGCTAATCATTTTCCCCTTCTATTAACTGCGTTTGGACCAAGTTTTTGAAGATATAAATTTGTAGTTATTGGTGTTTCTTCAAGGTTTACACTTGGTTAACTAAGGTAATCATCTCGGGACTCTTTTATGATTGTTTTTATGAAGTTCTACGGACATTTCGTCAAGTTGAGGCCATTTGGAAAATCTGCCGATTTAAGAACAATTATGAACTGTTTATAGGTGTGTACCAGTAGTGTATATATAGTTTTTGCGAAGTTTAGGACGTAGGGAACCACTTTCGTGAAGAAGCTACGGCCATTCTAGCCTTCATTGAAAAGGTATGTTAAGGCGAAGCTACGTCCCTCATTTTAGCACCACTCCTTGGATATTCCTAAAACGCCGAACGTGATATTTTGCTATTCTCTTGCTAGAAAGACCTTCAGTGAAAGGCATTGGGATCTCAGCTGAATTATTTTCATTATTCTGTTATTTTGATATTTCACTCGTTCGGATAAATAGAGTGTTCAACATCTACACGTCATTTTATCAGTATCCTTGATTATATGTCCGCACATATGAATTTGTATTCTTCCTTGGGTGATGTGAATTAAAATGTCACGGGAGACCCTTACTACTTGTGACCAACCCTCTTTCTCCACTAAGGTTATTATTAAAGAAAAACTTTAAAGTAGCTCACGACCTTCAAAACTCAAATATAATTTAAATGTAAACTATTAGAACACTTGGTTTTTGAAATATTTCTTTTATAAATTATCTAAGAACCAAGTTAGGAACTAAGTAAGTCACCTTAAACTTGTTATGAATATCAACAAGGTTAGGTTATCCTTCTAAAATTCGAGTTAACTTTTCAAGCTTATTTGAAAGAACATATCAAGTTCCATGAGATTGTTATATGTTATACGAAAGTTATTTGCGGTTATGAGAACAAGACTACAAACGGGCCAAGATTGGCAACATGACAACAGTAACTCATAGGTGTTATAAATCCATGACATGACATGCTATGCATTCTACTCCCGAGCTATAATCGGGAAGTATGGGGCCTATTGTCTATATTTATACGTATGAGACATAGATGGCCACAAGTTGGCGAATATGATGCCGGTTCGCTACCGGAAAGTAACACCATTGCTAGCATTTGGTTGGGTATGTCATGCATTTGCATATATATATATATATATATATATATATATATATATATATATATGTATTCACGACATACGATTATTCGAGCATACCATGCATATTTAAGTAGTAGGGGGCTAAAGGTCAGGCATGGAGATTATTTGGGTTTCAGTTTCAGGTGGTATCTTTATTACCCTTTTACAATAAATGTTTATGATTTTACTTTTCGCTTTACATACCAGGCAGGGACTCTAATCGACCCACCCGCTAGGATTCAGGTTCAGCTGTGAGTTGGTAAGCTCCATCTTATCCTGGGGCTACCAGAGGATGTTTACTTTTGTTGTACAGTTTGGGTATAGTCGGGGTCTTGTCCCAGTAGTGCTTATGTCCCTCATAGAGGCTATTGTGGACACAATATTCTGGGTTTTCTTTTTGTATGTTTCAAGCTTCAGCCAATAGTCTTGGCATGTATATATAGGTGTGTGTGTAAGTAGGTATGTTTTCGGTTGTGGCCTCGTCGGCTAGATAGTTCATCTTTATTTGTTTTTTTCGGTTTGTCTACCATTGTTTGTATGGTTATTTTCTTTCGGTTCATGACCTCTGGGTCGAGGCTTCACTTTTTAGAGGTTGTGTTGCCCAATCTTTTTGCCTCACAAGTTTGGTTTAGCCAGTATGTTTCAGTGGGTAACTCGATGTATTAGGGTATCGAGTGCCAGATACTCCCCCTATTTCAGGGAGTGACAAACACAATTCATCAAACTAAAACAATATACTAATTTATAACAAATCAAATATTACTAGAATTGAAAAAAACAAAAATTAAACTCTAACCTTAACAAGCTAAGGAAAAGAGGCAGTGGGGACGACGGGTGGCGGCACCGACGGGGCAAGGCAGCGATGGGACTAATTCTCAAGGAGAGAAGGGCGGCGGCAGCGCAACAATTTGGTTTTAGAGAGAAAGAAGAGAAGAGAGAGAAAGAAAGAGAGATGAAAAAATGGGGGGAAAACCCGCTTTTGGTTCAATATAATTTTAAAAAAGCGACGGGCAGCGTCTCTTTGTCCGTCGCTTTTTTAAAAAGCCAATTAATAAAATAAAATAAATTAAAAATGACGGACAACGTGGTTTATTTTTAATTTATAAATAATTATTTTTATTAAAAAGCGACGAATGGCGTCTCTATATATATTAAATAAATAATTATTAATTATATATATATTTAGCGCAAAAATCCACGAAAACAAGCGACGGACTAAGAGATGCCTTCCGTCGCTTTTAGTAAAATAATTTTTAAAATAATTATTTTTATTAAAAAGCGACGGATAGTGTGGCAAATGGCGTTGCTTTTTGGAGCGTCGCAGTCCATCGTTTTTCTGTCCGTCGTTTTTTGGCAGTTTTTTAGTAGTGTACGTCGTGACAATGCCAATATTGAGTCTTATGTACAAAAGGCAAAGAGAATAGCAAATAAGTTTGTTGCACTGCAACATCCAATTCCCAATGATGATTTGGTAGAATTTGTTCTTGCCGAACTAGGACCTTCCTATCGTCCTTTTACCAAGTCACTTGAATCGCGTCAAGAGGAGATTACTTTGATGCATTGTATGGACTCTTGTTGAATGAATAACGACAACTGAAAAGGGATGAAGTCCTTACTGTCATTGCTCTTGTTGCATAGTATACTCAGAGTTCTTTTGCTACTACTCGTGGACGTGGTTATATTAAATTTTAAAAATAAAAATTAAATATTTAAAATTTAATTTTTTTATGAGACAAATAAGGGCCTTTATAAATGATATTAAATTGAATAGTTAAGATATATTGTCTTTTAAAAATATATTAATTAACAAACATATGTTCTTAACTAATAATTGATTTATATTTTTCAATTTAATATATATATTTTAATTAAATTAATCATAAAAACTAAAAGTATAGAATTTCTATGAACATCATGAAATGCATGTTTGACAAAAAATTAATATTATAAATATAATGTCATAAATTTATAAAACATTTGACAAAAAGATAATCTATCAAGTCTAACTTAAAAAAAATACCTTGCAATGTTAAATATCGAGTCAATACACCTAAAACAAATGAAATTGAAAATATAACATAAGTTCTAAATACAAAACAAAAAAATTTAACATAATACACTTATTCAAAATTCAAAATAACATACATAAATATAAGTTTATAACTTTATTGAAAAATGAATTCTAATTTAATTAAAAAATTAGAATACTAACAAAATAATACTAATGATTTTTTCTAGATAATACGAAAAATTACATGGAATGACATGAAGTAAAGGTTGAGAATAAGAAGGAAATGAAATATAAATAATACAAAAATATTTTTAGAAAATATTAGAATAATGAAAATAAAATTAAAATTAAAATAATAAAAATGAAAAGTACATTAAAACGAAAAAAAATAAAAAAATAGAAATAAAAGGAAGAAGTTAAAAAGTAATCAACTTGTAATTACACCATGTAATTACTAACAATTCACAGTTCCCCCTTGTTAATTGGAGAGTGTAACTACATTCTGCGAATTACACCCAATTACCTGTTGATCAAGTAACTACATGGTCAACCAAATAGGACAGACAGTGTAATTACACCCAATTACACCAAATCAAATTACTAGAGTGACTTTCCATACAAGCCCTAAATATTAAATTATGAACTTGTACTAGAATTACTTCTACTTAGGCCTTGATTGTATATCATGTATTTAAGACATATTATTTTGTCATAAATATGTCATGATCTTAAACTGTTGGATTGTATGAATACCTACTCAATTATAATTCGATTAGCGAATCTTTATCATTCATTTCTATTTAATAGAATTTTTTTTAGATAAATTACATACGAGTCGACAAAGTAAAACAAAAGTAAGAAAAACAATTTCATCTCTTTAACTCTTTCAAAGAACTTAATCTAGATAGGTAAATGACCTTCTAATAGTCTCTCTCTCTCTCTCTCTCTCTATATATATATATATATTTCAAAACTTAGTTGATAAAGATGTTTTTAACTCAACTTTGTTCTAGAGATACCGTATTATCACAGTTAATACCTAATACACTCCCGCACTAAAGAATTAATATTAACATCTATTAATAATTGAACTTCATCATGTTTGGATCTATGTACACATATAGAATGATTAATATCTTAGTTGAAAGGTTTGTGGTGTTACAATAAACAAAATAATTGCTATCTCGGGCTCAAATTCATATTGGAAAAAATAAGTATAACTTACCTAAATTTCATAGTATAAGACCCTAAATTACATTATATCCCTATTCTTTTCTATTTTACAAAAATCCCTTAAAAATCAGACATTCAGATACATAAGTTTCCTCCAGATACATTATAAACTTGTCTGTTACGCTTAATATGAAATATTAATGTAAAATTGATTTTCTTTCCCACAAATCATGCATAACTGATTTTTTTTCCCACAAATCACACAAACAGATTGATATCATTCCATTCCAATCTATAACAGCTTCACAAAATTCAAAAATCAAATTTTCATCTTCTCTATCAATTCGAAATCTTGAATCTCAAATCCTCCATTATAGATGATTGAACAAACGATTTACGATTTCAAATCATCAATTCGAAATCGTCGAGTAATTTGAATTCAATGTATCACGCAAAACTGATTGGAAATCGTCAAGTACAACTTTGTTTCTCAATTTGTTTTCAGACCCTAATTCTTTGTGGTGATTTTGCTCAGGTTGACATGGTTTGTCTTGATGAGGCAGCAAAGATATTGTTAGGAGATGGGAGGCCTCCTGCCATGACAAGAAGTAAAAAGTATGCACCTTTTTTTCTTGCTCAAGAGTAATCTGAACTACTAATGCACAAATTGTTAGTTCTTATAATTCAACTAGGTTTCCAATCTATGCTCCTTCTAATAATGTTGTTCCTTCTTATCTATGCAACTAAAGTTAGGAGGTTGTATGATATCGTAAATGTTGTCTTCGATGAGATATATTGAGAAGGTAATTATCTTCAAGTGATTATTCATCAGGAAGACAATATCATTCCATTCCAATCTGTAACAGCTTCACAAAAATCAAAAATTAATTTTTCATCTTCTCTATCAATTCGAAATCTTGAATCTCAAATCCTTCATTGTAGATGATTGGACAAACGATTCATGATTTCAAATCATCAATTTGAAATCATCGAGTAATTTGAATTCAATGTATCACACAAAATTGATTGGACAACATTGGTTGCTGCTAACATTGCTAACAAGATCTCTCCGTCAACTAATAAGTTTCTCTTCCCCCTTTTCATCTTTCGTTATTAAATTTTAATTTGATTTCAGAAAAGTTATTTCATTTCTTGTTCAGAGAAAATTGAAGAATCTGAGAAGAAAACATTGATGAAATCACGAAACAAAAATGAAAAACAATCACCATTGATTGATATAACGAATGATTCCCCCATTGTTGGTCTTGCTATGGGAAATTTAGCACCATCTTCAGAAATATCCAAAAAAGGATTACTTGTCAAGCTACATACTTGGTTACTCCTGGATCATGCGAGAATTTATTGAGGGGACAAGTTAAGATTTTGTTGCAAAAGGTTGAAGAAGACGTTTTATTTTGTCGTTTTGATATGAACATGTAAGTCATGATACATTAGTGGTAAACGACGCATGTGTATAGTAATTTTGTATCTATAGATTATGATGTGGTAATTATTTTGTATCTGGATGTGATTTGTATAAAAATGTATCCACATAATATATTGTATATGATACATGTAATAAATGGATTAACAATTGAGATGAATCAAATACGTTTTGAATATCGAGTGTGTATCACAAATTTGTATAAATATATCAAACTATTATGATGTATATTGTACATATAAATAGTGTAATAATAAAGATATGTAAATTACTTGTTTTGATCAAGAAAAATTGTGGATGATACATTAATATATATATATATATATATATATATATATATATATATATATATATATCAATCTTGGAGTCATAAGCGAAAAATATATAATTGTGGCAATTTTAACTAGACGAGATACATTGTGGACGTTGTGGACAAGAAGAATATATTACTCATGATACATTACTATTACTAAAATATTTAGTAAATTGCTAAGTACTGTAATCCTATTTGATACATTAGAGAAGTAAAGATTGTCCATAAAATGTTTGATTTTAGATTGATACATTACTGTGTGGTAGTTATTAAGTATCAGATACATGTAGTTTTAGTTTGCCAAATAATGGATATGTATCATATACCTATTGTTGGATATGATACACAGTGCTCCAGTTATAGAACATTACAATTTATAAATCAAGATTATTATTGGGTAATATGTACATATACATTGCATTCTAAGTTGGGTAAGACTGAACAAATATTAAAGAGTGTCGATACATAACACACAACTGATTTATTGTTGTCTATATAGCCTTTCAAATTTGAATAAGATTGATGATATATTAAAGAACTTGATAGATGTAAACGATACATTATGTAGTGTTTATGTATCAACAATATTTATGTTAACATGATAAAACTAATCAAATACTCAACAACATTAGGGTTATATATCAACACCTTAAATATGAATATGATACATTGCATAGAATAAAGGCTACTGTGACAGTGATATATCAGATCAGTGATGACACTAACAAAGGGTAATTTACGAATCAAAATAAACGAGATATATTGAAAATTTGTATATTTTACAGTGATAGTCGTGTAATGGTAGATCCAACTTTCCCCCATCTTTTTTGGGGATTTTTTTAGCAGTAGATTTAAAGCTCGAGCATGTGTCCTTCCACGACTTCTCAGCTCACAAATGTATCACGAATATAATTTGATACTTTGTACAGATACATATTCTTCTAAATTTGGATAACCGTAGAAGATACATTGCAACACTTGATACATGATAAAATGATACATTTGGTAGAGACTATTTCTTTCCATTTCATAATGTAGTTTCACCAGCAAAAGAGGATCCTCTGGAAACGATTTTTATGCAAGGAGCAATGTGGATACACCATCTCTTTCACCTTTCCCTTATGCATTTTGTGAAGGTGGAAAGGGAGGAGATCCGGTAGTTCTTTGGGAAAAATTGTGGAGTGAAGACTTACTTGGATTCTTCGAAAAAAATTGTGGAGCAATCTTACTTAAAGGAGAGAGAACAAATCTGAAAATTAAAAAATGAAGAAAGTAAAGATTGAGGGAGTGAAAATAGGAAGAGATTGAGTGAGTGAAAATAGGAAGAGATTGAGGGAGTGAAATAAGGAGTAAAAATACGATGAGAAACGTATACAACTTTATGTATCCGGAACAATGGGGTTTGGAAGGAAAAAAAAGGGATTTTGGAAATATTTTAAAATAATAGGAAATAATAGAAATTATGAAAAATAAAGGTGTGTATATAGGTAATTTATCCAAAAAATAAAAAGATGAAAACTCTTTCGTCTTGACCATCGATATTTCAGTAACGAAGAAACAGATCATTACAAAATATTACTTGGTGCCTTGATATATGTGATATTCTTTGCTTTTGAGATAAAAAATATTTAATTTTTTTAATTGTAATTTAAACATAAAATATTTTATTTTTTAAAAATAAAATTTACATATTTGAAGGATACGTATTTCTACTGTCTCAAATTATCTATCATAGTTTTAAAAATGATTTTTAAAAATTTATATATCATTTTGAAGTTTGAGACATAATTAATTATTTTTTCTCATCTTATCAAAGCAATAGTTATTTTTAAAGGCTACAACATCTGAATTTTGGGGGTGATAATGACACCTAAATAGAGTAAATACATAATAAAAAAAATTGTATCATAAGACATACATAAGACGGAAATAGTCAAACAACTATCCTTCAATTAATATTTACTTAAGGAGCCTGTAGGGAGTAGAAAACTGGATCCACTCTACTATAAAGTTACTAAGACAATTGTTTGGCCCCCACTTTCTTACCGAAGATATTTTATATATTACTTTATTTTACTAAAAAAATCTTATGTACTGTATTAAATTTGAAGAGAAAATTTTGGAGAGAAAGTACAATAATTAGGAGAGGATGGAATTTCGGAGAGAGTATATTATGGGATGAAATCTGAATAGTATTTTAAGAACACTCTCAATGAAGAAGTAAGACACTTCTATCAGTAATTAGAAGATATTAGTTGTCCACTATGTATAGGTAGTCTGTATTCTTCGTTGTATGTTGCCTTCAGACTAATCAATATCAAATCACATTGAGATGTTCCTCAAGCTTCTATGACATTTATAACTGGTCATTTGGGAGAACTAGTGTAACAACCAGATTCTGTCATTATAGAAAAGTCAACGGCGAAAATTTTTGGGCTGAAAAACTTTTTCGTAGTAACTTGGAATTTTTCAATCTAGTCCAGATTTGGACGAAATTGGAGTCTTTAAGGTGTAGGAAAATCTGGTAATAATCAGGTGATTTAATTATGATTTTGATTACATGAGTAGTTAGATAAGTCGTTAAGGAACTCATATGACTTTACGGAATTGAATTCGAGTGAGTAGAACTCCCGAAATCGATCTTAGCATGAACGATATTTTTTTAGCGTCATTGGTTAAAGGTGTGTTGTGAAATGGGGGTCTTGGAATTATTAAAATAGCTCATTGTTTCGTGCAATCCGCTTTGGCGGTGGTTTTGGTCGCTCTGGCGGGGCCGTTGTAGCGGGGTGAGGGCTGCTGTGGCAGGCCAGACGTGACTTAAAGTCGTAAATAAACCCCGAAACAACTTTATTCTGCACTTTTCGATTTTTAGAACTAAGGAACGAACCCCAGGCGACTCTTGAAAGTTTTTCACCATTCTTGAGGCTAAAGGTAAGTTTTTCACTCCTCGAATCCATTTTTCGATCCGTAGAACATAATAGAATGGGTAGTTATCGATGGGGGAGGGTTTTGAATTGGAAACCATGGTGAAAAAAATCCCTAGTTTGGATACTTGGGTATGATCTAGGGTTGTTAGAATTGTTAGTAATCCGGGTAATTAGTGATTGTTTATTGATTCCCGTGTTATTATGATTGTTTGTAGACCAAGAACAAGCGGAACGAATCCGGAAAGGGAAGGATCAAGTTTCTTAGGGTTTCAAGCTTGTTTCGAGGTAGGTGATGGTTGTGATTTTATGATTGTGTGATGTATGTTTGTTCTTGCTTCATTATGATACATGTATGTCTGCGAATGTTGCATTATTGATTACACTTGTTGTAAATGAGATAGATGAATAACTATATGCCATGAATCACTTCTTGATTGTATGATTATTGAGAATGTACTTGTGATTGTGGTGTGTTGATTGGATCGGATACCGCATTTCGATATACTAATTGGGATCGGTTGCCACGTTCCGGCATAATTATGGGATCAGTTGCCACGTTTCGGCATAAAAATTGGATCGGGTACCACATTCCAGTAAGCTAACAGTTTGGGTTTGGGTTCCATGAGAGTACCATTGACTTGACATAACTGTGTAATTGAGAATTGTTAACTTGATCGTTATTTGTAAATGATATTGATATTGTATATGTTTGGTGTATGCATGTTATTGTTATGTTGTAATAGCTTATGTATGTTGCACTTAGAGGGATAGTCGTGTGATCCTACCAGTACACTGTGGTTGTGTATTGATACTGCACTTGCTCTTTCTTTGTTGAGTGTATGGCATCTTCAGGCGGCTATTGACAAACCTCGTTTAGAAGATCAGTGATCGCTTTGAATTCAACGGTGAACCAGTTCTTCCGGGCAACCATGAGTTCTCTTTCTGTTTATGTCCATATTTCGGACTTAGACTTTTCTAGTTAGTTATTAGTGCATTAGTTTGGGGTTGTATCCCTTCTTATTTAGACTTGTTGAACTTTAGATATTTTGGTACATTGACTTTCAGGTTCTATGTGTTACTTCCGCATTTGTTTAGTTGATAGACTTTTGTTTGGAGTTTATGGGAACTCCCTATTTCTTTCCTTAGTATTTGACTTGCTTCCGTAACTTAAATGCTTTAGTTTTTGGTTTAGTTGCTTGTTTTGGGTTGTAGTAGTGGTTCTCCCATCGGAGGTTTAGTATGGGTGCCAATCACGACGGTCTGGGTCGTGACAAAGTTGGTATCAGAGCCTAGGTTCATTGATCTCAATGTACCAAAACAAGTCTAGTAGAGTCTTGCGGAACGATACGGGGACGCCTTTACATTTCTTCGAGAGGCTATAGGACTTTAGGAAATCTCTGTCTTCTCTTGTCTCCTTTCGTGCTATGACTTGATTCCAATTGGTATCTAGCGATTCAAATTAATATCTAACCTCCTTCACTCTTCTGTCCGCAGATGGTTAATACTAGATTCAACGATGTCAGGCCCTTAGCTCCCGTTAATGCTCTAGCTGAGGAATTTGCAGCGAGAGGTTGCGGTCGAGGCAGGGGTAGAGGAAGAGCTAGGGGTAGAGACCACGGAAGAGTGGCGCCGGTTAGAGATGGGGTATCGATAAAAAATGTTCCCCAAAATGAGGCCCCTCTTGTGCATCATGAAGAGATAGAAGAGGATATTGAGGTTGAAAATGTTGATGAGGTTGGACAAGAGGAAGAGGTGCAGGAAGAGACTATCGATGTTCCCCCATAGACCCAGTGTTAGCTCGATAGATCATGTCATTCCTGAAAGAGTTGGTTGGTCCTGGAGTGCTTCCTTCTGCTCAAGCAACTCAAGCACCTACTAATCCCCCTGTTGCTAGCACTGCGCCCAAGCTGGGTGGGACTGGAGGTAATGATGCTTTCTTCCGTCATTTGTTGGGTTCTGTTATGACTAGTAATGAGCATGAAATGTTGACTAAGTTTTTAAAGCTAAAGCCTCTTATGTTTCTTGGTTCTGAGAATGAGGATGTTTATGAGTTTATCTTAGATTGTTATGAGAGGCTTCATAAGTTGGGAATTTTCCATCAACATGGGGTTGAGTTTGTGACCTTTCAACTTCAAGGTGAGACTAAACAGTGGTGGAGAGCTTACATGGAATGCAGATCTTCAACTTTACCTCCATTTACTTGGACCCAATTTCATGCTCTGTTTCTAGAAAAATATGTGCCTAGGACTTTGAGAGATCGCAAGAAGGATGAGTTTATGGCGTTTGAGCAAGGTGGGATGTATGTGGCTGCTTATGAGGCCAAGTTTCATGCTTTGTCTAGATATGCTACTCAATTAGTGACTACTGAGGAGGAGAGGATCCATTTATTTATTTATTTGGGGACTAAACTCTAAGTTACAGGTATTATCTATTCATATGACCTCTGCAGGGAGGAGCTTTAATGAGGTAATAGACTTTGTGAAGCAAGTGGAAGGGGTGAGGCGAGACGGTCAGGCTAAGGCATTGGCTAAAAGGGCCAAGAATTCAGGCAACTTTCAAGGTTCTTATTCCAGAGGTTCAGGAAGGCCAACGCTTGTAGCCAAGACATTTCAGTCCGCTATGCCCGCCTCTACAGGTAATTACTTGGGAACTCCACCTCATAATTTGATTTAGGATAGCCAGGGAGTCGCACCTTCAGCTGGCAACAGGTCATCCTTTGATCGTACATGTTACAACTGTGGTGAACCTGAACATATGAGGAGAGATTGTACCCACCCACGTGTGTTAGATTCCGCGCAATAGCAGTCTAGAGCAATGGTACCCGCGGGGGAATGATAATAATGGTCGAGGACGTCCACAAGGTGGGCGATGAGGTAATCAGCGAGGTCGTGGAGGTAGAGGAAATGGTAATACAGGCAGGGGTAACATGCAACCAGGCAGAGAAGTGGCTCGTCAAGATGATATGGCTCAGTGTTATGCCTTTCCGGGCAATAATGAGGCAGAGGCGTCTGACGCGGTGATCACATGTACTATTCTTGTTTGTGACCGGATGGCTAATGTGTTAATTGATTCGGGTTCTACTTATTCCTATGTATCCGTGCGATTTGCCTCAGAATTTGCTATGATTTGTGATATACTTGATGTCCCTATCCATGTTTCTACCCTAGTTCGAGAGTCAGTCATAGTCACCCATGTCTAAAGTATACATCTAACGTATCTGCCCTTTTGTCCTTTTGTTCTATCGGGGGGACATGATTCCTTTGCTATTTTCGGGGAATGAGCTCCCACCTTTTTTTTATAATGATCATCTTGTGATTTCGATGAAGAGTCTAAGTTGAGCTCTCCAACTAGTGTTTGCTTCGAGCTTTATGCCAATGGAATCACATCGCACTCTCCTCCAATCTTATGTGTCACGTGTCCTTTCTAAATTTTGCTACGTGTACAAAGTATTAATCCCCAACACATAAACACCCTATTATCTTTATTAAATTTAAAAAAATAAGAGGTGCTTATAATAATTATTGGAATAAGCAAATATTTAACTTTACCTTAAAATTCAATTTTTATTTACTTGAAATGTGTTGTGAACTTTATTTCAGTTTATAAAGTTTAAAGCATTTACTTACGGCAGTAGAAAGGAGCATGCTTCACAATTCATGTAATTGGAATAAGGATAAGAGTTTCTTTTTATGAATTAATGGTTACACGAACACTATATACAAACAATAAACTTAAAGAAAAAAACATCCTAAAGGAGAAAGAAATTGGATTTTCCATCACTACACAATTATAAGTTATAACACAAGAAAAAACAAATCCTCCAACACCCCCACCCCCACCCCCTCACCCTACCCCCACTACTTTCTAACACCCACATATATCAATTGAAAGTACAAATAACCACTTAAGTGAAAAAGAAAGTACATAGAATAGATTGATCAAAAGAGTAAAAAAAGTTATCTTTTTATAAGGAAGAAAGAAGGGAACAAAGAGTGGACGTATCAAGTTAGTATTATTAATATAATAAAAATGAAGCATGGAAGAAACCATTAGTTTCTTCTCTTCTTCTTCCTTCCGTTATACTAATATTTCATAGAGGTCCAAAACATGTTCTTCTCCGCCGTCTTAGAAGGACAAAACCAAGTGGTGACAAATCAAGAAAAAGTCCAATTTTTTTTATTTGTACATACACACACACACAAATATTCATTCACTCATCATTATTACTACTACTACTACTAAAACTTCAAAAACCCTATTTATTTCACTTTGTACTTCTTCTTAGTATATTATAAATAGAAGTTAGGAGTATCTTTATTTCTCACAACACTTTAGTCCAAAAAAAAATTGTCATTGTTATTAGTCATAATATTTTTTATATGTCATCGTCACCATCCCCACCATCATCTTTAGGAGGAGGAGAAGGACCTTCTTCTTCTAGGAGAGGTAGACGTGCTGGAAATGATGTTTGGCCTGAGCCATTTGTGGAGGATTTGGCTTTGTTAGTTGGTACTGATGCTTCACATACTGTTGGCCGTTTGGCTGCTGCTCAAGCCCTAGCTCTTATTTTTCAGGTAAGGGACCTTTTTTTTTAATCAAATTAATAATTGTTAGGAGTTGCTCGTATGATAAGTATTCGTCACTCTCATTTTCAATTCTAAAGTTGTGTGTTTGAGTCATAAAAGATGAAATTGCTGTAATCATTTTTACATAATTATATTATATGTGTAAATGATAATAGGGGATTTAATTTGTAGGATATCTTTGACCAATTATAGTTTACATTACATAACAAGAATATGTGGATTTGCATTAAAGATTTTCTGAAAAACTGAAGAAATGGTTGATGGATAAAGGAAAATTTTGCAAGTACTTGATGATGTATCTATGTTAAAATAGCTAGGCATGTAGCCTGCAGGATGTAAAGATTTGAGCATCATCAAAACTATAATTAAGTCTGAGGAAGGTTGTACTTGTGGATCAGAATTTAATTTATTTTCTTTAATTTAATTCTTTGTTGGTAGTTCTTGATGAAGAAATTAATTACTAGTTCTGTTTTTGTGTTTGTTGAAAGGAATATAGAGTAATGCAGCCATCATTTTCATTCTTTAGGTTATCCATATTTAGCATATAGTCATAAGGAAAAAAGGGTTCTTTTGGTTTCTCTTGAAGTTCATTTCCTTTTTATTGCATGATCCTTTTCAAACTCTAGTAAGTACTGCCAACAGAATGTGTAAATTTAGTTAGAGATGTAGGCAATTGACAAACCCTTTTTTTTCACTATTTGGTTTCATTCTCTCACTTATCTTTTTTTAGAGTTTTACTTTTTTTCTTTAATTTTCCAACATGTTTGGTTAATATGATTTAGGTAAACCATATAGAGAGAAAAGGAAAAAAAGGTTTTTTTCCCCTTTATTTATGGCTTATTTTCAGTTTTTATAATCCTTTGGGTAACTATTTTATGTTTTCCGGTTCCCCACATTCAGGTAAAAGTTGCAGCTAAAGGACAACAAAAACAATATCACACAGTATCTGAATATGTACTAATCTAGATTGAAGTCTCATATATGGAGTCCTTTTGTCTTCCCTAGAAGTAGCTCATTTCTTTATTTATTCAATTAAAATGTAAGGGGTGGTGAGACCGTTATTAATTTAGAATTCAATAATTTAAATGGACTAAAATTCTAAACGCCTAGTTTACCATTAGTGAGTCTTTTGATTTAGCTTCTTGGTTGGTTAAATTAGATGGCAATGGTCAAACAAATATGAAGAAGTTGCAAGTGGCAAAATGAGTATAAAGATTCGTTGTTTCTAACGAGAAAAGCCATAAGGCCACCTTTCTTGGAAATGAAAGAAAGAATAGGGGTCATGTGGTGTCTTGTATAAAGAATAATAATTTCAGAATTCATGTTTCGTAATTCTTGAATTATTTATCTCACTATTTATACATTAGTGATATTCTTGAATTATTTATCTCACTATTTATACATTAGTGATATGATTAGTTATCTCATATACATATAGGAATAACTCATCATGGTCAAGATAATTAATCTCGACCCCAATAATATTGATAAGCAAAATTTATATCGTCAATGCAATGTTTATATGTTTATATTCGTGTATGTTGTGGACCACAAGAAAACCAGTTCAATTTTTGTATCTATGTGTTTGGATTTTGTTCAAGTCAATCTCTTTTTCTACTGTCAGTGTTTGACTCTTCAAGACTGCTTTTGTCCCTTCTCTATTACTACCTTATTTATTGCTCTAAAAAAATACTTTGGCTTGGGAAATCACATCTTTCCAACTAGTACTAATAAATTTGTGTCAATCAAAATGCCAACAACAAAATGTTAATCGGAGAATTTTAATAGCTCAATTAATTTATCATATATATTTCACCTTGTTCATGAGAGTTGGACTCCTCACCTTGTATTAATTTGAAAGAAAGAGAGAGAGAGTAATTAAGTATGTCATTGAAGGATGTTACTGTGTGTTAACAGTAGCTTGTGTTAGTAAGCCTGGAGAGGGGTGTTGTTAAAAGGAGAGAAATGTCAGTACTTTTTTTTGTTGCTTCACCTGATGAAATCTAGCTTCTACCCTAAGACTGACTACCATGTTTACCTCTACTCTGCCCCCTACTTCCTGACTCCTTTCTGACTCCCCTCTCTCCCACAAACTTCTTCTACAATTAGGTTTTTCTAAGTTTTTAACTTTTTCCTAATTTGCTTCTTAATTATCTACTTTTTTTACAAGTGATAATCCAATGACATAGCTCCAAAATGTATGTATTTGCCTCTAATTTACAACTCTTCAATTTTGGAATTGACACTAATTTTGTATTAGGGTAGAAGGTTAATAGGTATTAGGTATTGTTCTGATTTTCGATGGGTTTATACGCTATAATCTTATAGGACTCGTTTGGTGTGAGGGATTAGAAATAATAGTGATGGGATAAAAAAAAATTTATGCTGTTTGGTTGCCATGTATGAGATAATTTATCTCACCATTTATATCATAGTGATAGAATAAGTTATCTCATATACATGGTGAGATAAGTTATCCCAGGATAGCTAACCCCAGGATGACTTATATTGGGATAACTTGTTTTCAACCAGACAATCCCATAGTGTCTTGCTTTTGATTTTCATCATTTCTTGTTGTTGATTATGTTTAGGTTATTGTTACTGTTTTCTTATTAGTTGCTTTGTTTATTCCATTATCGTTTTTCCTTTTCAATACCTACTTTGATATGTTGTGTACTTGAGTTGAGGGTTTTTGAAAACAATTTTTTTTTAATTTCACGAGGTATATATATGATTTGCGTTGCGTATACTCTATTCTCTCTAGACTCCATTCGTGAAATTTAGATTTTGTATAAGACACTAAATAGTAAGGATGAGCATCACTTAATATTAAGTTTTGTTATTTCTACATGACTTTGGTTGTTGCATACTCCTAAATGTGTAAGAGATATGGTGTTGTTCAATATTAACTTTGTAATGGCTACTAAATTCAGGTTTGTTCAACATGGCAAGCAGTGTCACACTCAGATATGCTCTGGCAAAACCTAACAAGGCGTATATGGAACCGCCACGAGCTTCTCAGGCAAACATGGAGGGAGGAGTACATATATTGGCATCAAACAGCCAATAATTTCCTTCACCATAGATACACTTATAACACCCTCCATTTCGTGCCTGAAAACAATGTGGATGGTGATGATGACGATGATGACAACAACAACAATAACAACAACAACGACAGTCTCTTCTGTCGTCGTTTAGCCTTGTCTGATCATCATCTAGCAGCCGGTTTTTCTAACGGCTCAGTTCAATTATTTTTCCTACCTAGGAGGCTACATTTGTCAACATACCACCCTCATCATCGCGATCGTCTAGGCCGATTCTCTAGGGCTGTTTCTGGGATTATTTTATCTGATGTTCAACTTGTGTTTGCTTCTCTAGATGGTGATATTCATGTTGTGGTCATTGGTGATGCTGCACCACCTAGAAGGGCTCATTTAGGTGATGTAGTGAATGATGGTGCTTTGGTGGATTTTACTGGCTCTGACCAATGGTGGGTTGGACTCTATGCAGGTAATTTTATTATTTCCGTAAATTGTATAAGCGTGTTGTTGTGTTAAAAGTTGATTTTTATACTTTTGATGAAAAAACAGTAATTTGCGTGTGGATAATGAGAAAGAAAAGGTGCTTAAATTAATGTTTTGATTATTGAATATTCTAGGTAAGGCTTGTTAATTTGTAGTTTCTTGATTTGTGTGCTGTCATTTTTCATTTTTTTCTTTTGATGAAAGGTCAAAATACTTTACCCAGTGAACAATTTATGTGGTACCTTTTATTATAACATAAAATGTGACAATAGGCACAGCAGAAAATAAAGTGGACGTTTAATCATGTGTCATTGTGTAATTTGAAAAAAAAAGGTAGATTTTTGTTGTCAAAATGAATGATATTTGAAAGTTGAAGTTGTGTTTGGAATTATTTTTGATGTTTTGTGATTAATTTGGAATGAAAAAAGTGAACGCATTTTTGTTGATCTTAAAAATTCTATAACTTAAAACTTCAAGTTGAATTCTGAAACTTTATGGCACTCTGGAAAGACCGGCCCATCATACTAAAGCAACTCGAGAAGAACGATTAGGCGTATATTCTATCCTTTCTACAATGTCTAAAGACAAAGTGCTTCATTTCAGATCAATTCTTTGTTGTGAACAAGTTTTAGTTACAATACATTCGTTTAAGTTGATGCACTTGCATTTTTTCAGGTGTTCCAGGGAGGGCATTTCACATATGGAATAGGGAGACAGAAGAACTAGTCTTTGTTGGTGGTGAATTAACAGATCCAGAAGCGTTAATGGGTTGGCACCTACTAACCGAATTAACCGAAATCGTCGGTCGAATCCGAGTAACAACCCGAGAGACAGCCGTGGCATGTACAAGCCTTCAGCTCATGGTAATTGACTTACAAAACCAAGGCATAATAATAAGAGCACAACCTTCCCGAAGAGGGATCATCGTTGCATCATTCGATGCCTATAACGAGACACTAGTGGCTGTTGACACTCGAGGCATGGCCAGCATGCGTAGTGCGGATAATTTGGAGGAAAGATCAAGGTTTAATGTTAGAGGTGCTAACCAAAGAGGAGTTGTTGGATGCATAAATGGAGGATATGGATTTATGTGGCTAGGGAATGTTGTTAGGGTATGGGATATTGAAAATGGAAACTATCTATATAGTTTTGGGGAGAGAATAAGTGATGTTAATGCTATAATTGCTGATGAAAGATATGTGGTAGCTTGTTCAAGTGATGCTACTATACATTTGTGGGACTTTGGTGCTCAATAGTAGTATTGGAGGTTTTTTTGTTTTTGTTTTTTTTGTGGTATTATTCTTGGTGGGAATTTAAGGTATTTAGGTAGAGTAGAGGTAACATGGATGAATAGAAAAGGAACAGAAAACAAACAAAATTGTGAGGGGGGATGAATATATTCTGTTTGTACCAGGAATCTACCAATCATATGGTTTTTTTATGCAATGCAAAGTAGTATCTTTTACTTTCTCTAGTTTGTTGTTACCAAGTTTTACGGTGCTTTTGTCATCCCTTCAGTTAGACCTAAGTTTATTTCAGAGTTTTAATTACTTTTGAAATTTTATTTCCATTCCCTTCAATTTGAATATAACAAGTTCAAGTGGTTGAAGTAGTTATTATGACAAAAAATTACTAATTTCTAACTTTATTAGTGCAAAGTAACTTTGTGCTATAACTTTTTAAATTAAACTTGATACTACTATATAGTTTTTGTAGACTTTTGCTAGTGATGATTTCATAGAATTGAGGCAAAAAGGGCCAAATCAAGATTGAGCCATGCCCTAGGGTGAGTATACTTACATGGCTCAACAATCATCTCATTCACTTTGCCACAAATTGAAAAACATTTTGTATAACTATGTTGATTAGGGTTAGTATACTTACATGGCTCAGTCTTGATTAGGCATCTGCAATCTTGTTGGTTTTGAGAAAACCCATTCTGATTAGGGCTGTTTCGGCCTGAATTAGGCTTCAGTTTTATCATGAAATTACGCTACTCGTTAGGTACTAGGTAAACATGTAATATGTATTTAAAATACACCGTTATAGTTTGAAATAATTACAATTCGTAGTTATAGTTAGAATTTTGTTTGCTATTTGCTCTCTCCTCTCTTCCTCTCCCTCTCTCTCCTCCTTCTCTATCATCTCTCCCTCGTGTCACTCCTCTCCATGTCCACTTTTTCTCTCAATACAAATACAAATTATAACAAGTAATTATACAAATTCAAATGATAAGCGTCAACTATATATAGATTCTCTTTAGTGATACAAATACTAATAGACATGTATTTGTTGATACAAATAATGACAATCGATCAATTATGCAAATACAAATGTTGAACTTGAGACAACATTGATACAATTGTATTCGGATGCAAATTGTATTTGTCAATACAATCGATACAACATTGATACAAATGATAAACAAATGTTGAACTTGAAACAACGTTGATATAATTGTATACAATTTATTCGTTGATACAAATTGTATTCGTTAATACTATTGTATTCATTGGTACATATACATACTAATTACATAAATACAATTATCGAACATATATATATAAATACAATTCATCTCTCTCTTCTCTCTGCCCCTATCTCTTTCGCTCGCTTCGCTCCCCCCTCTAATGTGTAACTACGAATTGTAATTAGCAAACTATAACTATTTTTGCCTCATTATGTTTCAAGTTTTTGCTATTTTTGAGAATTCCTCACTCCCCAAAGCGTGTCGTGATTTTTTTGTGCCCTTTAAAATACAATCTTTTCTTTTTTACTTGTAGAACAAATACACTTCTTCCCTCTACACCTTAGATGTGTTTAAACAGATCTTCATATACTCAACTGTCTCTCAATATTTTTTTATTTTTTTTTATTATTTATTAATTTTTCTTTCTTCTTTCTATTTTGAATTGGTATAAAAAAAGAAATAATATTTTGAATTAAGTTAACACACGTCAAATAATAATTGGTGCATGTTAAACGATAACAAAAGTTCTACAAATTATTTAATAAAAAAACCAGTTTAAAATTATTTAAACGATAACAAAAGCTCTACAAGTTCCAAGTATTTTCTTGAAATACAAGTCTTACTTCAGCGGATAATTATGTATTTACTTTAATTACTGCTCTACCTTAATAAAAGTCTCTAAGTACTCCATGTACCCAAAATAGAAAGAAATAATTAATTAATATGATGTTGGTTTCACTAAAACAAATTGTTCCTATTTATATGTTGTTTTTATTAAACATAGACTTCTTTAATATTTTTCATTTATAAAATTAATGCATAAATAATACTATTCTTCCTATTTTAACCTTTGAAAATTATTAGCCTTATAAGTATACATTTGACCAATATAAAAAAATTGTGCATTAGTCGAAGTAGTTAATCAAAGTAATTGATTTATATTCATTATAAATTTGACTTCAAAAAAACACTAAACAAGAATATAATAATAAATTTACTTAGTTTCTTACGGAGCGTACAACCTAAAATGGTGACATATAAATAGGAATGGAATGAGATACTCATTCTCACTAGCTAGTCACTAGTCACTAATCACATTAATCATTATCATGCAGTTTTTAGAGCCGCCTGATTTAATTTGCCTTGAAAGAATGGTTAATGACTACCTTAAAGTTGTGTTGTTAAGTATGCTCACTTCTCACCAATGCCATTGCCATCTGATTTTCCTTAAATTAATGAGTATACTCTACATCTCACTATCCTAAGTTGCAGATTTCACTAGCTAGTCTCTAATTGCACCAATCAATCAGTAAAATCTAGACATGGACCTAGCTAGCACTACAACAAAAACAATTTAATTTTAACAGTAATAAATACTCCCTCTGTTCTTAATTATTGATATAATGAGTTTATCATTTTATCCTTAGTTATTATGAAATAGATGAATTAAAAACTTAAGGTTTTTAAGAAGTTCTACCTTCTTCAAAATAATTAATTGAGGGTATAATACAAAAAACAAATTGTCCTTTCTTGATTTGTCAAATTTTTTACAAGTAATTAGGGACAACTAAAAAAGAAAAAATGGACAAAAAATTAGGGATAAAAGGAGTATATATATTACTCCCTCCGTCCAACAATACTTGTCCACTATTCTAAAAATAGATGTCCAACCATACATGTCCACTTTATGAAATCCATGGATAATTTTTACACTTAGTTCCTAATTTACCTTTATCATTAATTATAGTTATTTCACTATTACATTTTTCAAGACATTGTATTTATTATATTCAAAGGGTGATATAGTAAAATTACCTTTCTATTTATAGTTTCTTAACGGGTGTATCAAGTCAATAGTGAACAACTATTGTTGGACAGAGGGAGTAACAAAGAGTACTAGAGTGTTTATTAGCATTAATTAATTATCATTAATTATAGATTTTTAAAACATTTTAAAAAGAATGTTAAAATAGAATTGCCTTAAATTAATTATACCTATACCCAAATAATGCAATAATTTTATTCTGTAATATACCTATCCCGCGAACACGACCCTTTAAACTTGTTGCTTCCACTGGAGTTATGAGTGTATACATATGTAAAGAAATAAAACTAAAGCATACATCTAATAATATGATATAGGCATAATACATAAGCATGCATGATCCTTAACTTGACTTCAACAGATAATTATGCCCTCCAATTTTGAGTATACACAAGTAGACATTTAAATTTGTATAAAATTGAACAAGTAGACACACTTGTCCTACATGACATAATACGCATAGGACACCATGTAGGACACAAATTTTTCATGTAGGGTGCCATGTAGGACAAAATGTATCCAATTACTCAATTTTATACAAGTTTAAGTGTCTACTTATTCACATCCAAAGTTAAAGATCATAATTGTCAGGTGATGTCAAGTTAAATATCATGTTTATGTATTATGCCTATGATATATCATAATGTTACATACATATTTTTTATTTATTACTAATTTAAAATCTTAGAATTCACTTTGTAGTGCCATATAGCTAGCCACTTGAGGTACCTTGAGAGAGTGGACAATTCATATTTCAGTATAATAATTAATGGACAAATTACTTAACTACACTCCTTTACTTATTTTAATATTCATTTGCTCTATTTATTTCAAAAATTTCTTATTTACCTATGTATTCTGCATGTATTCCGTGCACAATGTTATATATCCCGCTATGTGGAATGTATCAAACGCTATGTATCCCGTGCACAACTCTATATATCCCGCATGTATCTCGTGCACAACGCTATGTATCCCGCTATGTGGAATGTATCAAATCTAATGTATCCCGTGCACAATGCTATATATCCCACAAATATCATTTTTAAGGAATTTTTGATAAATAAAAAACTAGAAGGGATAGAATGTTATTTAGTACTTATAATATATATGTGGTTCCTATAATTTATACATAATTAATTACTACTCCTATAACGCAGTTTTTCAGCCACCTTTGCTGCATGCATTAAAAGATTGAGCTTGATTTTGATGTGTCATCCCAATAGCAATTTGACTTTATAGCTTAAATAAAAAGGAAATTTTCTATTTTTGGTTAAAGGATAACTCATACTCCCTTTGAAGGGTGTGTTTAATTTATGGTGTGCAATAATTTTCCCCTCTCAACTATCTTATCTCAAACATTTATTCTTTTGGAGAAGGATATATCTTAACAAAATTATCAATCACATTGCTTGAAAAATTATTATTTTTTCATTAAGAAATGTTTAGTGTTATTTTCATAGATACTTTAACTGAACCAGTGAGTAAAAAAAATGGTAGTATCTTCATATAGAAATTTTTTCTATTATTTCAATAAGGATATATTTTTTTTTTGAGAAAATGGTCTAAAGCCCCTCTAAACTATACTTGAAATCTCAACTACACACTTCAATTTCACGGGTGTCCTATTACCCCCCTGAACCGTTTAAAACTGATATAATTTACTCCCTAAACGCTTATGTGGCACAATAAGTGTATCTCACTCTCTCAAAGAGAGTGAGGACCAAAACAAATAATAAAACTTTATTTTTAAAATTTCTTTTCATAAATATGTGTATTTTTAATTATTCTTTTTTCTTATTTATTTCCTTTCTTCTTCACAACAATATAAACCAAATATCTCCACCACTCACCTTCTCTAAGCAGCGACCATCACATTCATTAGATTCACCATGGAATTTCATTATTCTTCTTGATTCTAGAATTTTGATTATTCAATTTGTGCATGAAGTTAGGAAATTTTGAAAACCAACTCTTTATTAATTAATATTATTAAAATTGTTAATCATCATGCCTAACCACATGGCCAAATGGGCTAGAAAATTCTTATCTTGATTTTTGGTGCCCTAGTTTAATAATTTAAATTCAAGTTCAGAAAGAATTTTGGGATGTCAACGAAACTCATATGTGATTTTGAAAATAGAAATGAAAAGATCCATTGTATCCATTCCCTCAATTTAAAGAATTCGACAAATTCATCCATGAAAATAGCTTGAGTATCAATCAAATAGTGGGTGAAACGGTTAGGAATAAAATTCTTACCAAATTTTACCTTTCAAAATTGTTGTTGCAGTCATCGATGATGAAAACATGAAACATATCGTCAACACCTCCAAAACTTGAGTTAACTGCTAGACAATATTACTTTTTGTGCCTTCTAACTAGCTAGGAGAAGAACAATTTTGTCGTCATGTTTGCTATTTTTCCCTTGAATTATTTGAGGGCAAATAATAGTCATCTTAGTAAATTGTTCACTCACAAACTATCAATTGTCAATTTAAAACAAATAGACCGTCTACTTTTAAGAATCGAAAAGATGGTAAACGATAGTAAAATCGAATAAATCTTTTCTATGTTTGCACATAAAAATTGCAAGTTGTAGTTTTAAATAATATGTATGCAATTTTATAAATTGTTCAAAATACAAATAATTAGAAAACCACATATATATCAACAAATAATACATCAATTAAGATCACAAACGTCATGTGGTGATATACTTGTCTTTTTAATTAGTAAATTTTAAACAACTCACTTTTCAATATTGTATTGAATTTATGTAGTAACAAACAACTCTCTCTAAATAATAAAATTTGTAGGTTAATTTATTTAAATGACTTTTCTAGTAGAAATAATTTAAAACATAAAATAAAAAAAATCATTAAAAGGATTTGAGGGATATTTTTGTCTTTATATAAATTAATCCCATGATACTAAATTCTATGTATTACTAATACCACCAAATGAAAGGTATTAGTTATACATCCTATAATACCATGTAGGGTATATGACAAATCCATATAAGCCTAAAATTCCTATCAAACATAGTACTAAATAATACATACAAAATATATAGACTATTTCTCATAATACTCCCTGCGGATCTCTAAAAGCATTGATATTTTGAGATTATGCACAAATAATAAGAAAAGTATGTCCTGTAGGTTGATTTCAGTTACATTATACTAACTCCATGAGATATGTGTTGATATCATGAAGCAGAGAGGAGGAGCTACATGGATGGTAAGCAGTGGCGTATGTAGGATTTTTCGTAAGCACTGTTATCTTTTTAAAATGAGAAAATAAATAAATAATGTAGCATCATATTTTAATATATATATATATATATATATATATATAATTCACGTTAAGTAATACCTTTAAAAAAATTAATTACTTTTTTCGATGAGCTATCACTTTTTTTTTTAATTTATTCAAACAAATACTATAATTTTTTTTTCTCAAAAGCACCAAAATGATTGGTGAGAAAGAAGGTAAATGGAAGAAAAAAGGAAAGAAGGTGAATGGGAAAAAACGTAAAAAATATATCAAATTTGAGGCTAAAAAGGCTGGAACACGTAATTTGACCTGCGAAATTTCAGCCTCAAACCAACTGAACTGCGGATAACTCTGGTTGAAGGAGTGTCCCCATGACCCTTACTAAATCCACCCTGATGGTAAGCTAATGCGACAATATCAAATCATAATTTTCTTAATATTTCAAGTATTGTCATGTTTTAACTGTTGATATATATTTTATGCCTCAGTTCTTCACAAATACAGAGGACTTCATAACTCTAGTTATCGATGCCAAGTTTATTAAGAACAACAATAAATGTAACACTATATAGTTGACGGTTTATTTGATGTAATTCACATAGAAAAATATTCATAATAATGCTAAATATATATTAACAATATAACATCATATAATAATAATAATAATAATAATAATAATAATAATAATGCTAAATATATTGTTATATAAAGCACCCAAAGAAGAAAAACAAAAAGGCAAAAGAAGAAAAAAAAAACAAAGGAAGAAAGAAAAAAATCACGAAACAACATAAGCTAGTAAAATTGTATTAAAAATGAGGCTATATGGATTCGACTTACATCCTCATGTGGAAAATTGATTCACTTCGGCTTGCAGAACATTAGTGTCAAGGATTCTCACGTTAAAATATGCATTTCAATATAGATAATCTGTTCAATCCGCTCAAAATTTTATGGGTTGAGCTCAAAATAATTTGAATTGTGCTCAATCTCAACCCATTCAAGTTTTAATCCATTTGAAAAAAATCTTCAGTTGAGCACAATTGAATTTTCAAGTTCAACCCATTTAAAGACTCTTTATTTGCATTGGTTTAATGCATGTTCCCACATTAAAGGTATGAATTACAATTTATTTTATATATTCTAGGATTTATCTATCCATTCGTAACTTATTTTTTTTATTTGCTTGAGTTGAAATTCAAATTGTGGTCATAAAAAATAAATATCAATATGTTAAAATTATTGAGATTAAGTGGGTCAAATCATGATCCAACCCATTTTTTAGCCCATTTAAGCCAATTTGTTTGAACCCAAAGTAAATTTAGGCGGATCATGATCCAATCCGATTTCTATTTCAACTCATTTTTATATCCCTAATTTCAATCCAACCGTCCATTTAACACCTCAATAATTCACAATAAGTATAAACTAATACCAAGAGATGCACAAAGTTCTCTTGTGGAAGTAACTCACTAAAAACATCCTAGCAAGTGTAGTTGTAACTGATGAGGTTCTCCCAATACAATATTATCAAAGAGATTCCCAATTAAAGACCAACAAAAAAACTATGGACTAAAGCTAAATTTTGATTATTATGAAAATGGACAAATTGGAAACATATAAGAGTTCATGAAGGACTAGATCGCCTTTAATTTCATGCTAAAATAGAGTTTGGGTTCTGTAACTTTCGGCGAGAAGCATGAGTTCGCCGAGTGCACTCGACGACTCGCCGATTGTCTTTCTTGATTGCCCTTTTAACTCTATATTAAGTTATATAACAACCTACGCCTTAGTCCATTCACTCTCTCGAGCTGAATGTGTGGAAAAGGGTTTAGGATTCACTCTCTCGAGTTGAACCCATAATAACCCAATACCCACAGACCATCAATCAATAATCTTGGTTTTAAAACCTCTCTCTCGAGCAAGCCAAAAACACGAAGGTAGAACTGCATTTGCAACTACAATTCTTTAAGTTATACCACAATTAATGATTGAAATCACTTCTAAACAACATTTAAACTAACAATTAGAAATACTCATAAACTAAATCAACCCATAATCACTCCCCAAGAATTGGGGTTTTAGCTAGACATCATAAAAAGATAAAAATCGTTACCAAATTGTGTTTCCATCAACTGGGTAAGATTAGTTTCGTCTTTACAAAGGTCCAAATTGAAGAATCTCAAAGACCACTTCGAATTTCTCAAAAGTGAAAAACTTCAATTCTTCAAAGCTAAGGAAAACTTGTATCAAAACTCAGAGTTCAAACTGAAAATTAATTCTAAAGATTGTTCAAAATAAAACTTCTTAAAAGATAATGTTTGAAAATGCATTTATAGTCGCCAAAAATATGCTGCGAAGGGCCATTCGGCGCAGTAAGTCGAGCAACTTGGTGATCCGCCCTTTGGTCAATTCCATCACCTTTTTGCCTATTCAGCATCCTCCAGGTCTGTAACTTTGGGCGATCTAACTCTGCATCACAGAACCACTCGGCGATCCGCCGACTGTTCCTTTCTCTCGCCAACTTGATTTTTTTCCTTCAGGGCTTGGCACACTGGAACTTTAGGCGGTCAAATGGCCACTCGGCGACTCGCCAAATGGACTTGATGATGACCATGCTCTCTTTTCTTCCTTCTTTCAGCTCGCTTCGTTCCTATTTACAAATTAGTGTCCATGCTTTGTTTCTCAATCTGTATACCTGGAAATCAAGAATTTTTTATCAGTTATTGGCACAAAATAAGCATTTGAGGACACCAAATCATTATAAATAAAGCTCTAAATGAGTCCAAATCTAGGACTCATCAATGGGAACAAGTCGTTACACTTTCATAATTAACCAAAGGTTTCGTATTCAAGTAATAGAGATGGAATACTTTTTGGAGGTCCATTTAAATCCATCTAGTGGACCTACCCAACATGAATTTAAAGTGATCGGACAACTGAATTTTGAATGCTGAAAATCTAAAAAAGGAGAGAGTTAAAAACTTGAATTATGATACAAAAATTTGTTAGACCATTTTTTATGAAGAATTATTTCAATATTTACAAATGTTATATCAATTTGTGATAATTACTGTATACTTATAGTTAAAGTCATATTTTTTGGGATGACCAAATAACTTAAAGCTGATAAAGAGGAAAAAATGATTGCTTCATTATCTATGAAATGATAAACAAAAGAAGTATATCAAAAACTTAATTTAAAGAAAACAAAAAGGGGATGCGTAAGTTTTAAGATATAATCAACATTACCGAATTTGCGAAAAAACATGAATATAATCAATTGACTCTCTTTCTCTATCGGAGTTTTGCTTCGGGGTCTCAGATACGGGCCTTTTTCCTTTGCCCTTGCCTCCCTTTGGATGTTCTATCCTTCCCTTCTTAGGGGGATTAACTCCTCCTTCATTTATAACTATGCCTCGTGCTCTTTTACGGGGAGACATATCAAGGTTGGTTCTAGCCGTATCTGCAAAAACATCAAAAAAAGTTAGAAATAGTTCAAACAAAGTTGTAGAAAATAGTTGTAGACAGACTCGCTGAATTGGTCGGCGAGTCGCCGAATCACTTTGGCGAGCCAGATCGGACTCGCCGAAAAGATTGGCTCAAAATTTCCCAAAATACATGGCATGTCGGCGATGGGAAGGGCCAATTGGCGAATCACCAACATCATTCGGCGAGCAAGGACTAGCCCGCCGAAAGTTACAGTGCATTTAGGGGTTAGGGGTGCAGAAAGGGCAATCAAGAAAGATAATCGGCGAGTCATCGAGTGCACTCGGCAAACTCATGCTTCTCGCCGAAAGTTACAGAACCCAAACTCTATTTTAGCATGAAATTAAAGGCGATCTAGGGGGATTCAGCGAACCGCCGAGTGGTTTGACCAGCTCGACCCAACTCGCCAAATGGCGCAACGTGCTTACTTTCAACCCCGACTTCCAAATTCAACCCCACAACCCCCGAAAACAAAATCAAAACATGCACTCACTCAATTAGACTTAGACACATTACACCCATCCCCCTGGGATACTCAAACTTCTCCCGATTTGGCCAAATTTGGCCATTTGACAACTTTTGCCCTTAAGAATGACGTCAATCACTCCATTATTGGGCAAAGTACATCATTTGGCACAAATGTGGGTTACTTAGACTTCACCCGACTAGACCCAACAACAACACAACACAACCCAACAAGATTTTGATCAATTTTAGCACGACAATTTGGGAAATCAACAGTTAATCATTTCAGGCAAGATATTCAAATTAAAACAGGCATACAAGCACACAAATGCGATTCAGAGAGGCCCAACACACAACACTAAGATAAGAACAATTGCAAATGAGTAAGATTGCTAATTACAAGTTCGGGGTTTGGAAAACCAACCTTTTATGTCGAATACGAGGTTTGAAAAGCTAGGCGGCAAAGAATCCAACTTCGAACACACAAATGACGATTAGGAATCGATAAACATACGAAAATATAGGAAAATATAGTGCGGGTGTGAGTTTGGAAAGTTGAAAAGTGAGGGAATGTGAAAGAGTTTGAAAGTTTAAACCTTTGGCCTTTAAAATCGTCCAGTTCTCGCCTATTCGGCGACATTGGTCTTGCTCGCCGACCCACTCGGTGATACGCCGAGTGGGCACTTACCTCGCCGACTTTTACAGGACCTCCAGTTAATGTGGGGGTCCAAACAGTGGACAAAGTCGTCACCAATTTGCTCCTGGGCTCGCTGAGTTTTACAGACTCCAATTTCAAAGTTGCTTGAGTCCAACAGCGGTCCAAGTCGGGCTCGCTGACCTCTTCGGTGAGTCACCAACTAGACATTTCGCTTTCCAATCTCCACTTTTCACACACATTGCACACTTTAACATGCACAATCAACACACGATTATTTCACAAACAAAAAGAAAGCAAATAAAACTTGGTCTGCCTCCCAAACAACACCTTAGTTAACGTCGTGGCATGACGTAAGTCCACACTCAAACTTCATTCTTGGGGTTGGCCATAGTATCACTAGGCAACTCCCCTTGTTGTCTCGGGTTTAAATGGGACGAGATATGACCCATCTGGGTCTCTAACTGTTTGATAGAGACGGAATTGGAGGTAACCGTCTGGCTAAGGGTTGGCACATCTTCCTTCATCTCTTTCAAAATTTTGTCAGATCCCTTAACCCTGTCGAGAATACGAGACAACATATCTGCAGACCGGCCACCCTCCGAATCCTTTGGTTTTTGATGCTCATGGGGAGGATGTACTTGTCCTTCTCCCCATCCCTTTCCTTCCAAGTAGGGTTATGATCCCTCCACTCTGTATCACGATCTTTCCAACCTTCATCCCTGTTCCAACCTTGATTACCATCCTGCCTCGGGTAGTTTGAACGATAACCACATCCTTGGTTGGCTAGAAAGTTCACATCTTCGTTGTACAATGCTTCATACTTGGCCTCATCGGGATTAACACACCTGACACCCACATCATTGACACTTCGAACACCAACTCCCATGACATTTTTGGACAAAATGTCAAGTTGTGTCATGATCTTTGCCATGTTTTGATCCCTCTCTTGGCCTTTCTCAAGTTGCTTCTTTGTCAATTTAAACGTGAGAGGGGAGACCTGATCTTCGGGGATGTACCAAGCCTGATTAATTGTGGTCATACCATCCAAAAGTTGGGCTGCTATAATGTAAAGTTGCTGCATCAAACCTCCCGGAGAAAGTTGGTCAGTTACACCCTTGTTCACCGAATCAAGGCTTCGGTAAAAATATTGCAACAAAATGTTACCGGGGAAACCATGAGTTGGGCATTGCAACACCAACTTCTTGAATAATCGCAGCCAAGTCTCATGAATTGGCTCACCCTCCAAACGCTTGAAGCTTTGGATGTTGTCCCGAAGAGTCATCATCTTCGAAGGAGGGAAAAATCACACTTGAAATGCGGTGACAAGCGCTTCCCACAAAATGATTAATTCTCGTGACAATTCAGCCATCCACTTACATGTTTCTCTCATTAAAGAAAATGGGAACAACCTCAACCGGACCGACTCTTGGGATATGTTCTTGAAGGAGAACGACCCGCAAACATCAACAAAGTTTCTAATATGCTCATGGGGATCCTCATGAGCCAGTCCACCAAACAACCCTTTTAATTGCAAGAGCTGCAAAATAGTACTTGTAATATGGAACACATCGTTCCCTTCAGCCGGAGGCAAGCGAATGGCACCAATTCCACCCATTAGATGAGGGTCATTAACATTAGGCTCATTGACATCGTTGAGGTTGTCGATGTCATCTTGGTGGCCCACTTGGCTACCATTGCTTTTGTTCACACTCATTTCCTCTGTTCAAAACAGTAACACACAAACCAAAACTAAAAATAAGTAGATTCAACTATAAATGAAAAGAACAAAATTCAACTTAACCAACACCACTCCCCGACAGTGATGCTATTTTGATTGAATAACGCTATCAAAGACAATTCATCCAATTCTAAGCGTCAACGATCGTTAGTCAGTATATAACCCAACTAAATGCGTTGGGGTCGAATCCCACATGGTGTGGTACGTGTTCAAGATTTAATAGAAAAGTACGAATATGTTCAAATCAACCAAAGGAATAGACATTTACGAATAAAAACATAATTCAAATTCGGGGGTGACATAAATGTCAAATAACAGAGGGTTTTGGTTTGAAATTATAAGCTACAACAACAACAAATAACACGATAATAACAATAATGAGACGGGTTCTTGGGATGTGATTCGATTATAGGTTAATGTAGACAAATAGGTAATTGCAACTGTTAGTAAATTGATGTAAATTAATGAATAAGCTAGACTATAGAGGAAGTAAATTTTCTCTCGAACAATTTACCCCGAATCAAGTCAATTTCTCTCGAACATCGACAAGCATGCAAAATAAGAACAACCTAAACATTAGTCCATTCACTCTCTCGAGCTGAATGTGTGGAAAAGGATGTAGGATTCACTCTCTCGAGCTGAACCCATGACAACCCAATACCCACAGACCATCAATCAATAATCTTGGTTTTAAAACCTCTCTCTCGAGCAAGCCAAAAACACGAAGGTAGAACTGCATTTGCAACTAGAATTCTTTAAGTTAAATCACAATTAATGATTGAAATCACTTCTAAACAACATTTAAACGAACAATTAGCAATACCCATAAACTAAATCAGCCCATAATCACATAATCACTCCCCAAGAATTGGGGATTTAGCTAGACATCATAAAAAGATAAAAAGCGTTACCAAATTGTGTTTCCATCAACTGGGTAAGATTAGTTTCCTCTTTACAAGTGTCCAAATTGCAGAATCCCAAAGACCACTTCAAATTTCTCAAAAGTGAAAAACTTCAATTCTTCAAAGCTAAGGAAAACTTGTATCAATACTCAGAGTTCAAACTGAAAATTAATTCTAAAGATTGTTCAGAATAAAACTTCTTAAAAGATAATGTTTGAAAATGTATTTATAGTCGCCAAAAATATGCTGTGAAGGGCCATTCGGCGCAGTAAGTCGAGCAACTCGGTGATCCGTCCATTGGTCAATTCCATCACCTTTTTGCCTAGGCCTTCAACATCCTCCAGGTCTATAACTTTGGGCGATCTAACTCTGCATCACAGAACCACTCGGTGATCCGCCGACTGTTCCTTTCTCTTGCCAACTTGATTTTTTTCCTTCAGGGCTTGGCACACTGGAACTTTAGGCGGTCAAATGGCCACTCGGCAACTCGCCAAATGGACTTGGCGATGACCATGCTCTCTTTTCTTCCTTCTTTCAGCTCGCTTCGTTCCTATTTACAAATTAGTGTCCATGCTTTGTTTCTCAATCTGTATACCTGGAAATCAAGAATTTTTTATCAGTTATTGGCACAAAATAGGCATTTGAGAACACCAAATCATTATAAATAAAGCTCTAAATGAGTCCAAATCTAGGACTCATCAATGGGAACAAGTCGTTACACTTTCATAATTAACCAAAGGTTTCGTATTCAAGTAATAGAGATGGAATACTTTTTGGAGGTCCATTTAAATCCATCTAGTGGACCTACCCAACATGAATTTAAAGTGATCGGACAACTGAATTTTGAATGCTGAAAATCTAAAAAAGGAGAGAGTTAAAAACTTGAATTATGATACAAAAATTTGTTAGACCATTTTTTATGAAGAATTATTTCAATATTTACAAATGTTATATCAATTTGTGATAATTACTGTATACTTGTAGTTAAAGTCATATTTTTTGGGATGACCAAATAACTTAAAGCTGATAAAGAGAAAAAAATGATTGCTTCATTATCTATGAAATGATAAACAAAAGAAGTATATCAAAAACTTAATTTAAAGAAAACAAAAAGGGGATGCGTAGGTTTTAAGATATAATCAACATTACTGAATTAGCGAAAAAACAGTTCTAATAATCTATAATTTATATAAACAATTATACTCACTACTAAAAAAACAGTGAATACCGACCTACAAATACCGACCTCCGGAGGTCGATATTCCTTGAAATACCGACCTAAAACCGACATCCCAAGTTAGGTCGGAAAAAGCTTGGTCGCTATTCAATACCGACCTCTGGAGGTCGGTATTTATTGACCTCTCAAGGTTAGTTTTTATTTTATGTCGGAAAATTCATATATTATTATTTCCGACTTCCTGAGGTCAGAATTGGAATACCGACATCCAGAGGTCGGTATTTTTATTTTTGTAATGTTGAAATTCTAACCTCCGGAGGTCGGTATTTTTATTTTTGTAATGTTGAAATTCTGACCTCCGGAGGTCGGTATTTTTATTTTTGTATTTTTAAAATTCTGACCTCCGGAGGTCGGTATTTTTATTTTTGTATTTTTAAAATTCCGACCTCCGGAGGTCGGTAATTTTATTTTTGTAATGTTGAAATTCCGACCTTCGGAGGTCGGTATTTTTATTTTTTGTAATGTTGATATTCTGACCTCCGGAGGTCGGTATTTTTATTTCTGTATTTTTAAAATTCTGACCTCCGGAGGTCAGTATTTTTATTTTTGTAATGTTGAAATTCTGACCTCCGGAGGTCGGTATTTTTATTTTTGTAATGTTGGAATTTTGACCTCCGGATGTCAGTATTTTTATTTTTGTAATGTTGAAATTCCGACCTCCGGAGGTCGGTATTTTTATTTTTTAATTTTTGAAATTTTGACCTCAGGAGGTCGGTTTTCTGCTACAAAACAGGCAGCAAATTGCTGCAATTTTTAGTTGTCCACCTGCATATTTATACCAAAACAACCCAAAGCCAAATAAATTTCATCCAACCAAAACAACACAATATTTTCAACATATACATTAAACTATTTCAAAATAAACTTCATCCAACTTCAAAATAAACTAAAATACGATCAAATTAAAAAATTCCAAAAATATAGAAGTCTAAAATGTCAAATAGATACAACTACTCCTAATCACTCTCACTCTGCTTGTCAGACGTACCATTCTCATCACCCTCACTTTCCTTATCAGACTTATCATTCTCATCACTACTGGCCGGACATGGAGGAAGAATATTTCCTGATTCAAAAAGAAAAGTTAGTTGGGCCTGAAGCGCTGCATACCTCTTGTTCTCTACCTCCTTTGCTGCCGCAATCTCCTCCTCTCTCTTCCTCTCTTTTTCTTCTCTTTCTTCTCTCTTCTTCTCTCTTTCGGCTACAACAGCAAGCTCGGCATTGAGATAAGCTATCTTACTCTCCATTGCATATATTGTCTCTTTATCCCCCGCCATCAAAGCTTGAGAATGATGAACCACAATACCAAGACTTCTTCTTCTGATACGCCTTTTCTGGATAGCCGTAGATTGAACCTCTAATCAGTTTACCAGCACTCTGTTTCCAAAGATTCTCGTTTTCTTCTTGTGTAAATGGTCTGTCCTGACTCTCAATAGGTAGAGTACTACGATATTCCTGAGATATTCGTATATACCTATCCTGTAATTTAAACAAAGAACTCTACGAATAAGAATGTAATATATACAAGGAAAAGAAAAAAAGATTAGTTTGAATGGAGTTCTTACATATGTCTCTTGTGCACATGGCTCAATCCATCTTTCTTCTTCTGTGGGGTTTGTACTCTTCTTGACGTGAGTAACCTTGAACATCTCTGCTACAGCTACCGGCCTACCCAACTCTTTTTCCTACAAATAACATATATAGAATATGATCTCATTAATCTCCAAAAAGTACTAATCAAAAAAGAAAAAAAATATTTTACTAAATTAAGAAAGTATACCATTCTTTCCTTCCTAGTAACCTGGCTAATAGCTCCACCAGTGTGCAAAGAGCCTCCCTTTTCTGATGCGCGAGCCATCTTCCCAATCTCACTCCTCTTTTTAAATTTTTCATCAGTACTCCAATGTTTCAGTAACAGAGCCCATCGATCCGGTAACATAAACGTAGGCATTCTGTTATTTCTCCGATAGTCACAAAATGTGCTAGAAAGCAACTTTGAAGCTTTAAGCTTGAAGTTCACTTGAACGTCATCCTCGTGTTCAGGAGCCCATACATAATATTTTTGTAATAAAAAATAACTAAATATTTATTGTTCAAATGACTAGAGAATTAAATGTATTTGATGTGAATTTAATTTATATATATTCTTACCTTAAATTCGTTGAACATCTGCCCTTGGGTGTTAAGTGGAATCGAACTCCAATTCGGATACACACCATTAGAGTGAGTTCCGATGCACTTTAAAATAATCTTTGCCATACCCACATCCGGACGTAAGCTGAAATACGAGTTCATTGACAAAGTAGAGTAAACAAAAAATAATCAATCAATTAAAACAAAAATAGATAAATGAAAGATAAAACATAATTAAATCATACTTGTATCCTAATTGCTCGATGACGAGTCTCCGAAAATTTGTCTCTATCGCCTGGCTGAGGACCATGTGCATTTGAGTGCTGGGTGGTGGGAGTATTAGGCTCCGAGCCATTGGATTCAAGATGAAGATTGGAAAGTCCAATTGATCCACTACTAGTATTCAAAGTATTGCACTGACTAGCACTAGATGATAGTATGGTAGACCCATGACCAAGATGTGAATAGCCCAGTAAAGTTTGGTACCCCGAATTAGGTACCACAGTGGGTGTAGATATAGTATAACCAGATTGTGGAGCCACATGAGTAGAGGCATTATGTGACTGGTGTGCCGAGTGAGTAGTTGAAACTGAGGCTCGTTTTGAAATATTAACTCGAGAGGGCTCATCAGATATCACGACCCCAGTGGGCCTTCTCATAGCATTGGCCTTAAATTTCTTTTTTGGATTAGCGGATTTTTTGATTTACCCTTGTCTTTATCTACCATCTATATCAATTAAATATAAAGATTAAAACAAAGTAGTACAAAATAATGTCACAATGTCGAACAAATATATCAAACAAAGTTATCATAACAACTTTTTCACTTTAATTAGTTTAGTTTTGACTTAATTCCGACAACTAAATTCACTAACTAACTCACAACATTTATTTTAACTTATTCAAACAACTTAAACACTTTTTCACTTTAACTAGTTTAGTTTTGACTTCATTCCGACAACTAAATTCACTAACTAACCCACAACATTTATTTTAACTTATTTAAACAACTTAACAACTTTTTCACTTTAACTAGTTTAGTTTTGACTTCATTCCGACAACTAAATTCACGAACTAACCCACAACATTTATTTTAACTTATTTAAACAACTTAACAACTTTTTCACTTTAACTAGTTTAGTTTTGACTTAATTCCGACAACTAAATTCACTAACTAACCCATAACATTTATTTTAACTTATTTAAACAACTTAACAACTTTTTCAGTTTAACTAGTTTAGTTTTAACTTAATTCTGACAACTAAATTCACTAACTAACCCACAACATTTATTTTAACTTATTCAAACAACTTAACAACTTTTTCACTTTAACTAGTTTAGTTTTGACTTAATTCCGACAACTAAATTCACTAACTAACCCACAACATTTATTTTAACTTATTTAAACAACTTAACAACTTTTTCACTTTAACTTGTTTAGTTTTGACTTAATTCCGACAACTAAATTCACGAACTAACCCACAACATTTATTTTAACTTATTTAAACAACTTAGCAACATTTTCACTTTAATTAGTTTAGTTTTGACTTCATTCCGACAACTAAATTCACTAACTAACCCACAACATTTATTTTAACTTATTTAAACAACTTAGCAACTTTTTCACTTTAACTAGTTTAGTTTTGACTTCATTCCGACAACTAAATTCACTAACTAACCCACAACATTTATTTTAACTTATTCAAACAACTTAACAATTTTTTCACTTTAACTAGTTTAGTTTTGACTTAATTCCGACAACTAAATTCACTAACTAACCCACAACATTTATTTTAACTTATTTAAACAACTTAACAACTTTTTCACTTTAACTAGTTTAGTTTTGACTTCATTCCGACAACTAAATTCACTAACTAACCCACAAAATTTATTTTAACTTATTTAAACAACTTAACAACTTTTTCACTTTAACTAGTTTAGTTTTGACTTCATTCCGACAACTAAATTCACTAACTAACCCACAACATTTATATTAACTTATTTAAACAACTTAACAACTTTTTCACTTTAAGTAGTTTAGTTTTGACTTCATTCCGACAACTAAATTCACTAACTATAACCCACAACATTTATTTTAACTTATTTAAACAACTTAACAACTTTTTAACTTTAACTACATTAGTTTTGACTTAATTCCAACAACTAAATTCACTAACTAAACCACATTATTTATTTTAACTTATTTAAACAACATAACAACTTTTTAACTTTACCTAGTTTAGTTTTGACTTAATTCCAACAACTAAATACACCAACTAAATCTATCATCTATAGGAAAAAAAAAGTGTTGGTACTTATGCTTAACAAATATATTATTTCTAAATTTAAAGCTAAGTGTCAACACTAGATGGACACAAATCGATCTTGCAAGAAAATCAATTTTGTTATCAATAGGATCAATTAGCGTTGGTACTTATGCTTAACAAATATATTATTTCTAAATTTAAGGCTAAGTGTTAACACTAGATGGACACAAATCGATCTTGCAAGAAAATCAATTTTGTCATCAAATTCTAAGTTCAAGTTCAAGTTCTAAGTTTAACTTCAAATTCTAAGTTCAAGTACAAGTTCTAAGTTCAAGTTCAAGTTCTAATTTCAAGTTCAAGTTCCAAGTTCACGTTCAAGTTCAAATTCTAAGTTCAAGTTCAAGTTCTAAGTTCAAATTCTAATTTCAAGTTCAAATTCTAAGTTTAACTTCAAATTCTAAGTTCAAGTTCAAGTTTTAAATTCAAGTTCAAGTTCTAATTTCAAGTTCAAGTTCTAAGTTCAAGTTCAAATTCTAAGTTCAAGTTCAAGTTCTAATGTCAAGTTCAAGTTCTAAGTTTAACTTCAAATTCTAAGTTCAAGTTCAAGTTCTAAGTTCAAATTCAAGTTCTAATTTCAAGTTCAAGTTCCAAGTTCACATTCAAGTTCTAAGTTCAAGTTCACGTTCAAGTTCTAAGTTCAAGTTCAAATTCTAAGTTCAAGTTCAAGTTCTAAGTTCAAATTCTAATTTCAAGTTCAAATTCTAAGTTCAAGTTCAAGTTCAAGTTCTAAGTTCTAAGTTCAAGTTCTAAGTTCAAGTTCAAGTTCTAAGTTCAAGTTCAAGTTCTAAATTCATGTTCAAGTTCTAAATTCAAGTTCAAGTTCTAATTTCAAGTTCAAGTTCTAAGTTCAAGTTCAAGTTCTAATTTCAAGTTCAAGTTCTAAGTTCAAGTTCAAATTCTAAGTTCAAGTTCAAGTTCAAATTCTAAGTTCAAATTCTAATTTCAAGTTCAAATTCTAAGTTTAACTTCAAATTCTATGTTCAAGTTCACGTTCAAGTTCTAAGTTCAAGTTCAAGTTTTAATTTCAAGTTCAAGTTCCAAGTTCAAGTTCAAGTTCTAAGTTCAAGTTCAAGTTCTAAGTTCAAGTTCAAGTTCTAAATTCATGTTCAAGTTCTAATTTCAAGTTCAAGTTCAAGTTCAAGTTCTAATTTCAAGTTCAAGTTCTAAGTTCAAGTTCAAATTCTAAGTTCAAGTTCAAGTTCTAAGTTCAGGTTCAAGTTCAAGTTCAAGTTCAAGTTCAAGTTCAAGTTCAAGTTCTAATTTCACGTTCAAGTTCTAAGTTCAAGTCCAAATTCTAAGTTCAAGTTCAAGTTCTAAGTTTAATTTCAAATTTTAAGTTCAAGTTCAAGTTCTAATTTCATGTTCAAGTTCTAAGTTCACGTTCAAATTTTAAGTTTAATAACTTCAAATTCTAATTTAGTTCATCACATTCAAACATTCATCATCTAAATTCATGACATTCAAACATTCATCTTCTACTCATAACACTTCAATTACTAATTTCTAACTTCAAATTAACACTTTACTAACTAGTCCTAAAATCAAATCCAAAAAAATCTCAATTCAACCTCAAATTACATATTCTCAAGTTTAAACTAGTTCTAAAATATAAAAATGCTAATTCTTCACTAACTAACAATGCCCAATTTAAAAATGCCTAATTTCTTTTTAAAAAAACCTTAAAATAAAAATCTTCAATTATCTATACCTAACTAACGATAATCAAATCAAATTAGCAATTGAATAACACAACCAACAAACAAAAACAATAATATACTAACAAACAATCAATTATAATCACTAGAATTAAAGCTAAGTATTAATACTAGATGGACACAAACACATTATTCAAAACAATTGTACTTGAACTTGAGAAATTTAGAAGCATCAACCTTATCTCCAACTTTGATGAAAGAAGCAATATAGTCATGTATCAACTTTTTTACATGTTGAGCTTCCTCAGTTGCCTAGCACGAAAAGTTCTTAAATTAGTTAAATATAAACTTCATATCCAAGATTATATATATATATATTCAAGTTTTAATAAGTTCAAGTTTCAATTCAAGTTCATATCTAATTTCTAAACTTAATTAGTTATATATTCAAGCTAATTAGTTCCAAGTTCAAGTTCTAATTTCAAGTTCATATTCCTAACTAAGTTCAATTTATAGTAAATTCAAGTTATAATTAATTATAAGTTCTAATTAATTGTAATTTAAATCCCTAAAATTCTAAATTCAAACTAGCTAGCTAGTGTCCCAACTTCAAACTATTAATTAGTCCTAAAATATCAAATATAATTCAAACTATTAGTCCTAAATTCCAAATTCAAACTAGCCTTAAAATCACAAATTGAAAGTACTCCTAGAATTCAAAAATCAAACTATAGTGCTAAAATCCCAAAATCAAACTATTAAAAGTCCTAAAATCTCAATAATAATTCAAACTAGTCCTAAATTAAAAATTCAAACTAGTCTTAAAATCACAAATTCAAACTAGCCCTAAAATCCCAAAATCTAACTAGTGCTAAAATCCTAAATTCAAATTAGCTAGCTATTCCTAATCCCAAATTCAAACTATTAGTCCTAAAATCTCAATAATAATTCAAACTAACTCAAATAATACCCAAATTCAAACAACTCCTTAAATACCCTAATTCAATCTAATCTTACAATTCCAAAATCAAACTAATTAACTCAAGAAATACCGAATTTCAAACAAATCCTAAGATACCCTAATTCAAACTAGCTAACCCTAACATTAAAATTTTCAATTCACAAGCAACAAACACAAACTAACAATCAAACAATCCCTAATTCAAACTAACAATCAAAAACCCTAAATCATTCACTTACTAACTAACAATCAATCAAACTAACAATCAATAAAACTTAGTATATTAGTACTCTAATTTTGAGATACTTCAACTAAATAGAAGCAAAAGTAATCTTTTATGGAGGTTCTAAAAATTCACCTTGAGTAAGAAGGTCGGGGATGGTGGCGCGAACTGAGAAAAGTGACATGGAGGCGGCGCGACCTCTTGCTGCTGAGCGCGACCAGCAGCTGCGCGCGACCTTCCTCTCCTCTGTAGCTGCGCGAGCTTCCTCTGCTGCTGCGATGGTGGCGTGGCGTGGTGCTGGTCGGGGATAGTGGCGTGGCGCCGGTCGGGGAGGGTGGGGATGGGCGCCGATGTAGGTGGGGAGGGGGTGAGGAGTGAGTGAGGTTTTGAGACTAGTTTAATTTACCTTAGGAGTTAGGAGTTAGGAGTTAGGAGTTAGACTTGATATTATCCTTCTTTTTTTAAGTGAATTGTTTAATTTACCGACCACGAAATGTCAGTATTTTTAAAAATAATTATCTATATTTAAAAATATTTAATAAATACCGACGTCGTGAAGTCGATATTATTTGAATAAAATAATAATTTAAATATACTGACCTCTTTAGTTCGGTATTTATTAATTTATTTTAATATAAACTCAGCTCTTGAGGTTGATTTTATTAATTAAACACACACACACACACATATATATATATATATGATCAACAGAAGTTTAATTTAATAAATTTAATTTATCGATCAAGTTAATTTTATAAATTTAAATTATATAACTCCTAATTATATAAATTTATTAAATTTACTGATCAACAAAGTTTATCAATATCAAATATATATATATAATTTAACTACACATCAACAGAAGTTTAATTTAATAAATTTAATTTATCGATCAAGTTAATTTTATAAATTTAAATTATATAACTCCTAATTATATAAATTTATTAAATTTACTGATCAACAAAGTTTATCAATATCAAATATATATATATATATATATATATATATATATATATAATTTAACTACACATCAACAGAAGTTTAATTTAATAAATTTAATTTATCGATCAAGTTAATTTTATAAATTTAAATTATATAACTCCTAATTATATAAATTTAATTTTATTGATCAACAAAAGTTTATCAATATAAAAAATAAAATAAATATATATATATATATATATATATATATATATATATATATATATAATTTAACTACACATCAACAAAAGTTTAATTTAATAAATTTAATTTATCGATCAAGTTAATTTTATAAATTTAAATTAATAACTCCTAATTATATAAATTTAATTTTATTAATCAACAAAAGTTTATCAATATCAAATTTAATATATAAATCTTCTTGAATTGATCATCGATATTTCTTTAATTGATAATATATTTCATATCTAAACTACTAGTATATATGACTTGATTTGTTAAACTACTCGAGGATTATATATTTATTAAATTAAACTTCTGTTGATGTGTAGTTAAATTATACACATCATCAGAAGTTTAATTTAATAAATTTAATTTATCGATCAAGTTAATTTTATAAATTTAAATTATATAACTCCTAATTATATAAATTTAATTTTATTGATCAACAAAAGTTTATCAATATCAAATTTAATATATAAATCTCCTTGAATTGATCATCGGTATTTCTTTAATTGATAATGTATTTCATATCTAAACCACTAGTATATAAGACTTGATTTGTTAAACTACTCGAGGATTATATATTTATTAAATTAAACTTCTATTGATGTGTAGTTAAAATATATATATAAAATAAAATTTAACTACACATCAACAAAAGTTTAATTTAATAAATTTAATTTATCGATCAAGTTAATTTTATAAATTTAAATTATATAACTCCTAATTATATAAATTTAATTTTATTGATCAACAAAAGTTAATCAATATAATATATATCATGATTTGCCACTAATATTAATGCCACATTTTTAATTACTTTGAAATCATTAGTTGTAGTGATGACAATTAAAATTTACCAAACTTAATTCTCTTGCCCCAATAAGTCAATATGTTAGGCACCTAGCAATAATACTTATACAGTGAGGTTAGAACTGTGTTTAAGTTTTTACCTGAAGCACACGATTAGCCTAGGGGTCTGCACTATTTGGATTAAACCGAATAACCAAACCAAATCAAATTGAATTTTTATTTGGATTGGTTTTATGGTTTTTCGGATTGGTTTTGAATTAATAAATTACTTTGTTTGGTTTTTTGGTTTGGTTTCAAATTTTAAAAAATAAAAACCAAAAAACAAAAAAAAAACCGAATATATAATATTTAGGTTTAGAATTAAGTTGGACTTAACCACTTTTGTCCCTTTTTGGTTATTGCCTTTCATGATGATTACGTTTATATTTTATGTTTAAATTACATCTATAATAGGTATACTTATAAGTATTGTGTTTTAAGTTTTACTTATGATTTATATTAGAAAGAATATTTAAGGGATTAAATATTATTACTTTGGTTATATATGTTATTAATTATTGACATAACCGAATAACCAAACCAAAAAAAGCCGAACCGAATAGAGGAAAACCAAACCAAACCAAATTTATTTTGGATCGGATTGGGTTACACTTTTACAAAACCAAAAACCAAAATCCAAACCGAATAGTGTAAAACCAAATCGAAAAACCGAATGCACATCCCTAGATTAGCCTCTTCGATGTAGCTGCGTTTGACGCCAAAGTTTTACTTTTGTTATGACTCAAAATTATTAACCCTACTTAATTTAATTCATTTTTACCTATGGGATAAAGGGTATAGGCTATTAAATAAATTTCAGACTTGGCCCATTATTATTAACTAAGTTAATTATTTAAAAGAATACCCGTTAATTAAATAACCCTAGTTAAATAGTTTAAAATTTCCAAACCAACTTCACCAACTGATCATAAATGACTCGGGGGAACTATCGAGAGGGGTAAAACAATAATTTTGTGAAAGTGTCACGATCTGAGCCTACTCCCTGGATGTGGCCAATACTCGAGAACCATTGCTGGCCCCCAAGCGAATTATTCTGGCTGACTACAAGTGGGAGACTAAATCATGCATATACAAGCATCAAACTCAAAGAAATACTAAATCAAGAGTGAAATAAATCTCAAATTCTTTGAATATACTGAGTATGAATCATAAGTTTTAAATAAAACATCTGAAACTGAAAGACTCTCCAAAACTATCTATCTTTGAAGCCTCTACTATACAAAGATGAGTGTTGGGACAAGACCCACAACTCCTCAAAAGAATTATTACTAACAACTCATAAACCTGGAGTCCTTCGGAAGATAGGAGGGCTTACTCAAAAACTAACGAGCTGATGAAGTGATCTCAACGGACTCTTGTTGAGAATCCTAAGAATCTGTATTTGCATCATTAAGAGATGCAGGTCGAATGACATAAATACAAATGTAAGAGTATATAATATAGCTGAATAACAAATAATTGAATGAAATGACTGCAATAGATATAAGTATATACTCAACTAAATGTAAAGAAATAAAGAAGTGAAATCATTAAAACTTTACAAAAATTACTTACTCATCTCTGAACTCAACATATTAAGTGATATAATAAAAATACACTTAGCTATGTTTGAGTGATTCTCTAACCGACAACCATCACTATGAGCTACACGATGATACAAGATTTTTGCCCACGCTATCAAAACTGTCCTATATCGTGCCGTGATATAGGAAACCTCAACTAAGTGGATCCATTAAGCAATAATGATTCATTTAAAAAGTATGATCCTATATCCATGTTGGCAAGACATGGTTTATGAGGATTTTGAGTTGTCTGAACTCATCCCTATATCGGTGCTCAATACTACTCCCAAGAATATATATACTCATGCTCAAATGTATAAAATATACTCTTTCTCTGATTTGAGATAGTTGCTCAAACTATCCTCTTAAAAGAGGTTAGAGCACTCAATTAACTCTTTTACTTTTCTCAAAATATATTCTCTTTCTTCATATAAAAATGAAGTATTTGAGAAATACTTAGTTCCCTTATACTCTTGCTGAAATCTTGATTAAAACTATTTCTCAAACTTCTCTCTACTTTCTCAAAAACTCAGTTTTTAAAAAAAAATATTTGCTTTAAAATATTCTCAAAATTTATAACTCAAAATAGGGTTCATGCTTAAATATAGACATAAACGAATAAACTCAAGGATCTCAATAAAAATACAGATAACTCAATACTCAAAACTCAAGAACTCAACGATACTAATGATCTCAAGAATACTCAATTCATAGGGTTCATGCTGAAATATAGATACGAACGAATCAACTCAAGAATCTTAATGCATAACATATAACAATTCAATAATAAGGAATATAATTTCAAAAAGAATTAGGAACTCAAGAACTCAAAATCAACTCATCACTAGAATACTCAAATCTAGGGATAGAACCCTAAATTACTCTTTTACTGATTTGAAAGTAGATGTAGGGCATGAAGACGAACTAGTCCACCACTATGATAGCCTTACATATCTGAAAGAACAAGTTTCTTAAAGAATCTTGAAGAAGAACTTGATTAGACGCCTTGAAACCCTAGCTTGAAGGAGAACAATCAAGAAATAAAACCTTTCTTGAAATTCTTGAATTAGTTTCTTGAAATCTCTATGGCCAAGAATTATAATTTTCATTAGTGATTCATAATTGTAGGGAGGAATTTGGGTTGGAAAGGATGAAATTATTGGAGAAGGACTTACTTTGAAGAAGAATATTTGAAAAGATTGAAAGAATCTTGAATGGAAGCCGTCTACTTTGATTTTTCCTTAATATTTTGCCTTAGGATTTGAGAGAGAAGATAATGAGGGATTAAGATATGAAAATCTGATTGGTTTGGGCCTTTAATTAGTTAAAAGATTCATTTAGGATTTTCTTAGAAGTAAGAAGACAAAAATGACCCTTTTAATATTTTCCCGTTGGCTAATTCGTCACTGCACTGTATCAGGTTACTAAAATGGTTATAACTCTGTACTCGGAACTCAGATTGATTTTAGGCAATTTCAAAGGGATTTTGCTTGATCTAATCCTGTGATAACATTCTTAGTTCGTATTTGATTTAATTTTCCGCTAATGACTCATTTATTTTATGATTGAATCCCTATATTTCTTGGAAATTTTGGGGGTAGGGTTGTCCTAATTTGTAGAATTGACAATTCTTCAATTTGGAGGTCAAATAGTCATCGACCTTTGATGATTTTTGGCGTATAAGCTTCTCATGTTAGACCATCTCCAACCCACCTCTATTTTACTCTCCATTCTCTATATTTGGAGAGTAAAATAGAGAATGGGCACTCCAACCCACCTCCAAATCACCCTCTATTCTTTAAATTTAGAGAGTTGAATAGTAGTTCTCCAAATTTGGAGAACTACTATTCACATTCTCTATTTCACTTTTTCATTATTTTATTATTTTATTAGTATTTCTATTACTTTCTAATTAACGTATTATTTTACATATAATTCCATTAATTAAATATCTAATATTCATAATTCTTTTTTAAATGTAATATAATATTTTAAAAAAATATTATTTAATATATACTATTTTAATTTCAAATTAATAGTATTTTTTTTTCTAATTTTCGTGAATAATAAAATTTTATTTTATTATTAATTTTCATTAGAAAGAATACGCAAAATTAAAATGGCAAGATGAAAAAATTTAATTTAAAAATACAATATATGATATGATAATTTAAATACAAGATAACAATACAATACATAACATAATAATTTAAATACAAGATAACAATACAATATAATGCATAACATAATAATTTAAATACAAGATAAAATACAATACATAACATAATAATTAATTGATCACAACAATAATTTAGAAATCCGGTAGGTCTTTTCCAGATTTAGCACTATTCGGAAAAAAATTAGGATATGATTCCGAAAATTGTTGCGATTGTGGTTGTGATTGCGGTTGTGACTACGGTTGTGATTGTCGATTTCTTTTTTCAAGTATTCGTTGTTGTTCTCATTGCAGGTAATCACGAACATTTGGATCACTAATAGTTTCTAAATTTTTCATTAAAATTTTAGTTTCGTCTCTAAATTCCTTGGCTTTGATATATCTATCTAGCCTTTCGCCGTCCTGTTGTTTGGATGTAGCAGACTCTGATAACATCTTCCCAAGTCGATTATTTTCGGTTTCGAAAAGTTTCATAGCTGACGAAAGACCTTCATCTTTTGATCTCTTTAATTTTGATTTCTTCACCCCAATAGGCCGTTCAAATGAAGTGTAATGACCTGAAAAATTCTCATTTAAATTAAGTGAAAAAGATGATAAGTTAGGAGATGATACTATAGGTGATGTAGGGCTAGGAGCCTCAGACTCGATTGCAAAGTAGAGCCTTGTCCTCGAACTTTTTGCAATCACGTTTTGCAATTATTGTAGGATCGTCACGCTTTTGGAGAAAGGAAGTGCTACATGATATAATAACTACTTGTATTGTACTGCACAACATGATAATTGAGGATGAATGTGATCTCAATGCACCAATTCAAGATGTCGTAGAGGCTCCAACTCCAACTATAGAAATTGTGGCAGATTAAAATCTCCGGTTTGAACAATTTTTAGCTAGACATAAAAAAATTAAGGACAAAAATGCTCATTTTGAACTCCATAATGCATTAATAGAGCATTTATGGGAGTAACGTAATAATTTTGAAAATTGAGTGTTTATGTAATTGTATGTCACTTTTATTTGAATTTGTCCCCTAATTTATGTATTATATTATATTTTCTTGCAATTTATGTTATTTAAAAATTTAGAATAAAATATAATTTCATATCACATTAAAAATTATATAAAATAATTATTTGGAAAAAAATAAATAAAGAATTTATATTATGAAATAAGAAAATAAGAATGAAATAGAAATAATAATATAATATTGAGGAGAGAGAAAAAGATTTTTTTTTAGAGAGTAAAATACAGAATTGGGTTGGAGTTGGTTGTCTGAAAAAAAATAGAGAACTCTATATTTGGAGAGTAAAATAGAGGATTGGGTTGGAGATGCCCTTATGGGTAACCTGATTTTGATTTTTTAAAAATGTTTGACCTTGGAGGCTTGGGGTTGACTCCATATGCCTGGACTAGAAGTAAAGAAATATGAGAACTCATGAATTTATGTAGTTATGTATATAACATATTTCACCAAATTGGGATCGTTGAAGGCATTTTTAAAGGACAAGCTCATAATTTGACTATTTGATTAAGGCATGTAGTGACTTTCTTCACTCTTATAAAGTGTTATAATTATTTAATTATTGAACTAAGGGATTATGGGTAATGAAGGTCCTGTATAAACGAGATGATGAATATTTATGTGAGTATGAATATCATGTTATATGTAGAGTCAGAGGCGGATCCAGGATTTAGAGTCTGTGGGTGCCAAATAGACTTATCAATTAAATTAAGTTTATGTTGATTAAATTATTCGTCTTTTTGATGTATATGATAAATCAATCAATAAAATATAAATAATAAGATATTACAAATTCACACTCCACACTAAAGTATGAAGTTAACAAATTTAAAACTTTCAATAATATTACTAATATTATAAATATTCATCATTCATTTACAATTGTCCTAGACGAGTTTTCATATTCTGAAAATGATCGATAATGACATCATTACTAACATTTGTACATACATCACGCTCTATGTAACTCACTAGACAATCATTTAGTTATTGATTACCAATGTTATTCCGCACTTCATTTTTTATGTGCTTCATTGACAAAAATGCCCTCTCCACAGTTGTTGTAGCAACAGGTAAAATCAAAGTCAACTTTACAAGTAAATAAATAGTGAATAAGTCTTCGCAAGATTTGCTTCAACCAATGCCTTTGCCAAATCACGAATTTCTTGCAAGTTGGAGAACTTGGGATTACCACTTCACATATAAATAATGAACGTATCGAGTTGGTAGCTCAAATCTCAAATTTTTCCATCATCAAACTCACTTGGATAGCACTTTGCTAAAGTCATGATTTTACCTTTGTCAAAATTAGAGAAAGAATTGACCGGATTCAAGCTACCCATCCCAAGAAGCAAATCACTACTCACTACATCAAAACGGTCATTAAGCTCTTGAAGTTGCACATTAATGACAACAAAAAAGACTTTAACATGCAAATGGTGTGCATAACTAACATCCGAAGACTTACGTTTTGACTTTTTGGGAAAATAAGACTTATCCAACTTGAGAATCAAGATATCATGCACATTACAAAATGAGGAAACATCATCCAACAAAGATTTTCATCCATTTTCCCTTAGAGGATAAAATAATTTAATTAATTTAAGTCAAGCAGCAAGTTCCCATGCCTGTAGCCTTTTTTTTCTTAAAAGAACGTGTGCAGCGATTTCCCAAAATTAATAGATGCCAACGGGATTCGAACCCGCGACATCAACCTTATAAAGTCGCCCTTCTACCGTGGCACCACATGCCAGTTTTGTTCTCTGGGTGGCACGCTATACATTTATACAAATATTATATATATACCTATGTATATGTAGAGTTTCCGTCGAAGTTCGGGGGTCGCGTGGCACCCCCACACCCCTTAATAGATCCGCCCATGTGTAGAGTAGTGGATATCTATTTTGTTTTTATGACTTTGTGATATGTGAGAATGATTTATAATAAATTTGATTTGATTGTAACTTATATTGTTCAATAGGTTGATATTTTGCTTCCTTACTCTCATCAATGGATTCTCATTATGGTTGTTATTATTGGAAATTGGTATATGATATTGTGTATTGCATTTATATGATATTCGTAGAAAATACGAGTTAATCAAAAAGATAAGGTGAGTTAGCTGATTGTAAATTCCTATAAAAATATATGTATTTATGTGAAAACAATAATATTCTTATCGTTACGTGGCATATATACATATACTCTTAGGATCAAAATTGTACGCTTATGTAACACCCCGAAAATTTATAAGTTAAGGCTCAAACCATTCTTCATTTACTTGTAGGGTCATATTGGGTGATTCTTAAATTTCCCATATGTGTAAAGGTAAATTCTTTAGTGCGGGAATGATTTTGGATATCAATTAAGGTCACTAGAAACTCCTACCACAAAGTAGAGTTGAAAGTTTCCTTATTATTAAGTTTTGATGTAAGATTCTACTTGAGTCAACTTCAAACGACCATATCTCTTAGAATATAAAGCGTTACATGGCCCATAACCTATCAAATTAAAGATATTTGAATCTTCTTTCCAATGCCACAAATTTTTCAACAATCCGAGGTTTGAGTAAAAAGTTATGACCATTTTAGTAACCTGATACAGTGCAGCAACGAATTAGCCAACGAGAAAACATTTAAAAGGGTCTTTTTTGTCTTTTTACCTCTAAGAAAACCCTAAATGAATTTTTTGACTAATTAAAGACCCAAAACAATCAGATTTTCATCTCTTAATACATCATTCTCTTCTCTCTTAAATCCTAAGACAAAACCCTAAGGAAAATTCAAAGTAGAAAACTCAGATTCTTTCAATCTTTTTGAAGATTCTTCTTCAAGGTAAGTCTTTCTCCAAGAATTTCATTCTTTCCAACTCATATTCGACCATACAATTATGAATCATTAATGAAAAATATAATTCTTGGTCATAGAGTTTCAAGAAACTAATTCAAGAAATCTCTAGAAAGGTTTTCTTGATTTTTCTCCTTCAAGCTAGAGTTTCAAGGCATCTAATCAAGTTGTTCTTCATGATTCTTCAAGAACCTTATTCTTTCAGGTATGTAAGACTATCATAGTATTGGACTAGTTCATCCTCACGCCCTACATCTACTTTCAAATCAATAAAAGAAAAACCTAGGATTCTACCCCTAGATTTGAGTATTCTTGAGATTAGTTGATTTTGAGTTCGTGATTCCTGTTTATTTTTGAAATTCGATTTCTAATTATTGAATTTCTATACATTATGCATTAAAATTCTTGATTTGTTTCGTTCATGTCTATATTTTAGTATGAACCCTATGAATTGAGTATTTTTAGTGGAGACATATCGTTGAGTTATGAGTTTTGAGTTCTGAGTTTCCTTATTTCTATTAAGATCCCTGAATTGAGTCGTTCATGTCCATAATTCCATATGAACCTATGATTCGAGTTATAAATTTTGAAAAGCTTTTTAAAGCCATCACTTAAGTTTGAGAAAGTAAAGATGAGTTTTGAGAAAAGGGTTTTCTAAAACATGATTAGTATGACAGTCGAGTATGCCAACAATCTATGAGCAGTATGGTATCTAAATATACCATCAATGTTTATGCAGTATGACTTTCCAAGTCATCAATGATCATATTAAAATATGATTTTGATATGTTTTTGAGAAAGAGTTTTCAATTATGAATTCAGTAAGAGTATAAGAGGACTATGTATTTCTGGAGGTATCATTTTTACATTAATAAAAAAGAAACTGAGATTTCTAAATGAGTTATGAGTTCAAAAGATATTTCAAGAGCAATTAGCTTTTTTAAGAGGGTAGTTTGAGTAATTATCTCAAACCAGAGAAAGAGTTATTTTTTAAACATATGAGCATGAATATATATTATTAGGAGTAGTATTGATCACCGTTATGGGGATGAGTTCAGATAACTCAAAGGCCTCATTAACCATGTATGCCAACATGGGTAAAGGATCATACTTTTTAGATGATTCCTTATTGCTTTTTAAGAATAGCTTAGTGGATCTACTTAGTTGAGGTGCCCTATACCCCGGCAATGTATAGGACGTGGGCGAGACGCTATATCATCACATAGCTCATAGTGATGGTTGTCAGTTAAAAAATCTCCCTAATAGAGTTAAAGTGTATTTTTATATATCACTTATTATGTTAAGTTCATTAGAAAGTTTTTTGTAAAGTTTTAAATGATTTAACTCCTTTGTTTCTTTACATTCAATTTGAGTACATTGTTATCTATTACAGTCTTTTCTTTCAGTTATTTGTTATTCAACTATATTACATACTCGTAAATTCAATGTACTGATGTCATTCAAATTGCATCTTTTAATGATGCAGATACATGTTATTAAGATCCTCAACAAGAGTTTGTTAAGATCATTTCATTCGCTCGTCTGCTTATGAGTGAGACCTTCTTGCTTTCAGAGTACTCTAGTTTCATGAGTTTTTAGTATAAGTAGAATTTTGAGTAGTCGTGGGTCTTGTCCCGACACTCATCTTTGTATAGTAGAGGCTTCACAGAAAGATAGTTTTGGAGAGTCTTTCAGTTTTCAGATGTTTTACTTAAAACTTATGTTTCATAATCAGTATATTCAGTTCAATTTTGAGATTCAATAAACTGTTTTAAGCGTTTCTTTCAATGTAATGCTTATGTATGCTTGATTTAGTCTTTCGATTGTAGTCAGCCAGGATGAGAGTTCGCTTGGGGACCAACAATGGTTCTCTAGTGTCGGCCACTTCCAGGGTGTAGGCTGAGGTCGTGACAAACTTGGTATCAGAGCACATTGTTCAACCGTCCTAGGGTGTATATGAAGCCGTGTCAAGTAGGATCTTATTTATTGTTTTAAGGTCCCCACTTCTATAAATGAGGGCCTATAGATATTTAAGAATTGTTTTCCTTCTTTGATACTCTAAATCGTACAATAAAGCTGTGTCATAAGTAACTTATTCAAACTCGTGCGTTTCTCATATTCATTCGACTACCCCTCATACTCAAGGTAATTGAAAATCAAAGCCAGATACTTATCGATGAGTTACTCTCAGCAAGAGTCATGAGAAAGTCATGAGACTGCAGAAGGGCTTGAGAGAAGCCTATGAATGAACTTAAGAGTTGAAATTCGAAATGATGCACTCTTATTCATATGAATCATGCGTTCGAGCTAAAAAGCGAGATGTATTCCAAATTATGCGTTCGAGCTAAAAAGCGAGATGTATTCCAAATCATGCGTTCGAGCTAAAAAGCGAGATTTACTACTAAAAAAACAGTGAATACTGACCTAAAAATTTCCGACCTCAAATGGAGGTCGGTAATTTCCGACCTCCGGAGGTCGGTAATTTCCGACCTCCGGAGGTCGGTATTTACAAGTAGTCGGTTTATGCAAAATAAAGCGGGAAAACCAAATTCCGACCTCTGGATGTTGGAATTTTTCCCGAAAAAAATGAATTACAATAAAAACCGACCTCTTGATGTTGGTATTAAACAAATAAATAAATAACAATATTTTATTTTTTCTCAATTAAATATAAAAAACAAAATTGAGAAATATTTTAGGTAATACCGACTTCCGTATGTCGGTAAAATTAAATAGTATGAAAAATAAATTAATATAAAATACCGACATCAAGAGGTCGGTTTTTATTGTAATTCATTTTTCTGGGAAAAATTAGAATTTTTTCTCAATTAAATATTTTAGGTTTTGTGTAAAATAAAAAACAAAAAAAATTATAATACCGATAGTATGAATAAAAATACCGACCTCATGAGGTCGGTATTTTTATTTCATCTAATTACTTAAAGCGACATCCGGAGGTCGGTATTTTTATTTCATCTAATTACTTTTAAAAGCGACATCCGGAGGTCGGTTTGTATAAATGTTCCTACTAAATTTTCATTTTACACCTATAATTAATTGTTTACAATTTTGTATTCTTTTATAAATAAAAAGTTTGAAATTACGTTGATATGAAATTTTTATGCAAAATAAAGCAGGAAAACCAAATTCCGACCTCAGGAGGTCGGAATTTTTCCCAGAAAATGAATTACAATAAAAACTGACCTCTTGATGTCGGTATTATTTTCTATTTTGATTTAATTCTATTTAAATCGTCTTCCGGAGGACGATTTTGTGTAAAATAAAAAAACAAAATAATTATAATACCGACTTCCGGAAGTCGGTAAAATTAAATAGTATGTAATAAATTAATATTTTCAATTAACTTTTAAAAAATCGTCCTCCGAATGATGGTTTTATACAAGTTAAAAAATAATTTAATATAAAATACCAATCTCCCGATGTCAATATTATTTAATTAACATGATTACTTTTATTTATCTTAAAATTTAATGTGATACCGACCTCATGACGTCGGTATTTTTTATTAAATATAATTACTTTTAATAAAAGTGACATCCGGAGGTCGGTTTGTTTAAAGTATTCCTATTAATAATCATAATTTTGCTATTGTGCATAATACTAAAATTTCATTTTACACCTACAATTAATTGTTCAAAAAGTGTAACAATTTTGTATACTTTTATAAATAAAAAGTTAGAATTCGTGGAATAAATAAAAAAATATCTATAATCCATATTTAGAGTATGAAACTACGTTGATATGAATTAGGAGATAATTATACTTATAATTTTAGAGTAATGTACAAATTCTATCAGTCCGTCGTCTAATCATGAACTTAATATCTCATGTCATGGTGTAGAGGTGAAGAGCTAACATATAATTAATCCATTGGAGTATGAAATACGAGATAGTAATATTATATACGTTCGATCTAATTGAATGGAAGTTAAGTGTAGTGATCACCTCCTAATTATGATGACATGTAAACGATACTTTATCGGAGTATGAATATGTTGATTAATTATATACTCCTCGAGTAGTTTAACAAATCAAGTCTTATATACTAGTGGTTTAGATATGAAATACATTATCAATTAAAGAAATACCGATGATCAATTCAAGGAGATTTATTTATTAAATTTGATATTGATAAACTTTTGTTGATCAATAAAATTAAATTTATATAATTAGGAGTTATATAATTTAAATTTATAAAATTAACTTGATCGATAAATTAAATTTATTAAATTAAACTTATGTTGATGTGTAGTTAGATTTTATATATATATTTGATATTGATAAACTTTTGTTGATCAATAAAATTAAATTTATATAATTAGGAGTTATATAATTTAAATTTATAAAATTAACTTGATCGATAAATTAAATTTATTAAATTAAACTTCTGTTGATGTGTAGTTAAATTTATATATATATATATATATATTTATATACTCCTCGAGTAGTTTAACAAATCAAGTCTTATATACTAGTGATTTAGATATGAAATACATTATCAATTAAAGAAAAACCGATGATCAATTCAAGGAGATTTATATATTAAATTTGATATTGATAAACTTTTGTTGATCAATAAAATTAAATTTATATAATTAGGAGTTATATAATTTAAATTTATAAAATTAACTTGATCGATAAATTTAATTTATTAAATTTAATGTGTTTCATATATATATAGTAATTGGGCTTAAAGTCTTAACTAGAAAAAACTTGGGTACTAAAGTACTAATTACTTTATATGATAGCAGATGGTCAGAGTCCAAAAGATCAATAATAGGTTTAACGGAAGTAGACATGAGTAAAAATGGAGGAATATTTTACTGTAGTCCAGATTTCATGATAAATTCAAAAGAATTTGGAAAATACATAAAAACAGGCATACAAACCAAATGTTACGAAGAAATGAACTGTGGAAACAATCTTTTAGTTTGTGTTGGCTTTATAGAAAAATTAGCCACCAATAGTAGCTCAAGGTTTAAATAAAGATAGACGATGCAGTAGGTATAATGGGAAATAAAGGAATCAAATTAATGAACCCTTTAAAAATAAATTCAGAAGAATATGCAGGTAGAGAATGGAATTTAGAAAAATTCTGTAAAAAGGAAGTATTACGACCAAACGACCACCTCACATACACTAATACTAAAGGAGAGACATCAATCAGATTCACTGATTATAAATATGCAGATAAAAAAGAAATAGATGAAGATTTAGAAGACAATGAATCGACCATCAATATGGAAGGTATGAATATTAAAAATATAAATGAAGAAGACTACGAAGTAGACTTGTCGATAGCAAAGGCTAAAGAATTACATCAAGAAAATAAAACAACTTTGTCTTGAGGGTAAGCTACTTTGTATGCTTCCCATACTCCTTTGATTGATTCTCCTAAGAAAGTTTCCATGTATCTATACATAGTTTGTGCAGTTGTTTCCCTATAATGATGTATGTAATCTGCTATCACTATTCCTTTCCATTCATAGTCTTGAATCCTTATTCTTGTTAATATTCTGATCGTATTAATTTTCTTGTCTTCATTACAAATTAATCCTTCAAACGATTTATAGTCTTCTTTTTCGTTTAAGAGCTCAATTTCTTCTTCTGATGTTGCATTCTGATTAGTTCTTTCTATTTTTTCTTTTCCTTTTTCTAATTTACTTATTCTATCTTCTAAACTATCAATCCTTTTTTCTAACGATATTAATGTTTTTTCTTTTGGACCTATTGTTTGGTCTATAACTTTGATGTTAAATATTTTATCGATGCATAGAAGGCATCCTTCTATATAGCAATTCATACATTTAGCTCTTCTGTCTTTACTGGGGTATCCTGTGCAATTAAAGCATTGTTGACTATCTAAACCTTTTCCTTTGGAAAATTGGTGATTGCATTGTATATTGACAAATGTAAATTCTTTGATATTTAAGTATAGTTTTTCTAACCCTATTTCGTTTATTAGAATTTCCTCTTCTGAATCAGGCGAATCTTGTTGTCTTCCTTCTAAGGCATCTATACTTATTACTGAATATATGCTTTCATTATCTGACATGTATTCATCTACATTTATCATGGTTTCTTGGAAATCTTCTATAAGTTGGGCATTTCTTGTTCTACTATTATTTCTACCTGGACAAGTATTAGCTAGATGTTCTTCACTTCCGCATGTAAAACAAGATAATCTATTTTTATAGATTCTGTTATTATTATGCTTTCTTACATTTCTATCTTTATTTAGATAAGGCTTTCTTGCCGTAGATTTTCTTAGATAATATTTTTTCCTTGGTTTGTAGTCTTGGTTATTTTGATATGTCTTTTTGTATTTTCTTTTTGGTGTACCTTGATCATAGCTTTGCGTTGTGTATATATTTTTACAAAAACTTGTCTCATTTTGTTTTAATTGTTTTTGTATTTTTATATTTGTACATTTTTCTTGTATTATTTCCATAGCATGCTGTATTTTATGTCCAATAGACCAATTAGCATTTGAATTTTGCATAACTCCTTCTCTTTTGCAACATCTTTCTTTTATTTCTCTACCTAAGGTTCCTGGGAGTTTGTTAAAGAGCTTTTTTACCAAGCTTTGGTCAAACGCATTACCTCTTATAGTGCAATCGTAAAAATAGTCTTTTAAAAAGTATTTTATATGGCTCCAATTTGTAATACTAAGTTGCTCTAGTTTTATTAGTGCATTTTTTTGTAACACTACTAATCCGCTATTTGGATCTTCTCCTGTTATTAGGCTGTGTATTTTTTAGTGAAATTATACGGGTTTGGTCCCATATTTACTAGTTCTTGGAATTCTTAAGGGTAAGCTACTTTGTATACTTCCCATACTCCTTTGATTGATTCTCCTAAGAAAGTTTCCATGTATCTATACATAGTTTATACATATCTTTCACTATAATGATCTATGGAATCTGCTACCACTATTCCTTTCCATACGTCTATTACTGAGTTCCATAATTGAGGGTCATGACTGCTATATTTAATATCTTTCCTCTATCTCCTCCGTCTTGAAGTTTGATAGGGGCTTCTATTGGCATTCTTATTCCAATTGGTTTAACCATTTCTGGTTCTGTTGTCGGGTCCTGCCTATATACCTTGTGTCATGGTAAATTACCTATAGTATATTCTTCTGGTGTTATAGGGTTGTCTTTTGGGAGGGAATTGAACTCAGTACTCCCTCTTCCTGCTCCGTTATATTGATTAGTAGTGATTCGTTACTAAACCTATGTAATTTCTCCCAAAATTACTCTTTTTTTTTTACTCTGTTCATCTCTTTTCCTTAGCCCAGGTTCTTAGCACCTGCCTCTTTAACCACACCCTGGGATACACAGTCCTTTCGGTTCCTTAACATTGGCGGACTTTCAACTTCCCTAGGTATTACAGGTTAATCCATCGGAGTTACTAAGAAGATTAGGAACTAACCATTTACTAAGAGTAATTTAAACATTATATGAACATCATAGTAATATAAACATTATATTAAACATCCATAATAACAGTACATAATAATACCTACACATAGGGAGAAACTTACGAAGATCTAGAAAACTTATAACTACTTACATGATAATGGCCGGAATGAGGTTTCCCTTTCGGGAGTTCCCCGGGTGACCTTGCAGCTACTTGAAAAACTAAAACAATCACTCACTTTGTACACAAACACTTACTCACTTTTGTTTTTGAAAGGGAAGGGGAATATGTAAACTACTAACTCGTATAAGAACTGAATCAGTCTTTCTTCTTTGCTTAATGCGCTGCTTACACTTTGCTCTCTACCTCTTTCTTCTTGCAAATGGTGTCTCTATTTATAGAGTAGATTTGGATTTGAAGTTCGGATTTCAAATATTGAAGATAATTTTTATTTGATGCCGGGTGCTCTTTGGGCCCCATCGTCACATGGTCTTGAAAGATTGTTCAAAATTATTGTCCTTTTTCTTGTCCGTTTCTGAAGAGTGGAGACTTTTTTTTTTGGTAGTGGCTTGTGATGTCATTGCTTACGTAGTCTTTTTTATCTTCTTCTATTGAATTCATTTCTTACGTATTACCTTTAGGTATCCAAATTGTGTAGTGCTACGGAGTCTAAACTCATTCCTGAATCATTGTCTTCATTTGGGTCATAGTGTTGAGTAAATTGATATAGTGATAGATCATTCTCATCACTTCTACTCCCTGTGTCTTCTGGTTCAGAATGTGTTGGGTCTGGCTCCGGGGTTTCTCGTATGATTTTTTCGTGTATAACTTCCTTAGTTTTTTCTGTAAGTAACTTGTAAAGGGAACTTTTTATTATTTTTTCGATCCTTTTATTTATTTTTCTCTTTTGCAAGAATCCTTTTGTCTTTTTACTTGTTTCTGCGACTGTATTGAAACTTGCTGGTAAAATTCTTACACTTTTTGGCAAAGTGTCAGCCATCAACGGATTTGATGAGTCTTTACCCGCTACCGTTTGAACGGGACTAGCTGTACCTTTAGCCGATACAATAGCTTTTTCTACATTCTTTGGGGAATGTACACCCGTCTTATCCATTTTGAAATGAGATGGAAAACTCTTTGGTTCTTCTGAGTGGTCTTGAATTTGTAATGGTATGGTTTGATTAGTATTTCCAAGTAAAAACTTTATTCTTTCTTGTAATGAGTGGATATGTAGGGTCAATTTTTCTTTCTCAGTCTCTAATTTTTGTATTGTCTGGTTTAGTCTCATGAATCCTTTAGTCATTGAAGAACAATGATCGCAAAAAAATATTTTGTCAGTGTCCTTTTGGATAATGTATTGCAAGAAAGGTCTTGTCGTTTGTCTTAAAGCTGGGCGTATGAAATAATTTGGCCCAAGAGTTCCTCTAGCATAGTCTAGTGCTTCATTAAAATCATTGAATCCTTTGAAAAGTGGGGTAGGAAAGTCTTTGATTGAGTCTATTACTTCTATCCATGTCTGGAAAACTCCTGGCAGTCTCCCTTGAATTACTACATAGAATCTGAATTTTTGTCTCCATGTTTGTCTGTAAAGTAATGGCTTAATGAATTTACCACTGAAATGAACTAACTATTGTCTCTAGGTATTTTGTTGTATGCTATCCACAGGTTATCTATTAGGCATCTTTGAGGTTTATCTATCTTCGTTTCTGGTTTTACCCTGAAACTTAGATTAGATGGAGGATAGAAAATTAGATTTTGTTTCCCAAAATATAACCTTTCCATGCTCGTAGTATTTAGTCTTGCTTCCTCTAATCTTGTCTGTGGTTGAAATAAAGTGTTTCCTAGAAGAGTCTGCAGATACAAGTCTTTGTCCCTTTGTCCACTTGAACTTGAACTGGATGCTCTCAATAGATACTAATGATATTCCTGGTTAATTATAATCTGTTTTTCGTATGGCCTAAATCTTTTCTTATATATTCTAGATGGCAGATATATTATTACTTGTATTTAGGGTGAGTGCTATGTTGCTTATCCTAAAGGTAAAATTAATTTACTAATATAGTTCTTTTGAACTCCTATGCGTCTATTTGCGTGTTGGATATTACTCTCTATGCTATGTAGTTCCCACTTTAATGCACTTATTAGCTCTGGGTTGACTAAGGTTGGTCGATTGGATGAATATAGACCCCCGTGATTACAAAGTTTGTCTGGTAAGTCTCTTGTTTCTAATATTTCTAGATATAGGGTTAAAGCCTCTTTTATTTTTAGCCACTCAGATTTAGTCTGTAATTCTCTATATAAGTACCAATAATTTAACCTTAATTGGTTGGCAAAAGGGTGTTTTTTCATATATTATAAAATATTATATCTATTAACTGAAACTAATTTGTATTCTTAAACAATGTGTACCCAAAACTTTCTCGCTCTGATACCAGTAAAATACGTTTAAATATTAAAATATCTAAAATACGTTTTAAAAATTACTATATGTTAAAATTTTATATCTAAAAATCAGATTGTGATGTTTGAATAGGCTGCGTTTTTTAAAATATGTTGTATATGTATATATATATGTATGTTTAATTAATAAAATCAACCTCAAGAGCTGAGTTTATATTAAAATAAATTAATAAATACCGACCTAAAGAGGTCGGTATATTTAAATTATTATTTTATTTAATTAATATCGACTTCACGATGTCAGTATTTATTAAATATTTTTAAATATAGATAATTATTTTAAAAAATACCGACATCCCGTGGTCGGTAAATTAAACAATTCTCTTAAAAAAAGAATGATAATATCAAGTCTCACTTCTAAGTAAAGTCTCACTCCCCACCCCTACCCCACGCCCGCCCCACCCCCAACCTACCCCCATCGGCGCCCATCCCTACCAATCCCTGACCGGCGCCACGCCACCATTTTCGACAGGCGCCAAGCCACGCCACCATCGTAGCAGCAGAGGAAGGTCGCGCGCAGCTGCAGAGGGCGCGTAGCTGCAGAGGAAGGTCGTGCCCAGCAAAAGGAGGTCACGCCACCTCCATCCCGACCGGCGCCGCCTCCATATCAACTTTCTCAGTTCGCGCCACCATCCCCGACCTTCTTACTCAAGGTGAATTTTTAGAACCTCCATAAAAGATTACTTTTGTTACTATTTAGTTGAAGTATCTCAAAATTAGAGTACTAATATACTTAGTTTTATTGATTGTTAGTTTGATTGATTATTAGTTAGTAAGTGAGTGATTTAGGGTTTTTGATTGTTAGTTTGAATTAGGAATTATTTGATTGTTAGTTTGTGTTTGTTGATTGTGAATTGAAAAGTTTAATGTTAGGGTTAATTTGAATTAGGGTATCTTAGGATTTGTTTGAAATTCGGTATTTATTGAGTTAATTAGTTTGATTTTGGAATTGTAAGATTAGATTGAATTAGGGTATTTAAGGAGTTGTTTGAATTTGGGTATTATTTGAGTTAGTTTGAATTATTATTGAGATTTTTAGGACTAATAGTTTGAATTTGGGATTAGGAATAGCTAGCTAATTTGAATTTAGGATTTTAGCACTAGTTAGATTTTGGGATTTTAGGGCTAGTTTGAATTTGTGATTTTAAGACTAGTTTGAATTATTATTGAGATTTTAGGACTACTAATAGTTTGAATTTGGGATTTTAGCACTATAGTTTGATTTTTGAATTCTAGGAGTACTTTCAATTTGTGATTTTAAGGCTAGTTTGAATTTGGAATTTAGGACAAATAGTTTGAATTTGGAATTTAGGACTAATAGTTTGAATTATATTTGATATTTTAGGACTAATTAATAGTTTGAAGTTGGGACACTAGCTAGCTAGTTTGAATTTAGAATTTCAGGGATTTGAATTACAACTTAATTATAACTTATAATTAATTATAACTTGAATTTACTATAAATTGAACTTAATTAGGAATATGAACTTGAAATTAGAACTTGAACTTGGAACTAATTAGCTTGAATATATAACTAATTAAGTTTAGAAATTAGATATGAACTTGAATTGAAACTTGAACATATTAAAACTATATATATATATATATATATATATATATATATATATATATATATAATATTCTTGGATATGAAGTTTATATTTAACTAATTTAAGAAATTTTCATGCTAGGCAACTGAGGAAGCTCAACATATAAACAAGTTGATACAAGACTATATTGCTTCTTTCTTCAAAGTTGGAGATAAGGTTGGTGCTTCTAAATTTATTAAGTTCAAGTACAATTGTTTTCAATAATGTGTTTGTGTCCATCTAGTATTAATACTTAGCTTTAATTTTGTGATAATTTTTTTGTGTCCATCGAGTGTTTGTTAAGCATAATTACCAACACTAGTTGATCCTATTGATGATAAAATTGATTTTCTTGCAAGATCGATTTGTGTCCATCTAGTGTTGACACTTAGCTTTAAATTTAGAAATAATATATTTGTTAAGCATAAGTACCAACACTAGTTGATCCTATTGATGACAAAATTGATTTTCTTGCAAGATCGATTTGTGTCCATCTAGTGTTGACACTTAGCTTTAAATTTAGAATTAATATATTTGTTAAGCATAAGTACCAACACTATTTGATCCTATAGATGATAAAATTGATTTAGTTGGTGGATTTAGTTGTTGGAATTAAGTCAAAACTAAACTAGGTAAAGTTAAAAAGTTGTTATGTTGTTTAAATAAGTTAAAACAAATAATGTGGTTTAGTTGTGAATTTAGTTGTTGGAATTAAGTCAAAACTAATGTAGTTAAAGTTAAAAAGTTAAGTTTGTTTAAATAAGTTAAAATAAATATTGTGGTTTAGTTGGTGGATTTAGTTGTTGGAATTATGTCAAAACTAAACTAGTTAAAATTGTTAAGTTGTTTAAATAAGTTAAAATAAATAATGTTGTTTAGTTAGTGAATTTAGTTGTTGGAATTAAGTCAAAACTAATGTAGTTAAAGTTAAAAAGTTGTTAAGTTGTTTAAATAAGTTAAAATAAATAATGTTGTTTAGTTAGTGGATTTAGTTGTTGGAATTAAGTCAAAACTAAACTAGTTAAATTTAAAAAGTTGTTAAGTTGTTTAAATAAGTTAAAATAAATATTGTGGTTTAGTTAGTGAATTTAGTTGTTGGAATTAAGTTAAAACTAATGTAGTTAAAGTTAAAAAGTCGTTAAGTTGTTTGAATAAGTTAAAATAACTATTGTGGTTTAGTTAGTGAATTTAGTTGTTGGAATTAAGTCAAAACTAAACTAGTTAAAGTTAAAAAGTTGTTAAGTTGTTTAAATAAGTTAAAATAAATAATGTGGGTTAGTTAGTGAATTTAGTTGTTGGAATTAAGTCAAAAGTAAACTAGTTAAGGTTAAAAAGTTGTTAAGTTGTTTAAAAAAGTTAAAATAAATATTGTGGTTTAGTTAGTGAATTTAGTTGTTGGAATTAAGTTAAAACTAATGTAGTTAAAGTTAAAAAGTCGTTAAGTTGTTTGAATAAGTTAAAATAAATATTGTGGTTTAGTTAGTGAATTTAGTTGTTGGAATTAAGTCAAAACTAAACTAGTTAAAGTTAAAAAGTTGTTAAGTTGTTTAAATAAGTTAAAATAAATATTGTGGTTTAGTTGGTCGATTTAGTTGTTGAAATTATATATCTAATATAAAATTTTACAGGGGCATTGACAAGTCTAAAAGGGGTGTTAAGAATAAACTTAGGGTGGAGGGCTGTATGGTTCAAGTATATCTAGCTAAAGAAAGATCCCACTTTTGTTCTTACTACTTTGATGATTATGTGTCGTGTTTGTGGAGTGCTGGTGAACCGATTAGAGGTTTAATCTACGGCTATCCAGAAAAGGCTATCAGAAGAAGAAGTCTTGGTATTATGGTTCATCATCCTCAAGCTTTGATGGTGGGGATAGAGAGACAATATCTGGAATGGAGAGTAAGATAGCTTATCTCAATGTCGAGCTTGCTGCTGTAGCCGAAAGAGAGAAGAAGAGAGAAGAAAGAGAAGAAAAAGAGAGGAAGAGAGAGGAGGAGATTGCGGCAGCAAAGGAGGTAGAGAACAAGAGGTATGCAGCGCTTCAGGCCCAACTAACTTTTCTTTTTGAATCAGGAAATATTCTTCCTCCATGTCCGGCCAGCAGTGATGGATCTGATCAGGAGGGTGATGAGAATGATAAGTCTGATAAGGAAAGTGAGGGTGATGAGAATGGTAAGTCTGATAATGAGAGTGAGGGTGATGAGGAGTAGTTGTATCTATTTGACATTTTAGACTTCTATATTTTTGGAATTGTTTAATTTGATTGTATTTTAGTTTATTTTGAAGTTGGATGAAGTTTATTTTGAAATAGTTTAATGTATATGTTGAAAATATTGTGTTGTTTTGGTTGGATGAAGTTTATTTGGCTTTGGATTGTTTTGGTATAAATATGTAGGTGGACAACTAAAAATTGCAGCAATTTGCTGCCTGTTTTGTAGTAGAAAATCGACCTCTGGAGGTCAGAATTTCAAAAATAAAAAATAAAATACCGACCTCCGGAGGTCAGAATTCCAAAACTAAAAAATAAAACTACCGACCTCCAGAGGTCAGAATTTTAAAAATACAAAAATAAAAATACCGACCTCCGGAGGTAAGAATTTTAAAAATACAAAAATAAAAATACAGACCTCCGGAGGTCAGAATTTCAAAAATACAAAAATAAAAATACCGACCTCCGGAGGTCAGAATTTCAACATTACAAAAATAAAAATACCGACCTCTGGAGGTCAGAATTTCAACATTACAAAAATAAAAATACCGACCTCTGGAGGTCAGAATCTCAAAAATAAGATTACCGACCTCCAGAGGTCAGAATCTCAAAAATGCAAAAATAAAAATACCGACCTCCAGAGGTCGGAATTTAAAAATTAAGAAGACACAAATACCGACATCCAGATGTCGGTATTTCTTCTGACCTCAGGAAGTCAGAAAATAAAATAATGAATTTTCCTACATAAAATAAAAATTGACCTCGAGGGGTTAGTAAATACCGACCTCTAATAAAGACCAAGCTTTTTCCGACCTAAGCTGGGATGTCGGTTTTAGGTCGGTATTTCAGGGAATACCGATCTCCGGAGGTCGGTATTTGTAGGTCAGTATTCACTATTTTTTAGTAGTGATTTATTCCCTCCCTGATCCTTGTTTAAATTGAGACCCCTATGAGGAAGTGTGTTTTAGAGCTTGGGTAGTAATTGCACCTGAAAAGATAATATGAGTTATGAGGTTATGAGCAGTAGTAGTGAAAGTGCCCTTAAATTAGAAGAATGCATGCATAGGTTTAGTAATCTAAGGAAGGGAGATAGTGATGAGGTAAATTAGGTTGTTGTAGTCATGCACCCAATAAGTTATTAATGAGGGGTTTTCCCTTATAGGTAGCTTAAGAAGAGATGAGTTTGTGAATATTTCATGATAGGAGGTAGAGTAAGAGTTACTAGTTAGGATGAATTGAGTATACTTTAACTAGAAAATAGTTTATGATGATGTGTTATTGTGTTAGTAACGATCAATTGTAGGTGTTGAATAGAAGAGCAGATTTTTCATGAGGTGATAGATCTAAGCCAGAGTTATGATCTTTAGAAGATCCCATGATATTTAGAGGGCTATAGAACTAGTTAGCCAATGGTGTATAGTGAGTCAGTAAATAGTACTTAAGTTATGAAAGGAAGTGTGATTGCAGATTGTAAGTTTGAAGTTTGAGAGATAAGATTGAATATTAGTCATGAGGTTTTAGTGGGCGAGTGTCTCTTAATTTGTATTTAGTAGTTGTAAGTTAGTATAGTAAGTGAGCAATCATATTGATTTTCGGGTTTAGTAATAAACATTAAGCTTGAATTTGAGATGAGCGCTCTGATCAAAAGAATGACAACATGAGGGTGATGATGTTAGTCTTGATATCTGATCTAGTAGACTTGACATAGAGTAGGTGAGAGATTGAGATGTTAGTTGAAAGAATATGAGTGGTACAAGTGAGAGATCCTTACTTTTAGATAAGGGCAGGGCATTGAAGTGTGGTCAAGTCATAAGAGTAACAAGAGCATGAAGAGGTGTACCTGAGATTGTAAGTAACTAGACAAGGTTCCAATTAAGTACCTGAGCTGTCAATGTCTAATAGGCTGAGGTAAGCATTAATATTTTTCCCTTAATAGCTAGATGAAGCAGCTTTATAAGCCATTGAGAAAAGGTTAATAGAAGCATCTTAGAAAGAGGTCCTAGAAGGAGTCTTAATACATGCTTATCGAGAGTTCTGTTGTCATGAGATAAGCCTTTTCGAGTATTAAAGGCAATGTAGACCAGTTTAGGGATGAGGGAATAGGTCCATTGTTTTCAAGTGTCAACTCCAAATCTAAGGGGGGGATGATTAGATGAGAAATGAAGTCAAGTGTTGAAGATGAGATAGTGGTGTCTTCAAAAAGAGTTTTGGAGATATTAATTTGTTCATTATCTTGCATATTCCTCAAGTGAAGTTATAACAACTTCTTGTGGATATTCATAATATCAGAATTGTGTCTATGACCTATGCTCATACACTTCAGAGTGATTCACATCTATGCTTAGTAGTTTCAGAATGAGGGGCAAATACTTTAGCCCAATTAACCTCGAGCTTAATCCATAAAGTTATGGAAATCAACCTCATGATATGAACCTATTCATATAAGTATTCATGTATCATAGTATGTTCAGTCTCACAAGTTCATGATTTACACTCAATGGCTAGCAACATAATGTTATGCCATGCATAGTCTTATATCAGAATTTTCGAATGAATCGTACTTATGATCTTTCGCCCTAAAGCTCTTTCAGTTACCCTTTTAGTTTTGAGAGTGGGGCTGTAGATAGTAGTGGTGTGAATATATAGAAGATGATTTCTACTTTCTTATTGTGATGGCACTGGTGTGTTTATTACATCTAAGGTGATAAGTGTGGAAGAAACTTAGATAAGATTTTACGATGAGTAATAAGTCAAATTTCTGGTAATAATGCCTGAAAGTTCTGTTGGTAGGAGTGATGAGAGAATGATGAATTCTTATAAAGGAGTGGTTAACATGAGTCAATGGAGTGGTTAAGGTTCTAAGATTGAATATGGTGTTGTTAACATGTGGGCAATGCGTGATATATTAGGTGTTTCGTGATATGAGCTCAAGGTTAGCTGATTGTCGTTGTAATGAGTAGTGTTCTTGGGATGAGATTTCCAACAAAGGTATAAAACACGAATCTTGTGATTTGGATCAGAATAATCACCTTATGTTAAGTGCTTGTTGATTTTGAGTCAAGCTGGAGTATAGTAAGCGTAACCACCTTTCCATTCTCAGTCCAGCTGTCATTTAAGGACGAATGATCCCAAGGGAGAGATATTGTAACATCCCAAAAATTTATAAGTTAAGACTCGAACCATTCTTCATTACTTGTAGGGTCATATCGGGTGATTCTTAATTTTTCCATATGTGTAAAGGTAAATTCTTTAGTGTGGGAATGATTTTGGATATCAATTAAGGTCACTAGAAACTCCTACCACAACGTAGAGTTGAAAGTTTCCTTATCGATTAAGTTTTGATGTAAGATTCTACTTGGGTCAACTTCAAATGACCATATCTCTTAGAATATAAAGAGTTACGTGGCCAACAACCTATCAAATTAAATGTATTTGAATCTTCTTTACAATTCCACCAATTTCGCAACAATCCGAGGTTTGAGTAAAAAGTTATGACCATTTTAGTAACCTGATACAGTGTAGTGACGAATTAGCCAACAGGAAAACATTAAAAAGGGTCATTTTTGTCTGTTTACCTCTAAGAAAACCATAACTAATTTCTTGACTAATTAAAGACCCAAATCAATCATATTTTCATCTCTTAATACATCATTCTCTTCTCTCTAAAATTCTAAGACAAAACCCTAAGGAAAAATCAAAGTAGAAAACTCCATTCAAGATTCTTTCAATCTTTTTCAAGATTGTTCTTCAAGGTAAGTTTTCTCCAAGAATTTCATTCTTTCTAAAATCAAATTCCTCCATATAATTATGAATCATTAATGAAAATCATAATTCTTGGTCATAGAGTTTCAAGAAACTAATTCAAGAAATTCTTGATTTTTCTCCTTCAAGCTAGGGTTTCAAGGCTTCTAATCAAGTTCTTCTTCAAGATTTTTCAAGAGCCTTATTCTTCCAGGTATGTAAGGCTATCATAGTGTTGTACTAGTTCGTCCTCACACCCTACATCTACTTTAAAATTAGTAAAAGAGAGATCTAGGATTCTAGTCTTGAGTTCCTGTTTCTTTTTGAAATTCTATTCCTAATTATTGAATTGCTATATGTTATGTATTAAAATAATTGAGTTGATTCATTCATGTCTATATTTCAGCATGAACCCTATGAATTGAGTATTTTTTAGAGGAGAAATATCGTTGAGTTATGTGTTTCGAGTTCTTGAGTTCTTGAGTCTTGAGTTCTGAATACTGAGTTTCCTTATTTCTATTAAGATCCCTGAGTTGAGTCGTTCATGTCCATAATCCCACATGAACCCTATGATTTTAGTTATAAATTTGAAAAGCTTCTAAAAACAACACTTGAGTTCTTAAACTGAGTTGTGAGAAAGTAAAGATGAGTTTTGAGAAAAGAGTTTCTAAAACATGATTAGTATCACAATTGAGTATGCCATCAATGTATGAGCAGTATGGTATCTAGATATATCATCAATGTTTATGCAATATGACTTTTCGAGTCATCAATGATCATATTAAAATATGATTTTGATATATTTTGAGAAAGAGTTTTCAAGTATGAATTGAGTAAGAGTATAAGGGGATTATGCATTCCTAGAGGTATCAATTTCTACATTAATAAAAGAGAAACTGAGATTTTTGAATGGGTTATGAGTTCAAAAAATATTTCAAGAGCAGTTACCTCTTTTAAGAGGGTAGTTTGAGTAATTATCTCAAACCAGAGGAAGAGTTATGTTTTTAAACATATGAGCATGATTATATATTTTTGGGATTAATATTGAGCACTGATATGGGAATGAGTTGAGACAACTCAAAGTCCTCATAAACCATGTATTCCAACATGGGAAAAGGGTCATACTTTTTTGATGATTCCTTATTGCTTTTTAAGCATAGCTTAGTGGATCCACTTAGTTGAGGTGTACTGTACCTCGATAAGGTATATGACAGTTCTGGCAGCGTGGGTGAGACACTACATCATCACATAACTCATATTGATGGTTGTCAGTTAGAGAATCTCCCCAATTGATTTAAAGTGTATTTTTATACATTACTTATAATGTTAAGTTCAGAGATGAGAAAGTTTTTTGTAAAGTTTTAAATGATTTAACTCCTTTATTTCTTTACTTTCAGTTTGAGTACATTGTTATTTATTGCAGTCATTTCTTAAAGTTATTTGTTATTTAGCTATATTACATTCTCGTACTTTTAATGTACTGATGTAATTCGGCCTGCATCTTTTAATGATGCAGATACAAGTTATTAGGATCCTCAACAAGTGTCTGTTGAGATCACTTTATCCGCTCGTCTTCTTATGAGTGAGACCTCCTTGCTTTCAGAGTACTCAAGTTTCATGAGTTGTTAGTATTAATAGTATTTTGAGTAGTCGTGGATCTTGTCCCGACACTTATCTATGTATAATAGAGGCTTCATAGATAGACAGTTTTTGAGAGTCTTTCATTTTTCAAATGTTTTACTTAAAACTTATGTTTCATACTCAGTATATTCAGTTCAGTTTTGAGATTCAATAAACTGTTTTAAGAGTTTCTTTCAATGTAATGCTTATGTATGCTTGAGTTAGTCTTCCGCTTGTAGTCAACCAGGATATGGGTTCCCTTGGGGACCAACAGTGGTTCTCATGTACCGGCCACGTCCAGGGTGTAGGATTGGGTTGTGACAACTTAATTATTATTAATTTATATCAGAGCTGTACACTTGCACATCAATTATATGAATTTGAGTTATCAATATGCATATTATTATACATGGATTAGAGTTCTACGTCTGTGTTGTAAATGAACCTTGCGAGTTGTCCATAGATCCCGATTATTTGACAGATGAAGAGAGTGTATACATTGCATATTCATTATTATTTCATTCGTATATCAAAACCAATACCTTCAACTATGGGTGGGCTACTTTCACTAGGCTACCATGGATTTGTGTTGCTTTTCTAGTCTATTTTTTGGATTTGGACTCTCTTATCTTGTTTTGGATTGCATCCCTATATTCTAGACTAGTAGATATTTTTGGTACATGACTTAAGGTTCTAGGGTTATTTTCGCAATTATTTTACGATTATGGATCTTAGCTATTAAACTTGACTTTTATTGATTGAGAACGGTTACTTTTAGTTGTTTAGCTATGTGCGTGTTAGTAAATAATTGGTTCTCCCACTGGGGGTTTAGTGTGGGTGCCTCTCATGGCGGATCGAAGTTGTGACAAAGTTGGTATCAGAGCCCTAGGCCAAAAATTGGGATCGGATCCCTAATTTGGAAGTCGGGTACTAGGTCGGGAGTTAGGTGTAATGGTCAGGTCTCAGCTTAAAAGTTGGGTGTTGGGGTCAAGTCCTAGTTCATGTATTGGGTCTCGATTTGAGTGTAAGTAACTAGATCAAGGCCGGGTCTCGAGTTAGATATCTGAGTCGGTCCCAAATTAGTCATCAAAGTCAGGTTTCAGTGTCAGAATTAGGATATGGTTTTGCTTTAGAGGTCGGGTATTGGGTTGGATGTCGGGGGTTAGGTCCCAAGATAGTTGTAGGGGTCGGGTCCAAGTACAAAAGTCGAGTCCAAAGTCAAAAATTGAGTCCTAGGTTGGGAGTTGGATCATGTCTCGATTTGAAATTCGTGTCATGTGTCGGGAGTTGAGATTGGATCTTAAGTTAGGATCAGGTCTTGAGGTCAAGATCAAATAACAGGTCAAAAGTCGGGTCCCATATCGATTGTTGGGGACGGGTCCATAGTCGGAAAGCGAGTCCCAAGTTGGTAGTCGGTTTGGGAGTTAGGGTCGGGTACCTGGTTGGAAGTTGGAATCGAGTCCTGATTCAAGTGTTGGGTCCCAAATCAGGGTTTGGTGTCAATCTGAAGGTTAGGGTCGAGTCCAATTCAAATGTCGGATCCCATATCGTGAGTCATGGTCAGGTCCTAAGATTGGATTCAAGGTCTAATTCCTGATCAATTGTTGGGGTCATGTTCAGGTTTGGGAGTTAAGGTTCGGTTCAAAATCTCTGATCGATTGGGTGTTGTGTCACAGTTTGTGTGTCGAGGTCGGGTCCTAGATAGTTTATCAGAGTTGGTTTTCAGATTAGAAACTAGTTTCCTAAAAAGTATTTTCTATTCTCTAGCAAAAAATAAAAGATATTTTTTGAAAACTATTTTCCATTCACCAGTCAAACACTATAATGTATTTTTCAAAAAATATTTTCCACTCACCAACTAAACATGAAAATTTATAAGTTTGAAATCAACCTGTTTTCCAAGAAAGTATTTTTTAGGAAAGCATTAAAGTATTTTTAGGAAAACATTTTACTTCGCACCAAACACACATTATCCGGTTTTGTGTAAAAAGAAATTTAATTTGCCCCTACGATTATTCATTTCATTTATATATACAAATTTTAATTTTTGTAGTTAAAATAACACAAAGTGCACTTTATAAAGATAAAGAATCATGCTATAAAGAATAGACTTGTGAGGAGATAAATAGATGGTAAACTAACGTAACAATTTCAAATCATCATTTTCTTACTATTTTCAAGTTTTCATGTTTTAACTGTTTATACTTGATACATATTTTATATATGTCTATGTTCTTTACAAAAACATTGGACTTCATAATTCTAGTTATCGAAGATTTGTTTGATGTAATTCAGATGAGAAAAAGATTCAGGATCATGGAAACTCGTACCCACTATTTTAGGATTGGAGGTGAGATGTGCTTACCATCCGAACAATTGCCTTTAGTTTTTTTTGTCACTAATCATATTCCTTGTGTAACAAAAATTCCTAAATATCGCCAGTCCATAAGCTTTAATGGAACTATGACAAAAAAAATATTTGGAATCATTGTGGCCTATAACCCATTGTGAACATCCTAGAACATGCAGTTTTAACTGACGAGGTTCTCCCAATACCATATTATCAAGCGATTCTGCAATAAAGACTAACGGAAATACTATCCCCTAAAGATAAATTTTGATTATCATGAAAATGGACAAATTTGGAACAGCTTGAAACATATGAGAGTTCATGAAAGAATAATTACCAGAGTATAGATAATGCGAGAGAATGAAAGAGAAAGACTATTAATAATAACGTGGAAAGCTAAGCCTAGATAGGGGAAAAAGTTGAGAAAGATTTTGAAATAGTGTATCTGATGTAAACTAGTTCTTGAAAATGTCTGTTGCACGTGTATCTCAAATTATATATTTAGTACATGATAGATAACATACATGATTGTTTTACATTTATCTCAAATAACAGATTTAGTGACTTGACAAATAAAATTTTGAGTTCAAATTTGAATCCTTGTTGGTACACATGCCAGGAAAGAGAAGAATACAACGACTTAATTCATCGCTAGTGACCAGTTTGTTGAGTCTGAATTCATTTTCTATCCAAAAATCATCAGTATTGTTGTCCACATTGTTTGATTGGCCTTCTCACTAGTTGGCCTCTCGATCGGATGAATAATTGACATCCTTCTCATCAGTAATGTACAATTTGACGGATAAATTATACATTTTCTTGAAGAAAAGGAGTAATAGGAAGTGTGAAATTAAATAGGTTTAAAGAGTACATCTTTGTGCTACTTACTCTTCCATATTTATGTACTTATTCTGGATTTGTCCATGCTTCTTTAGCTAGACGATCCCAACCATAAGCTTCCGTCAAGGATTACCTTTATGAAAAACCACAAGTCAATAAAGTATGCAACATAATGAGTTGATGTCCCAAAAAGAGACAGACAGACAGATAGAGAGATGGATAGACAGGTAGACAAACAAATAGAGATAGTAAGGATTTACTATATCATGATTAAAACCCAATTTAATTTGTTATAACAATTTTTTTTTTTAAATTTCAGAAACTAGTTTTACCTTCTATAGTCCGTTAGATGTAGTTTTTTCTTAAATATAAGTACCTGATATTGCAAACTATTTATATTCTATTTGCATACAAAAGTTAAATTTTAATTAAATAGACCAAGAAAAAAAATGCAATTTGAGTTGTATATTAGTGTCATGATTAGAAAATATTCTTGGTTAACGTCAAACTATTATGTCCCCCTTTTTTTGTTGCCAATGGTAGAAACAAAAATACTTTTAACACTTATAAAATAAAATTAGAATAATTAATCTAAATAGTCATTCACTTAATATATTAAATTAAAAATAGCCGATAGATTTATAATATATGTGTAGTTCATTTATAATCTAGTATATCGATTAGAAAAATAAATTATAAAATCGATCAATTATTTATGTAAAAGCCCTTAAAATAAATAAAGTTTGTCTATGTTTCTTGTGTTCTACTGGTAACAATTACCATCTACATGCAAAACTCCAGATGTTTGTATTTTATCACAAAAACCAAAAAGAAAAAAAAACTAAAATAACTTCTTTTCATGTGGACCCTGACCAACAATGGTATAGATAAATTTGGTTGAGGTTATAACTTTTTAATTGGATAAATTTAAAATAATATGAACATAAAATAATCAAACAGACTTAAATGAGGTTAATAAATTTGGTCATAAAATGACAAATTCTAAACTCTGTCATATTTATTTGCATGAGAATAGTCACATTGTAAGAGGAAGAATCCAAACTCTAAAAGGAATCTCAGCAACTAATTTTGTCATTTGTTCCTCTTGATAACAAAGTCCAAAAACAAAAAACGAAACAAAGTCCCAAAAAGGGAAATACAACCAACCAGCAAAAAAATAATAATTAATATTATAAAAAAGGAATTTATACTTATAATAAGTGAATTCAACAATTAAATAATAAAATAAATTGCTTATTACATTGGGTATATCGATTTTGGTGTGTTCTAAAGGAGTTCCAATCCTAACTCAACTTATTTTTATTTTTAACAAAACAAAAGTAAAATAATACAAAATTTGGGAAAGAAATATATCAATTTTAATTTGTTTTTTTAGATAACTTTCAAATGAAAAATCAACATCACATAAAAACTAGTAAAACAAGCAACTGAAGAAAAACTATAATGATTGGTACACAATTGATGAAACATAATTGAATCAACACATTAAAACTTACCAGCAATCTGGGTAGAGGATATTAAAATCTCTTCCACCATTAACCAAAGGTCTCGAGTTCGAGTGATGGGGATGAAAAACGTCTTGTAGGTCCATTTCAATGCCTTTAGTGAACCTACCCAACATGAATTTTAAGTGATCGGACAACTGAGTTTTAAATGCCGAAAATCTAAAAAAAGAGAGAGTTAAAACTTGAATTTTGATACAAAAATTGTTTAGACCATTTCTCTACGAATAATTATTTCAATATTTACAAATGTTATATCAATTTGTGATAATTACTATGTACTTGTAGTTAAAGTAATATTTTTTGGGGGTGACCATAAATTGAAACAGATAAAGAGAAAAAAATGATTACTTCATTATCTTTGAAATGATAAACAAAGAAAAAAAAATCAAAAACTTAATTTAAAGAAAACAAAAAGGGAATGCAAAGGTTTTAACAATATAATCAAAATTATTGAATCCGCAAAAAAATAGTTCTAATAATCTATAATTTATATAAACAATTATACTTTATCAACTTAGCAAAGAAAATTGAAGGTTGAATCTCACCTTCGTTCATTGGAGTACCACGATTAACCATATCTTTGTCCATAAACACCAGATCAACGGTGTTTTTCACACACAAGACGTAGAGACTTACAATAGGCATTAATTATTGTTTTATGTTGGATCTTCGTTCATCAACACTTACTGATTTCTTTTTCCTTCAAATTTATTACCATATACTGATGTAAATTTATTTATATATCCATTTTCGTATCCGTCAAATCAATTTCACCTAAGAATTCACATGGCCTTGATTTAAATCCGGTCGATAGAATTCACATGGCCTAGATTTGAATCCGATTGGCCGTCAAATGTTTCACTTTTTCAAAACCCTAAAAAACACTTATAGAAATGACAATTTTACTAATTTAAAAACACTAAAGAAATCAACATCATGAAGTTTTTGAAGGAAAAAAAGAAGATAAATCTCAATGATTTATGAGCTTCAATAATTTTAATTTTGTAGAGTGAAAAAGAATAGATCATCAAAGAAAAAACTAAAGTGAAATCCTAAATCACAAGGTTTGATCATTCTTTTAATTTTATTTTTATGATCATCTATGGATTTGAAGTTGACGAAATCTACTATATTGGGATGAGTTAACGGAGGAAATTGCATTCAAGAAAAGGAGGATGAAGATATTATATTATCTCAGAAAGAATGCTCTTACTAATACATTGGTTTGCTTCTTATATAATAGTAACCATCTCTAGGTTAAGCAAGTGTAATATCGAAAATGCCCTCAAGTAAAAAGACCAAACAATCCTTTGTTTAACTAATTTATTAAATATCCAACTTTAGGGATTGTTTTTGAATTTGTTTAAAGGGCCACTTATGGACTTTTGTAGTAAATTATAAATTGTGGAGACATTTTTGATAGATATTGGTTATCTTCTCTTATGAGAGTTTGAGATCTTATTGATTAGGCTATTGTTGATGCTTTGTTTGGGTAACACCTCAAATCAAAAAGCTAGAAACGGGGCAAAGCAGGCAAGTACTAGCCTAAAAACTGGACCATGGGACCCTCCACTGAGCCCTTGACGGGTCGTGAAGGGAACCATGACTCGTTATAGGGCTCGTGAAGACTAGCCAGAAACTGCCAAGGCTAGTGTCCCTCCCACGGAGGCCTAGATGGCTCGTGGTGAGGTTGATGAGACGTGGTGGGGGTTGTCAAGTGCCTACCAGGAACGGTCCCTCCCCTTTCCACTGGTCAAGGACCACGACGGCCATAACAACCCGTGGTGCTTTAGATGGGCCGTGAAGGCTGCCGTCAAGTGAGTCTGTCGCAGTTAAGTTAGAGACTTTTAATCTTTTCCTAATTATTTTAATTCAATATCATCTCGTTTGACCCTTAACCCAAAGCCCTATATAATGATATTTACCCCCCAAAATCACCCAATTTAATTCATTCTTTAAATTTCCCTAAAGAAGAACAAGTTCATCTTCCCCAAAATATTTCTCTCTCTAGAAGTTTGAAGAAGAAAGCTAGGGTGTCAAGATCAAGTTTCATAATCCTCCATTGAAGTCAAGATTTTTGTATCAATGCATGATAGTCTTCATCTATGGAGCTCTTTCCTCCATAGAGTTCCTAAATTCTCCAATTTACAAAGCTAGAAATCCCCAATTGAAGTTAGGGTTTTCTTCTATGTCATGGGTTCCTTTCAATGCTGATTTATTTGGTTCTTTTATGTACTAATATGTATGAATTGAGATAATTCCATGTTTTAAAGTTGATTCCCCATGAACCCAGGCATAACCTATGTTTTCTAAGCTATGATGATGTAATGTGAGTTTTGAATCATGAAAGATGAGTTTATGAAGATATGCATGTATTTTTATGAAATTGATGAAAATTGATTTAAGTTGCTTTGAGAGTAAAACATGAATGTTATTGAGAGAGAACATAATTTAAGTTTCTTTTAGAGTAAAGCATAAATGTTGTTATTATTATTGTGTTGTGAAAGAATTTCTCATCTACACATGAAAGCATGATTGTGAAACGGTTTTCTCACATAAGGATTGTTAGTGTTGAAAGGTTTTTCTAAACATTAATTTTGAATCAAAGATATAGGAGCTATTCTATAGAAACCTAGTTTGGATTGGCTATTTGATGTTCCTTCCATGAAAAAGAAGTCAAGTAAATAGTTATGACTATTATGTTAGATTTATGCTTACCACCGATAGGATATCGAGATGGAAGCTCTCCCATAGCTAGAGGACGGATTTTTAGTAGCGATCTCTTTATCCCATACCTATGTGCCACCATAGGAATTTTGTCTTTGATAGACGATAATTGTCTCAAATAGACATTAGCTAGTGGATCCACGTAAGCTAGAAGTTAAGGTTCTTGCCTTGGCAAGTAAGGAAACACCTTTTTGGTGTAGGGCAGATACTTGGTTCCATGTTATAGCTCACATGGTCTTATATGTCGGCTAAGTCTAATTCCCACACTAATGATGAACTAAGGTTACTTAAAAAAAAGTATTTCCCAAGTGTTCAAAAGAGAAGTTTTACTTGCATTTGACCATGACTATTATGATGTTTTCTGAGCCCTTTCTTATGGTTTTAACTTGGTCTTTGCATGAGCATGGGAAGGTCATTTTTAGCATGATTTATATCTCTATGCATTCCTATCATACTTGGTACATCTTTGTACTAACGCATACTCTTGCGTACACTCTTATACAAATATAGGGTCCAACGCTCCAGGATCACATCCTTGTGGCTAGAAGTCACCTTGATCAAACTTAGTAGTGGTGAGTCCTCATATTTCGAGGAATGAACCATTTATCACTTTCATTCTTTACTTTTCAGATATTGTATGTGATGTCAGGGTTACGTCCCTGTCACTCTTGATGTAATAAATGGCTATTTAGACTATTTAGACTTTCACTTCATTTTTGACAACTGTTTTATTATATAAACTATCTTTTAAATATCTTGATTTTCTGATAATCTTATTTATGCATGCTAAGTGGCTTGTGTAGGTCCTCTCGGGGTTCTCTACGCCATGTTACACCTAGGCTCTATCTTGGGTCGTTACAAACTTGGTATTCAGAGTACAATTTTTAGAAAGGTCCTAGGATGTCTTATAAGCTACGCCGAGCAGAGTCGTGTTCATAAGTGTGAAGCGCACAACATTTATTAATAAGAGGCTATAAGGTGATTAGGAAACTTCACTTCTTTCATTACTCTAAGTCGTGCGATAATGTGTAACTCTATACGTCCTTTCCCTTAATCTGTATCCGATGCTTTTTCAGGAAATGGCTTCTCGAAGGGCATATGCTAAGAGGAATGTGAATGAGAATGTGGAACAAAAGGATCCTCCACAAGCTCATCAAGTTCCGATCGAACCTTTGGTCGAGCAAGTGACTAATGCAGAATTTAGGGTTGTTTTTTAAGCGTTGGCTCAAGCCAATAGAGAGGATGTAAACCCCGTGAACCCAAATATGGGTATGGCGGCATCTAGAGTGAGGGACTTCACTAGGATGAATCCTTAATAATTTAATGGTTCTAAGGTTGAGGAAGACCCTCAAGAGTTCATTGATGAGGTGTACAAAGTGTTGATAATCTTGGGAGTGACGCCGATGGAAAAGGCGGAGTTGGCTGTTTACCAACTTAAAGGTGTTGCTCAAGTTTGGTTCAACCAATGGAAAGAAGGGAGGGTAGTTGATGCGGGTCCTCTTGATTGGAAAAATTTTAAGGTTGCTTTCCTTGATAGGTTCTTTCCCCTTGAGATGAGGGAGACAAAGGTACTTGAATTCATCAACCTTCGTCAAGGAAACATGAGTGTGAATAAATATGCTTTGAAGTTGACCAAATTGTCTAAGTATGCTCCTAATATGATTGCTGATTCTAGGGCGAGAATGAGTAAGTTTGTTTCGGATGTGTCAAAAATGGTTGTTAAGGAATGTTGTACCGCCAAGCTTATCAATGATATGGACATTTCTCATCCTATGGTTCATGCTCAACAAATAAAAGAGGAAAAACTTAGGGAAAGATCTAGGGAGACAAATAAGGCAAGGACAAGTGATAGTAACTTCTCAAATTCAAGGTTCGATGGACATGGTCGTTTGAGATTCTGACAAAGGATTTCCGGTCAATGTTCCTCCAATGCTCCTCCTAAGTTCAAAAAATATAGGGTGTACAACCCTAAGCATCAATGAGGGAATGGTAATAGATCTTCATTGTCTAATTGTGGAAGGAAGCATGAGGGAAAATGTGTATCTGGTATAGATAGTTGCTATGGTTGTGGTAAGAGTGGCCATAAGATAATGGATTGTCCAATGATCGCGTCTAAGGGAAGAATAGGTAAACAAGCTCCTCTTAGTTGTTCGAGTTCAAATCCTCCAAAGTAAAACAAATTCTACACACTTCAGATTCATCATGAGCAAAAGGGTTCTCCCGATGTGGTTACCGGTATGTTGAAAGTCTTCCAACTTGATGTTTATGCTTTATTTGATCCCGGTGCTACCTTTACTTTTGTGACACCATATCAGGCTATGAGGTTTGATATTCTTCTGGATGTGCGGTTATATCCCTTTTCTGTCTCTACTCCAGTTTTTGATTCTATTGTGGCTAAGAAGGTCTATTATACTTGGTATGGATTGGCTTCATTCATGTTATGCTTTTATTAATTGTAGAACCCGAGTAGTAAGTTTCAATTTCCAAATGAGCCTATCCTAGAGTGGGAAGGAGGAAACTCTATACCGGAAGGTTGGTTTGTTTCTTGTCTTAAATATAGAAAGATGATTTCTTAAGGTTGCATCTACCATCTAGCTAGGGTGAGGGATATAGAATTCGAGATCCCTATGCTTCAGTTGATCCCCGTTGTAAATGAGTTTCTGGAAGTATTTCCAAGTGAACTTCTCAGTATTCCTCCCAAAAGGGAAATAGACTTTGGTATTAACCTTCTCCCAGATACGTAACTTATCTCTATTCCTCCTTACCGAATGGCTCCGACATAACTTAAAGAATGAGAAGAGCAATTGAAACATTTGTTGGATAAGGTTTTGATCTGACCGAGTATCTCTCCATGGGGTACTTTAATTTTGTTTGTTCGAAAGAAAAATGGTTTCCTTGTATGTGTATTGACTACCGTCAGTTGAACAAGGTCACTATTAAGAATAAGTATCCTCTCTCAAGAATAAATGATTTGTTCGACTAACTTCGAGAAGAAAGTTACTTTTCTAAGATTCACCTTCGGCCTGGTTATCACCAATTGAGGGTGAAGGAAGATAACATTTCGAAAATGGATTTTCGAACTCGGTAGGGTCATTATGAGTTATTGGTATTGTCATTTAGCTTGACTAATGCTCTGGCGGCATTTATGGATTTGATGAATAGGGTGTTTAGACAATACCTTGATATGTTTGTGATTGCATTCATCTATGACATGTTGATATATTCGAGGAGTGAAGACGAACATACCAATCATTTGGGCATTGTGTTGAAAGTTATTAAGGACCAACAACTCTTAGCAAAGTTTAGCAAATGCAATTTTTTGTTGAGGTTCGTAGCTTTTCTTGGTCATATTGATTCCGGTAAGAGTATTAAGGTAGATCCTAAGAAGATTGATGCGGTCAAGAGATGGACTAGACCTCTATCCCCTTAAGATATTAGCAATTTCTTTGGTTTCGCTGGTTACTATAGAAGGTTTGTTGAAGGGTTTTCTTCGATCGCCTCTTCATTGAAGGCATTGACCCAAAAGAAGGTTAGGTTTATATGGTCGGAAGCATGTGAGAGGAGTTTTCAAGAATTCAAAGATAGACATACTTTCGCTCATGTGTTGACTTTACTGGAAGGAACTGATGGATTTGTGGTTTATTGTGATGCCCTGAGAAATTGGTTAGGATGCCTCCTTATGAAAATGAGAAAGTCATTGCCTATGCTTCAAGGAAACGTAAGATTCATGAAAAAAATTATCCTACCCATGGCCTTGAACTAGCGGCGGTTGTGTTTGCTTTGAAAATTTGTAGGCATTACTTATATGGTGTTTATGTCTATGTCTTTACCGACCAAAAAAGTTTTCAATATGCATTTAATCAGATGGATCTCAATCTTCGCCAATGAAGGTGGCCTGAGTTACTAAAGGACTACGATATAGGTATTCTCTATCACCCCGGCAAGGCAAATGTGGTGGTGGATGCTCTTAGTCGGTTATCGATGGATAGTGTTTCTCATGTAAAGGATGATACAAATGGAATTGGTTCGAGATGTTCATAGATTGGCCCGATTTAGTGTTCGGTTAGTTGACTCTTCCAAAGGTGGTGTTATGGTTCACGATGCTTTATAATCATCTTTTGTGGCAGATGTGAAAGCCAAGCAAGGTCTTGATCCATCTTTAGTTGAATTGAAGGAAATAGTACTTAAAAAGTTCATTGAGGCTTTCTCCCAAGGGGGAGATGGTATGCTTCGATATTAGAGTCATTTGTCTGTTCCCAATGTAGATGATTTGACAGAGAAAATTTTATTAGAATCCCATAGTTCCCGATATTCTATTCACCCGGAGCCACCAAGATGTACCGTGACTTGTGGGAGGTATATTGGTGGAATGGGATGAAGATGAATATTGCGGAATTTATAGCTAAGTTATATTTGAGGGAAATGGTTAGGTTGCATAGAGTGACCTTATCGATTATCTCCGATCGTGGTACCCAATTCACTTCTCAGTATTGGAAATCTTTCCAAAATGGTCTTGGTACTAGTGTTAAGCTTAGTACGACCTTTCATCTTCAAACCGATGGGCAAGTGGAGCGTACTATCAAACTTTGGAAAAAATGTTAAGAGAGTGTGTAATTGACTTCAAGGGTAATTCGGATGATCACTTGCCTTTGATTGAGTTTGCATATAATAATAACCATCACTCAAGTACTGGTATGGCTCCATTTGAGGCTCTATATGGTAGGAGGTGTAGATCTCTCATAAGTTGGTTTGAGGTGGGTGAAGTTGCTTTGATAGGTCCCGAGTTGGTTCATGAGGCTATGGAGAAAGTTAGGCTTATTAGAGAAAGGTTGAAAACGGCTCAAAGTCGGCAAAAGTCCTTTGCCGATGTTAGAAGGAGAAACCTTGAGTTTGATGTTAATGATTGGGTATACTTGAAAATTTCACCCATGAAGGATGTAATGAGATTCAAGAATAAAGGGAAGTTTAGCCCCAGTTATATGGGCCTATATTCAATTTGAAGCGAATTGGCAAAGTTGCTTATGAACTTGATTTACCTAATGATTTGGCATCAGTGCATCTAATTTTCCATGTATCCTTATCGAAGAAATGTTTTAGAGATGTGACATCCACAGTTCGCGTAGAAGGTTTGGGAGTCAAGGAGAATCTTTCTTATGAGGAAGTTCTGGTAGAGATTTTAGACTGGCAAGTTAAGAAGCTACGAAACAAAGAGATTGCTTCATTAAAGGTTCTTTGGAGGAATCAGTTAGTTGAGGGTGCTACTTGGGAAGCCGAGGCCAATATAATATCCTATTATCCTCATCTATTTCCTTTCGTCCGTACTCTAGCTTGAGGTATTTAGTTCCTCATAGTTTACTCTTTTTGGTGTCATGAGTCTTAGACATTCCCAGGATTTCCTCAGATATGCATGTTCATGAAAAGCTTAAATTGTGAGAAAAAGAGTTAGTTGATTAATTTCTTCATGTTTATGTGAATTTGAGTAGGAGTTTCATATAGACCATACAAAATGATGTTTTGAACAAGCTTTAACTTGAAGTTGATGTTTTCTCCTCATATGTGTGCATTTATGTGATTTCATGCATGTTGGGCTGTTAGGTTTGAGTTCCTACCTTCCTTATGATGTTTTAAATCTCATTCGAAGACGAATGTTCCCAAGGGAGAGATAATGTAACACACAAAATCGAGAAGGCTAGAAAAGGGGCTAAGCAGGCAAGTCACTAGCCCAAAAAAAGGGGCCATAATACCCTTCATAGATCCCTTGATGGGGACCACGACTCTTTATGGGGCTTGTGAAGATTGGCCAGAAACTGCCAAGGCCAACGTCCTTCCCACGAAGGCCTAGATGGCCCGTGGTGACATTGATGGGCCGTGGTGGGGGTCGTCAAGTGGCCTACCAGGAAGGGTCTCTCCCCTTGCCATTGGTCAAGAACTACGACAACTATAACTGCCCGTGGTGTCTTAGACAGACTGTTTAGGCTGCCGTCAAGTGAGTATGTGAAAAGTTAATTCAGGGGCTTTTGGTCTTTTTCTAATTATTTTAATTCAATACCATGTCGTTTTACCCTAAACCCAAAGCCCGATTTTTATCCCAAAAATAAATTAATTTAATTCATTCTTTCAATTTCCCAAAAGAAGAACAAGTTCATTCTCCCCAAATATTTCTCTCTCTAGAAGTTTGAAGAAGAAAGATAGGGTTTCAAGATCAAGTCTCCTAATCCTCCATTGAAGTAAATCTTTTGACATCAAGGTATGATATTTTTCATCTATTGAGCTCTTTCCTCCATAGAGTTCCTAAATTCTCTAATTTACAAAGCTAGAAATCCCCAACTGAAGTTAGGGTTTTCTTCTATGTCATGGGTTCCTTTCAACATTGATTTATTTGGTTGTTTTATGAACTATTATGCATGAATTTATATAATTCCATGTTTTCAAGATGATTCCCTTGAACCCATGCATAACCCATGTTATCTAAGCTTGATGATATAAAGTGGGTTTTGAATCATGAAATATGAGTGTATGAAGATATGCATATTTTTATGAAATTGATGAAAATTGATTTAAGTTGCTTTGAGAGTAAATCATGATTTTTATTGAGAAAGATCATGATTTAAGTTGTTTTGAGAATAAAGCATAAATGATGTTATTATTGTTGTGTTGTGAAATGATTTCTCATATACACATGAAAGCATGACTGTGAAAGAGTTTTCTCACATAAGGATTTTTAGTATTGAAAGGTTTTTCTCAACACTAACTTTGAATCAAAGATTTAGGAGATATTCTAAAGAAACCTAGTTTGTATTGGCTATTTTATGTTCCTTCCATGAAATATTAGTCAAGTAAAGAATTATGATTATTCCATGGGATTTATGTGTAGCACTGAGAGGATATTGAGATGGAAGCTCTCCCGTAGCTAGAGGCTGGTTTTCTAGTAGCAATCTCCTTATATCATACCTATGTGCCACCATAGGATTATTGTCTTAGATAGATAATAATTGTCTTAGATAGACAATAATTGTCTTAGATAGACATTAGGTAGTGGATCCACATAAGCTAGAAGTTAAGGTTCTGGCCTTAGCAAGTAAGGACACCCTTTTTCGGTGCGGGGCAAACACTGGATTCCATGTTATAGCTCACATGGTCTTATATGATGGTTAAGTCTAATTTCCACACTAATGATATGATGATCTAAGATTACTTAAAGAAGTATTTCCCAAGAGTTAAAAATATAATTTTACATGCATTTGACCATGACTATTATGATGTTTTCTAACTCCTTTATTATGGTTTTAACTTGGTCTTTGCATGAGCATGGAAATGTCCTTTTTAGCATGATTTATATCTCTATGCTTTTCTATTATACTTGGTACATCTTTGTACTAACACATACTCTTACTTACATTCTTATACAAATGTAGGGTCTGACGCTCCAAGTTCGCATCCCCATGGCTAGGAGTCACCTTGATTATACTTAGTAGTGGTGAGTCCTCATGTTTCGAGGATTGAACCCTTTATTGTTTCCAGTCTTTACTTTTTAGATATTGTACGTTATGTCAGGGTTACACCCCTGTCACTCTTGATTTAATAGATGGCTATTGAGACCATTTGAACTTCTGCTTCATTTTTGACAACTCTTTTATGATATAAATTGTCTTTTAAATCTCTTGATTTTCTTATAATCTTGTTTATGCATGCTAAGTGGCTTGTGTAGGGCTTCTTAGGGTCCTATACGCCATGTTACACCTAGGGTTTACCTTGGGTCATCCATGTTCTTATTTTAAGATTTCCTTTCAGGTTTTGATTGTATCAATGAGTTCATATTTGAGTTTTTATATATTTGTTAAATTCGAAGGGTGATTAATGACATAGTTGGATAGTTTGCATGGATCCAAAAAGGATATAAGAGTTATTTAAGTGATTGAATGGAGTTTAGTTGTTTTAAAAATTTTGAGTTGACCATTAGCAGTATTGATTAAGATGATGTCGACTCAGACAATTTGCATGGATCTTAAGGGATATAAAAGTGATTGGATGGACTTTAGTTGTTTTTAAAGAAATATGAATCAAGATTATCTCGAATCGGGAATTTGATGATTTCAAAATAATTAAAATATTTGTTATTAGCTATTTGAACTTTTGATTTATGTTTGAGAGCTTTTGAATGAGTTTTAGGTTTATTCTTAGGGCTGGTGTAGTAGCACATGCGCTATGATTTTCCCACCCAAGAGGGTGTTTCACAGTAGAAGTCCTGATTCTATGAGTTTGGGTGGCCTCAGTCTATGCTCCACTTACGAGGTTTCCCCGTGTATGTGATTCTAATTCTAGTGTAGTGTTACTCCTACAAAGTAAGAATTGTACATGTTTTCCGCATCTGTGAAGGATTTTTCACACCATTGTTATTATTATTGTAAAGTCGTCATGGGTTATATGACCCACTAATGTGCACGTTTTCCTCTTCGGCGAGCCCACAACTATGACTAAATTTCAGCTTTTGGATGATGACTAGGAGTGAATAAAATATTTTTCCTATTATGAGTTCATTGTTCAAAGTTGATGTTGGGAGTTTAAGAGATCAATTTTAGGCAATTTCAAAGGAATTTTGCTCGATCTAATCATAGGATATACTAACCTCGTGTTTGGTTTCTTTCTCTTCTAATTACTCATTTATTTTATGATTTAATCCCTATATTTGTTGGAATTATGGGGGGGGGGGGGATTCCTATGTTGTAGAATTGATAACTCTTCAATTTGGAAGTGAAATAGTCACAAGACTTTAATGATTTTTGGGGTATAAGCTTCCGACGTTTTGGGTAACCTGATTTTGATTTTTTAAAAATGTTTTTACCTTGTAGGCTCGGGATTGATTCCTTAGGCACGAACTAGAAGTATAAAAATATGAGTATCTATAGATTCATATGGTTATGTATCTTACATATCTCACCATATTGGAATCATCCAGAGGTATTTTGAAAGGACAAGTCCATAATTTGACTATTTGATTAGGGAATGTATTGAGTTTCTCCACTCTTACATAGTATTAGAATTATTTGATTGTTGGTTTAAGGGATAATGGGTAATGAAGGTCCTGTATAAATGAGATGATGAACATTTATGTGAGTGCCAATATCATGTTATAGGTATAATAATGGATATCTAATTTTTTGATGACTTTGTGATATGTGAGCATGATTTGTGATAAAATTGGTTTATTTACAACTTATATAGTTCACTAGGTTGATATTTTACCTCCTTACTCTCATTAATAGATTCTCATTTTGGTTGCTACTTTTGAAAATTAGTATTCAATATTCGGTATTAAATTTGGTATGATATTCATGCACAAAAATAACAATTAATTGAAAAGATAAGGTGAGGTTAGCTGATTGCAAATTCCTATATAATATACTGATTCATGTGTTAAAACGATATTCTTATTGGTATGTGGCATATAATACATTTACTTTGGGCATCGAAATTGTACGCTTAATTATCATTAATTAGTATTAGAGTTGCACAATTGCACATCATTTATATGAATTGGAGTTATAAATATTCGTATTATTATACATGGATTGGAGTCCTACATCTATTCAGTATATATATGTATCTATCTTATTTGATGCTATGAAACTATGTGGCAATGCTTTAAGAAGGATGAGAAATAGGGGACGAGCCACACGATATATGGTAGATTTGAGAAATAGGGGACAAGCCACACGATCTGTGACATATTCTATATTGAAGGTTTGGGCCACACAGTTTGTGGCAAGTGCACAGATAGATATGTTCCTCATGGGTCCTGAACTAAGAGACAATGGATGTGCATCATTGGGACATACATGTATCACTTTATATGACATTGCACTACATTGCATTGAACTTCATTTAATTCTCATCCGTTCTGATTATTGATAAGTTATTATGGTTATGGACTTGTGAAATATATGGATGATTGACGACGTGTGTTGAGGTGCAAGTTAGGATGCTCTATTTTTGTTCTGTTGTATTTGGGTGAAAATTGTTAGGTTGGGCAAATTTTCTATTGCAGATTGTAGTTGTGGAGGTTCACTTGTTGTGGTTGGAGTACTTGTGCTCTTTATTAATTCACTTAGGATTGTTAGGTTTGCTTGCTGAGTATTGTTGTTATTTGGTACTCACTCCCTCTCTTCTACACTTTTGTATGTTACAAGTCCGAATCATCATCTACGTCCAAGGCTTGTTGTGGAGGGTTAATAATTTTTTTATGGAGAGTTGTGAGGTAGTTGCTTGTCATCTTGGCGGAAACCTCTTACTATTTTATTATGTTCTTGTTCTGTTCTAGAAATAATGACATTAAGACTTGTATATTTCTTTCAAATCTGTTAGGGGTTTGTACACGTGACAATCGGGGTTTGGGCTTCTAATTGAGTTATGTAGTGTTATCCATATTGTTGAAATTGTGTTAGTCTTTTATCCTTATATACTTCCGCATTTATCCATCATGTTGGTTTTTAGGCTGACTTGTCTTGATGAAATAAGACAAGTGCCATCATGCTCATTTTTTTGGGTTGTGACAGGAAAAATTCCTAAATGCCATTAAGCAACTGTTGGGTTAGGTTCTTTTCCCTTCCTATTTAGATAAATACAATTCTTATTTGAACCAATCCACTTTTTTCCATAAGCTCAATGTTATGTGGCATATATAAGGCTTATTTAGGCCATATTTCTAGACATACAACAGAGAAAAAAATCAAGAGAGAGCCGTTTTAGAGATTGAGAGAAACAGAGAAAATAATCGTTTTGCTTCAGGAGATTTCTGCTTAGGTAGTCCTCTTTAAACATAGTTTGCTGCTTCATTAACCGTTAGATCGTTCTCACATTTAAACTAGGAGTTCTCAGTATCTGGTTCTTGCATTTCAATGGTGGAGATCAGATTTGGTTTTTGTAGCTTCTGTATTTGGGGTGTGAACAACAACTCATTTTGGGTGAATTCTCTCCTTCAATTCTCTTATTTTGGTGCAATCGTGTTTCATTGTTGCTTATTTTTGGCAATTGTTTTTTGGTCAATTTTGGAGAACAATAGTGTAACTCTTGGTGATTATAGTGGTGCTTTTGGTCCCATGTTCTTTTACTCTTCACATCAAAGGTTTTCCATGAAATATTTGTGTCTTGTGTGATTAGTTTATTATTGTCTTGTTGCGTTTTTGGTTGATACACTTCTTGTCCTTTCTTAGTAGTACTTGATTTAGTTTGTCTTCTCTTGGTTTAAATTGAAAGGGAAAGTTTAGACTTGGTTATTATTCCACAACTATCCTGGCGAGCATTATTTGTTTGTGTTTTGTCTTTTCCAACAAAGTGGTATCAAAGCATTGATTATAGTTGATTATAGATTTGAATAATGGAGGCAAATATGAGAAAGATGTGTTTTTTGAATGGTAGTAACTATCATACTTGGAAATATGAGATGAAAGATCTTCTATTTGTCAAGAAGATGCATTTACCTGTGTTTGCTTCTAATAAACCTCAGTCTATGACTGATGAAGAATGAAAATTTGAGAACGTGTTGTTTATGGCTATATCAGACAATGAGTTGAATATACTGTTAGAAATCACATAGTGAATGAGATACATGCCAAAAATTTATGGGACAAGATCGAGATACTTTATGCTTCGAATACTGGCAATAATAAGTTGTTTCTATTGAAATAATTGATGAACATCAAGTATAAATAGGACACTCCTATTTCTGATAATATTAATAATTTTCAGGGTGTTCTTGACCAGGTGTCCAAAATGAGTGTAAAGTTTGATGAAGAGGTATATGGACTTTGGCTTTCTATTACTCTACCAAACTCTTTTGAAATTCCTTGAGTTTCTTTGACAAATTTTGCTTCTAGTGTTGTTGTAACTCTCTACTATGCAAAGAAAAAGGTCTTGAATGAATAGATGAGATGATGATCTGAAGCCTCATCTTCTTCTGTTTCAAACTTAGATGTTTTGGTTACTGAAGACAAGGGGGATAAGAAAGTTCAGATGTCAAAATAATAGAGATAAAAGTAGAGCCAAGTCAAAGTCTAAATACAAGAATGTTACATGTGACTATTGCCACAAGAATGGTCATATCATGAAATATTTCTACAGGTACAAGAGAGATATGAGACAACAAAAGAAAGATGGCGATAATGAAAATCGTGTTGCTAAGAATGATCTTCTTGTTGGTTGCGGTAAAATTGCCATTCATCTTATTTTTGATGAGTCTAGATGGTTTGTGGATTCTGGTGCTACTTATCATTTCACGCCAAAGAAGGAATATTTTCTTCTTATACTCCAGTTAATTTTGAAATGCTGAAAATAAGAAGTAATTATGAGGTTGCAACTCTTGGCATTGGGATAGTTTGTTTGCAAAGTAACAATGGTTCCAAAGTAGTTCTCAATAATGTCAAGCATTCTCCATATGCTTGCTTGAATTTAATTTATGTGGGATACCTTGCTGATAAGGGTTATGTTAATACCCTTGGTACTGGCCAGTGGAAGCTTACTAGAGGTTTGATGATTGTGGGTCATGGTGACAAGTTGTCTAACTTGTATCTATTTTAGGACTCCATATCTAGAGACTCAGTAAACTTGGTGGAGAATGATACTTTATCAGAGTTATGACATATAAGTCTAAGTCATATGAGCCATAAGGGGATTGATAGTTTTGCTAAGAAAAAAATGGTTTCTAGGGGAAACAAGCAAAGTTGAAGAAGAGTGTTCATTGTTGAACTGGTAAATAAAAAAGAGTTTCTTTTTAGAGTTATCCGCCTTCGAGGAAGCTTGATTTTCTGGAGTTGGTACATTTTGATTTGTGTGGTCCTTTTAAGTAAGGTCTCATGATGGTGCACCTTACTTTGCGACTTTTATTGATGATCATTCTCACAAACTACGAGTATTTTCTTTGAAGTCCAATGATCAATTCCTTGATTTGTTCAAGAGTTTTCAGGCCTTTGAGAGACAAATATGGAAGAAATAGAATTGTATCCACTCAAATAATGGTGGTGAATATATTGGTCCTTTTGATAAATATTGCAAAAAGTTGGGTATTCCGCATAAAAAACTCCTCGTTAAAATGGTTTAATAGAGAGGATGAATAGAACTCTAGTTGAGAGGGTTAGATGTATACTTTCGGATGCTAAGCTGCCATATTCTTTTTGGGTAGAAACACTTAATACTGCTGCTTATGTTATCAATTTATCTCCTATTGTTGCTTTGGATGGTGATGTCCCTGACAGAGTTTGGTTCATAAGAAAGTTCTTTATGATCATCTTAGAGTCTTTTGGTGTAAATTCTTTGTACTTCCCAAGGATGAAAGGTCAAAATTGGATGTTAAAACGAGGTAGTGTATCTTCATTGGTCATGATCTTGATGAATTTGTCTATCATTTTTATATCTAGTTGAGAAAAAAACTTGTTATAAGCCGTGATGTTGTGTTCTTCGAACACCAAACAATTAAAGATTGACCAGATTGAGAAAGTTGATTCTCAGAGTAGTGAGAGCTTAGTTTATGTTGATCAAGTTCCTTTCACTATTTCACCTGAAGAAAATCTTCATAATAATGAAAATCAAGTTGTTAATGAAGATGAGCATCATGTTCAAAATGATCAGTATGATGTTGTTGATGCTCCAGTTCAAGATGATGTGATTGACCCGCAATCAATTATTGATACTTTATATGATTCTCTCAGACGTTCTGCTAGAGAGAGAATTCCTTTATCTCGTTATTCTCTCAATGAGTATGTACTCTTAACTGATGGGGGAGAACCTGAGAGTCTTGATGAGGCCATGAAAAATGAAGAAAAAAAGGTGGTTTGATGCAATGGAAAATGAGATTTAATCCTTACATTGTAATCATACCTTATATTTGGTTATATTACCTAAAGATTGAAACGCTTTGAAAACTAGGTGGATTTTCCGGGTGAAACATGGAGATGGTAATCCCGTTTCACGGTACAAAGCTATAAAAGTTTGAAGAGATTTAAATATTTTCTCCAGTTGTGAAGATGTTATCCATTCGTGTGGTTCTAGGCTTGGCTGCAAGTCTAGATTTAGTGGTTGAGAAAATGGATATTAAACTGCTTTTATCCATGGTGGCATAAATGAAAAAAATTATGTGGAGCAGCCAGAAGGTTTTGAAGTGAAGGGTCAAGAGAATTATGTTTGCAAACTAAAGAAGAGCTTGTATGGTATGAAACAAGCTCCTAGATAGTGGTACATGCATTTTGCTTCGTTTATAAGTCAGCAAGACTTCAAGAAGACTTCTTCAAAACATTGTGTTTTTTGTGAAATTTTTTTGTGATGGTGACTTTATATTGTGCTGCTTTATGTAGATGACATGGTTGTTGTTGGTCATAATACTTGTAGGATTCAGAAGTTGAAGCAAGAGTTGATTAAGTCTTTTGCTATGGAAAAATTAGGACCAACAAGGTAGATTCTTGGCATACATATTGTGTGTGATAGAAAGGCTAAGAAGTTATGGTTATCACGAGAGACGTACATTCAGAAAGTACTTCATAAATTCAGCATGGAAAAAGCTAAGATTATCAGTACACCTTTAGCTATACACTTTAACATGAAATAATGTCCTTCAAGTGATGATGAGAAGGAAGATACGAAGAAAGTTCCTTATGCTTCAGTGTTTGGTAGTTTGATGTATGTGATGGTTTGTACAAGATCATGTATTACTCAAGCTGTTGGTGTTGTTACACGTTTTCTTTCTAATCCGAGAAGATAGATTGGAATGTTGCGAACTGGGTTATGAGATATCTTTGTGGCACTTCTAATCTGAGTTTGTGTTTTTGTATAGGGAATCCTATTCTTTATGGTTATACTGATTCAAACATGGCTGGTGACGTTGATACTCGCAAGTCTACTTCAAGGTACTTGGTTACTTTTGCAGGGGGGTTGTGCCTTGGCAATCTAGATTTTAAAAAATGTGTTGCTCTATCTACTATAGAAGCAGAGCTTATTGCTTTCATTGAAGCTTATAAATAGTTGCTTTAGATGAAGAGATTCTTGGGGGAAATTGGTTGTGCTCAAGAGAGGCATGTGCTTTATTGCGATAGTCAAAGTGTTATACATCTTGTCAATACTTCTACATTTTATGGTCGGTCTAAACACATTGATGTGAGATACTATTAGATTCAATATGTGTTGGATTCTAAGTTGCTTGAGCTTGAAAAAATTCATATAGGTTACAATGGTTCCGGTATAATGACTAAAGATTTTCCAAGAGGGAACTTTGAACATTGTTGCATGATCGCCAACATGGTGGTCTCCTCCACTTAGTTGTGAGGGCGAGAATTGTTGAGTTTTGGGTCCTTTTTCCTTCCTATGTTGATAAATAAAAGTCTTATTTGGATCAACCAACTTTTGTCCGAAGGCCCAATATTATGTGGCACATATAAGGCTTGTTTAGATCTTATTTTCATACACACAAGAGAGAAAATCAAGAGATAGCCATTTTAGAGATTGAGAGAAAGAGAAATATTCTGTTTTGCTTTAGGATATTTCTGCTTAGACAGTCAATATTAAATAAAGTTTGTCTCTTCTTTAACCGTTGGATCGTGCTCAAATTTGACCTAGAAGTGCTCAACATCTTTTTCTTGCATTGCAACAGTGGAGATCAGATTTGCTGTCTATAGCTTCTGATTTTGGGGCGTGAGCAGTCTCTCATTTTTGGGTGGCTTCTTTCCTTTAATTCTCTAGTTTTGGTGCAATCTTGTTTCGTTGTCACTCATTGTTTGGCACTTGTTTTGTGGACAACTATGGAGAACAATATTTTAACTCTTGGTGATTATAGTAGAGATTTTGGTCCCGTGATTTTTACTCTTCACACCAAAGGATTTTTCACATAAATCTTTGTGTCTTGTGAAATTGTTTTATTCTTGTCTTGTTGTTTTTGTTTGACTGATACACTTGCTCTCCATTCTTTGTTGTGCCTGATTTAGTTTGTCTTCTCTTAGTTTCAATTGAAAGGGAAAGTTTAGACTTGGGTATTATTCCCCTGCTATCCTATCGGGCATTCTTTGTTAGTATTGCTGCTCCCAAATGCACACGCAAGTGGACGTGGCCGCTGAAGTAATAAATGGCTCATTTAGAACCAGATTGTCCAACCCAAAGGACTTAAAGATCAATTTATATCTAATTCAACTAATTCCAGAAATTCAAGACAATATTCTCAAGTACTTGTATTGCTATACTACTATTTCAACTTTAAAAGTAGCTAATCACGACAACGTTAATTTCACTATTTTAAACAATAAATGAACAATTCCAAGGCTACATCTTACTTAAGGTTTCATGTATCTCGTCTCATGTATGAATTAATTACGATTATCTAGTTATTGATTTATAGGGTTGATGTTTATGATCATGATTTATCGACCTCTAATCGACTAATCCAATTGACTGTCTAACTACATTGTTGAGCAGGGACATACAAACTCAATTGGAGAGCATGTATATTTAATTTTGTTTTGTAACCAAGGTCGGTGATCGTCTGTATGTCAATCTTAAACACGAATATAAATAATTGGTATGCACACAAAATCAAAGTCTTTGTATTCTTTGGTCTATCTACCTATTCGTCTCTCGAGTTCAATAATAGATAACATATTTATCTCAATGGTGATCAATCATGAAATACTAAAACAAGAATACAAAAGTAATTTATGTGATAACCAAAATTAATTCGTAATAATCGATGTTCAACAATTACCATGTCACGACCAAAATTATTCCTTAGGAGTAACATGACATATAGGACCCGAGAGACCCTACAAAAGCCACTTAGCATACATCATACAAGATAATAGAATTTAAAGAATTCAAAAGACAATCTTATATCATAAGGACTTTGACAAAAGCGGAAGTCTAACGTAAGTCTCAATGTCAACTGATATATCATAAAGAGAGTGATTAGGCCATAACCCATACATCACATACAAAGTCTGAAATTTGTAATATAGAAACCAACAAAAGAGTCTTGGTCCTCGAAACATGAGGACTTACTAATCTTCAACAACTCAAAAGGATCAAATAGCCACGAGTATGGAAGGTAGGAGCGTCAGACCCTACATTAGTGAACCAATGTAGGCACAAGTATGCTTTAGTACATGGAATGAAATAACTATGATAGAAATGCATAAGAGTTGTGAAATCATGCTAAAAGGGACTTTACATGATATGCAATGACCAAGCTAATTCGTAAGATAACATGTTAGAAAACATAAGTCATAATCATGGTCAATGCAAGCTAAACATCTTTAAACACTTGTGAGATACTTTAGAATGTAACCTTAGTTCGTTATTGTGAAGAGTCCACTACTAACTGACATAGACCATGTGAGCGATAACATGGAATCTGGTGCCTATCCCACACTAAAAAGAAATGTCCTTACTTGCCTAGGTAAGAACTATAAAATTGAGCTAAAGTGGATCCACTAGCTATGTCTTTCTAAGGTAAACCTATGGTGCTACTAGAAACCCGACCTCTACTAATGGGAGAGTTCACATCTGAATATCCTCTTTGTGCTAAGTATAAAACCCACAAAATAGTAATTGATCATATTCATTTTATTATCCATGGAAAGACACAATTAAGTAGGCAATCCAAGCTAGAGTTCATTTAGAATAGCTCCTAAATCTTGAATCAACTTAGGTAATAAAACCTTTCAACCCTATGGATTAATACTTTATGTGAGAATGGCCAATAGCCTTTTACAACAACAACACCCATGCTTTACTCTCAAAGCAACCTTAAATCATTTACATCAATTTCATAGAAAGAACATGCATACCTTTATAAATTTATCTTCCATAGTTCATAAGCTTAACCATGTGTTCATAGTATAAAATTCATGGGTCATGCATGGGGTCATGTGATTTCAACTTAAAAACATACAATTACTTCAATACATGCATAAAAGAATAGAAAACAACCAATTGACTCATAATTGAATGGAACCCGTGAAAATTGAATAAAACCCTAACTTGAATTGAGAATCCATCTTTACAAAATTGAAGATTTTAGGAACCCTATCGAGGTGAATACTAACATAACTTGATATTAAAATCCCACAAAGAATGGAGGATTGGAGACTTGAAATTGAACCCTAGCTCATCTTCTTCTTCCTTAGTCTTGAGATATTTTTGGAGAGTGACTTTGTTAGTTGGAGGGAATTTAGGAGAATGAGTTGAAAGTGGGTGATTTAGGGCTTAAAAACAATATATAGGGCTTAGGGTAGAAGGTAAAATGACATAGTTTTGATTTAAAACAATTAGAAAAAAGACCCAAATGCCCCTTAAAAAAACTGTTGACTTGTCCTACGTTTTAGACCTACGGACCATAGAACTTTCTATGGTCCGTACTGGTCAACCATAGACCAAGGACTAGGACCTTAAAAATAACCTATCTTTGACAGAACACTTCTACGGTTCGTAGGTATTTTTATGGTCCGTATCTTTGACCCTCAGAATTTCACTATGTTTGGGACTCACCTGCGAGACCTATCTACAACTCGTAGAAGGAATGATGGACCGTTCTGGTAAACCGTAAAAAAGGTACTAGGACTTGATTTTAGAAAAAAATATTTTCCCATTTCCTACGGTTGCCATCTATGGGCCGTAGAATCTTCCATGGTCCGTATATGGGACCCATAGATACATCCTGCAACCTAAATTTTTTATTTTTCCTTCTTTTCCAAATCCGAGGTGTTACAATATCTCTCCCTTGAGAACATTTGTCCTCGAATGGAACTCAAGGCATCATATAGAGGGTAGGAAAAATATCTAATAGCCCAACATGATTGCAACTAACTCAAAATGCACAATATCAAGGAGGAACATTAACTACAAGCTCAAACATACTTAAAACATCATTTCATAAGGAATACATGCAAACCTTACACCAATGCACATAATCATGGAGAAATCAATCAAGTTAACTCATTTTCTCAATATCAAGTTTTCATAAACATGCATGCATGAAGAAACATGAGAACTACTAAGACACATGAGACCAAGAAGGATGAACCATGAGGAACTAAATACCTTTAGCTAGAATAGGATCGAAGGGAAATAGATGGGGATAACGAGACATCATATCAGCCTCGGCCTCCCAAGTAGCATCCTCAGCCCTTTGATTCATCCACAACACTTTTACAGATGTAACTTCCTTATTCCTCAACTTCTTGACTTGTCGGTCTAAAATCTCAATCAGAACCTCTTCATAAGAAAGTCTCTCTATTATACCAAGACTCATTAATGATACTACGGATGTTTGATTGCCAACACATTTCTTCAACAAAGAGACATGGAATACTGGATATACCGATACTAAGTCGTTAGGCAAATCAAGTTCATAAGAAACTTTATCAATACACTTCAAAATCTAATATGGCCCACATAACGGGGACTAAGCCTCCCTTTCTTCCCAAATCTCATCACACTCTTCATGGGTGAAATCTTCAAATAGACCTAATCGTCCACATTAAATTCAAAATCTCTTTTTCAAACATCGGTATAAGACTTGTATCTACATTGAGCCATTTTAAACCTTTATCTTATAAGCTAAACATTCTCCGTAGCCTCATCTACCATTTTGGGACCTATCAATGCAACCTCACCAAATTCAAACCAACCCATTTTCACTCATATTGTAATCCTTAAGCAACTTAAGCCACCTCTTATGGTGAAAATTTAGATCCTTTTTCTTGAACACATATTGCAAACTCTTGTGGTTGGTAAAGACATCAACATGAACACCATATAGGTAATGCCCCTAAATATTTAAGGCAAAAACACCGCCACTAGTTCCAAATCATGGGCATGACAGTTCTTTTCATGAACTTTAAGTTGTCGGGAAGCATAAGCAATAACTATCATTTTGCATAAGGACACACCCTCAATTGGTGATAACCCGACTGAAGTTCAATCTTAGGGAAGTAACTTGTTCCTTGGAGTTGATCAAACAAATCATTTATCCTTGGAAGAGGATAATTATTCTTAATGGTAACCTTGTTTAATTGTCGGTAATGCATACGCATGCAAAGTGAACCATCTTTCTTTCGAACAAACAAAACTGGAGCACTCCATGGAGAGATACTCGGTTGGATGAAACAATTAATCCAACATATCCTTCAATTTTTCTTTCAATTCCTTAAGTTTTGCCGCAGCTATATGGTAATGAGAAATAAAGATAGGTTGCGTATCTGGGAGAATGTCAATACCGAAGTCTATTTCCCTTTTGGGAGGAACACCAGTAGTTATTGAGAAACATTTCCAGAAACTCATTTACAATGGGGACCGACTCAAGAGTAGGGGTTTCAACGTCTATATCCCTTGCCCAAACAAGATAATATATGCAATCCTTAGAGATCATTCTCCTAGCTTTAAGACAAGAAAAAAACTGACCCTTAGGCATAGATTTTCCCCCTTTCCACTCTATGATGGGCTCATTTGGAAACTGAAATTTGACTACTCGGGTTCTATAATCTTTTTTGCTTAGGAGCATTTGAACCCAAACCACTAGGCGGATCTTGCCTACCTTCTCTTCCCTTAGTAGTAAGTGGTGAACAATACCTTATATTGTGATAACTCTTACCACATCCAAATCAACAATCCGTACCGGCTAAGCATTCTTCCACGTATAGCACAAGTAGACAATGAAGATCCTCCACCATTTCCTCCTTGAGGCTTAGGGTTGACACCTTATCTTTGTTGAATTTAGGAATCGGAGCATTAGAGGAACCTTGACCGGAGTACATTTTTTGGAACTTAGAATGACTATTTTCTTCGGACCGTGAATTTGAAAAGTCACTATCACTGGTTTTTTCCCTTTTTGCCTCCCTAGACCTTTTCTAAAGCTTTTCCTCTCCAATTTGTTGAGAACTCACCATTAGATGAGAAATGTACATTTCATTTATGAGCATAGTGGTATGACATTATATAACCACCATCTCGGACACTCCCAAAACAAACTTGCTCATCCTTGTCATGGGATCCGCAACCATAGTAGGAGCATATCTAGACACTTTCCTGAACTTCAAGGCATACTCCTTCACACACATATTTCCTTGACGAAGATTGATGAATTTAAGTAGCTTTGCCTCCCTCATCTCAAGGGTAAAAACTTATCAAGGAAAGCAACCTTAAACTTTTCACAATCAAGAAGATCCGCATCAACCACCCTCTCTTCCTTGCATTGGTTTAAAAAAAAATTGAGGGAACACCCTTAAGTTGATTAGCGACCAATTTTGCCTTTCCCATCGGCGTCACTCCCATGATCATCAACATCCTGTATACCTAATCAATGTACTCTTTAGGATCTCCTCAACCTTGGAACCATAAAAATCTGGGGGATTCATTCTAATGAAGTATCTCACTCTAGTTGCCGCTATACCTACATTTGGGTTCACAGATACCACTGCCTCCCAATTGGTTTGAGCCGTCATAGTTTGAGCTAACACTCGAAAAGTAGCCCGAAACTTCACATTATTCATTTGTTTGGCCAAAGGGTTAGTTGAAAATTGAGGAGCATCTCGTTCCATATTCTCAATCGTATTCCTCCTAACGTAAGCCTTCGAGGGGTCATATCCTGAAAAAAGATTGGATAAGGATTATGAGAGAAACATATAGAGTTATACTCTACCGCATGACTTTATAATGATGAAAGAAGTGGAATTTCCTACACATCTTATAGCCTCCTATTCATAAATGTGGTGCGCTTTACACTCATGAACAATAATCTACTCGACATGCCTTATGAGACATCTTAGGACCTTTCTAAACCATGTGCTCTAAATACCAAGTTTGTCACGATGCAAAGTATAACCTAGGTGTAGCATGGTGTATAGGAACCCGAGAGGCTCTACATAAGTAACTTAGCATACATCATACAAGATAATAGAATTTACAGATTTCGAAATATGGTCTTATATCATAAGGAGTTTGACAAAAGCGGAAACATAAGTCTCAAAGCCGTCTAATACATCATAAAGAGAGTGATTAGGCCGTAAACCATACATCACATACAAAGTCTGAAAATGGTAATACAGAAAGAAATAAAAGAGTCTTGGTCCTCGGAACATAATTACTAACCAATCTTCAACAGTAAAAAAGGATCAACTAGCAATAAGTATGGAAGGTAGGAACGTCAGACCCTACATTAGTGAAACAATGTAGACACAAGTATGCATTAGTACATGGAATATAATAAGTATGATAACAGTGCATAAGAGTTATGAAATCATGCTAAAAGGGATTTTACATGACATGCATTGACCAATATAATTAATCGGATAACATGTTAGAAAATATCTTTAAAACACTTGTGAGATACTTTAGAAAGTAACCTTAGATCGTTATTGTGGGAAGTTTGCCATTAACCTACATAGACCATGTGATCTATAACATGAAGTTTGATGTCTATCCCACACCGAGAAGATATGTCCTTACTTACGAAGATAAGAACTATAAACTTGAGCTAAAGTAGATTAACTAGCTATGTATTTCTAAGGCAAACCTATGGTGGAATATAATTTTGGGATAGAGAGATTGATATTACAAACCCATCCTATACTAATGTGAGAGTTACCATCTCAATATCCTCTCGGTGCTAAGCATAAAATCCATGGAATAGTCATTAATCATATACATCTTATTATCCATGGAAAAACACAATTAAGTAGCCAATCCAAGATAGAGTTCATTTAGAATAGCTCTTAAATCTTGATTCAACTTAGGTGAGAAAACCTTTCAACCCTATGAATCTTTTATGTGAGAATAACCTTTCACAACAACAACATCAATTCTTTATTCTAAAAAGCAACCTTAAATCATTTACATCATTTTCATAGAAAGAACATGTATTCCTTCATAAATTGATCCTCCATAGTTCATAAGCTTAATCATGTGCTCCTAGTCTAAAATTCATGGGTCATGCATGGGTTAATGTGATTTCAAATTAAAAACGTACAATTACTTCAATCCACGTATAAAAGAATAGAAAACAATCAATTGAATCATAACTGAAAGGAACCCATGAAAATTGAATAAAACCCTAACTTGAAGTGAGAATCTATCTTTACAAAATTGAAGATTTTAGGATCCCTATGGAGGAAAGAACACCATCGGTGAATACTAACATACCTTGACGTTAAAAACCCAAAAAGAATGGAGGATTGGAGATTTGATATTGAACCTTAGATCCTCTTCTTCTTCCTTAGTCTTGAGAGTATTTTGGAGAATGACTTTGGTGAGTTTTAGGGAATTTAGGAGAATGAGTTGAAAGTAGGTAATTTCCGGCTTAAAAACGTTATATAGGGTTTAGGGTAAAAGGTAAAATGGCATAGTTTTAATTTAAAACAATTAGGAAACCAAAAGCCCCTTAAAAATAATTGTCGACTCGACCTATGGTTTAGACCTACATATCATAGAACTTTCTATTATCCATACTGGTCAACCGTAGACCAAGTACTGGGACCTTAAAAATCACCTATCTTTAATAGAACACTTCTACGGTTTGTAGGTCTTTCTACAGTTCGTAGAAACCAACTGTGACCCTTAAAATTTCACTAAGTCTGGTTCTCACCTACGAGACCTATCTACGACTCGTACAAGAAATGGTAGATTGTCCTGGTGAGCCGTTACAAAGGTATTGAGACTTGATTTTAGAAAAAATATTTTTCCACTTCCTACGGTTGACATCTATGGCTCATGGAAGCTTCTACGATTCATAGATGGGACCTGTAGACACAACCTGCAATCCAAATAAATTATTTTTCTTTTTTTTTTTCAAATTTGAAGTGTTACATACCTATAGCTACAGTCCCACAACAAAGACATTTAGCAACTCATAATAATCAAGAACAAATACAATAATTTTCATGAAATTCAAAATTAAAGAAAAAGTAGAAGATTGAAACCTAGGGTCCTATTTATAGAGTTTAGAAAAATAATTCCTACTCCTAGTCGCCTTTGGAAACCTAAAAAGACCAAAATTTTGCTGGAATGGTTAGGGGAAAGGCACCAATATCGCGCTAATATGGATATGGGCACATTCAGGACTAGCGCCCTGCACCACCAGTGTGGTAAAAACTGTTCTCAATTGTTTCTTCCTAGGCGCGGCGCACCAGCCTCCCTCCAGTTGAGTTTTTTCTTCGTCCTTGTTTCCTTTGCTTCTGTTCCAAGCATACCTCTTTAGGAACCCTGCATATAGCTAATTATGTAGGTTAGTGTTCAATCATCACAATAATTATCCAAATATATCAATTACAATTGAGAATTCTCTCAAAACGTAAGATAAATGCGGGAACTTGTAGAACTTGAGAATATAAATATGCCTAAGATCACCACACTACACTTGAACCTTTTTTCGTACTGAAACAATCTCTAAACATCATTACCACCATTGGACTTATCTACATGCATTAAAATTAACCACATATATTTAGTCAAGCTTTTGTTGTCCACACTTTATTTAATCAATCAACAAATTAGTTCACCACGTTAGTATACCAATCGATACAACAAAACCCCTATGAATAACTCATCCCTAATTTTTCCGAGCCAATGTAACCATATAAGAACATACCAACATGAAATACACCCAAATGTTTGTCATGAATTCCATCATTATTTTTTGGTATAGCTTTTCAATTATACAACATGTTCACGCTTCTTAATTTCTAAAAGGCCTATTTTTAAAAAATCAAGCTCTCATGCTCACAAAAGATGCTCTTGCATAGTACAACTTACCATAGGCTTTCCCTTAGTGTGCTCTAACTTTCACAATCCGTGGAATCAAGAGAACTTAACTTGATTGTAATGTCGGCTTTGAGATAGGAAGGGTGCATTTAGGATATGATAAGTGACTGCTCCTCCTTAATGCAGTTGTTTTATTATTCGGATATCTTAGACCACTTCTCTCTTCTTTGGTGCATACTTCTTAACCACCCTTCGTTCACCTTTCAAAGCTTGCCCTTAACATACTTAAGCACTTGTTAAAATAATTTCATTATTCAAGCTTGTTTTTTTTTTTTTTTTTATAAAGCATAACAAGTGCTATTTACTAATGGATACTAGGCTGAAATCTGGATTGATTGGCAATTTATGAGAGACAATGTTTGTACTCAGCCCTGACATATCCTTATAAGTACATACAAATACGTCGATGTATTCTCTAAGCAAACGAACCAGGTCCCATCTTTGAGCTTCAATGGATATTGATTCTCATTTCTTTGACACATTCTTCATCTCCTAAATTTACGATCTTAGTTTCTTCGAGATTTGTCTTGTGCTAGTTCTCAAATTGTCTAAGCTCCTCGGCAACATGCTTAGGCATTGCAGTCTTTTCTTCATAGTCCTCGCATTCACCATCATCTACCTCATATTTTTCATTCAGCAAGTGGCATGACATGATATTGGCATGTTTTAAATTACTATTAATGAAATTATAAACAAACAAAATTAGATAAGTAGGATATAAACAAATAAGTAAATAAACATTTTTTTATAAGAGGGGCGTTTTTATTTAAATTGAAAATGAGCACAAACTTTGGCCATGACCAAGGGTCATCCAACTGTAACGACCCGAGAGCACCCCCTAGTCGTTACTGGCGTATTCGACCTCTCGGATGTCTTATACAAGCCCTTAGCATTCGTCATAGCATTTATCATAGAAAAATAGCGGAAAATTTAAAACTTTTTCATAATATAACACAAGACATAAAAGTCACCTCATTAAACCTTTAATAGAAAATTGAAGTACTACGTCTCAAGGTAGCCATCTTAAAATATGTTTACAACACAAGAGGGACACAACCCTTACAATACAAAAGAAACTACTATCTAGTACATAGAACTTAAGGAAACTCTTTAACATATAGGTCCTTGAATCTTTAAGGACACACCCTAACTTGGGAATAGTAAGCCAAGCTCATCACTTCTAGGAAAGGCCCTTTAGTCACCATCACCTACACTTGGTGTAAAAAGATGAAGAAGAATGGTGTTAGTACAAGAATGCACTAAGTATGATAACCATGCAAAACATGCTTTTAAAAGGACATTTAGTTGAAAACTATGCATCATTCCTTTTTAGAGAAACTTCAAGAACATTTAGTACAATATAAACCACATACATTATCATACACATGGAAACCATTCATAATAGCACATAGAGCCACTTATAACATTTTAGGCACTTTCAATGCATACAATGCATTACCTAAGGTGAACTTACATATAGCCTTCATCAATCCAACCACATATATTCATAGATTCATAGAGTCATAAGTACACCATAAGACATTGTCTTCACATAGGAACCATCACCTAAGACAACCCCCAAGTAACACTAGTGCAATGTGCAAGTAGCATCCCATAATACTACTCACACCAAGTGTTCCTAGGAAGCCACCATAGACTAGGCACATCATATTCAATAAGTCATAACATCTTCATTTAACATTAGACATAAGACCAACATACTTCATAACATCATATAAGGACTCATTCCGTTACTACATACTAGCCATAAGAAGGCAACTCAAGTCTTAAAACAATAACAAGGAAAATGGAAAAGACTCTTCGGAATACTAATATCTATAAAGCCTCTAAATAAAATGATGGAAGACGGAACAAGACCCACCACATCCTACCAAACAGAAAAGTAATTGTGGAACCCTCCATAAGCAAGGAGGTTCACCAAAGCTAAGTGCAACTGTAGGTTGTATCAACGGAGCGCCTGTTCATGACCCTGAACACATGTATTTACATCATAAAATGATGCAGGCCGAATAGCATCAGTACATTGAATGTACGAGCATGGAAGGGGAAAACTAAAACATATATATATATATATCTTGAACTGATAGGAAGGGAAGACATACTTACCTCGTGACAACTCAACTCAACTCAACTCAAGAATACTCAACTGAACATGAAATCAATGATAATAAGATGCAATAAATAAGCTTTGTAAACAGTAGACAAGAACTCAAAATGTATAAAAATACAATAACAAACTTTTTACTCTTATTTGGGAGATTCTCTAATCGACAAACATCACTATGAGCTACGTGATGATACAACATCTCACCCATGCTTCCAAAATTGTCCTATACCTTGCTGGGGTATTGAACATTCTCAACTAAGTAGATACACTAAGCTCTGCCAGAAGGTACTTAGGATTCATCTAAAAAGTATGATCATGTACCCATGTTGGCATACATGGTTTATGAGGAATGTGAGTTGTCTGAACTCATCCCCATATCGGTGCTCAATACTACTCTCAATAATATATACCTCATGCTCATATGTTGAAAACATAACTCTTCCTCTAGTTTGAGTTAATTTCTCAAACTACCCTCTTAAAAGAGGTAACTACTCTTGAAATATCTTTGAACTCATAACTCATTTAGAAATAAAAGTTTCTCTTTTATGAAAATAATTTTCTCTTTATTCATGCAAAAATGAAAATATATTGGGAAATACATAGTTCCCTTATACTCTTCCTCAAACTACTCTTTAGTTCCTAAAAACTCAGTTTAAAAATCAAGTGTTGGCTTTAAAAAGCTTCTCAAAATTTATAACTCAATTCATAGGGTTCATGCAGAATTATGGGCATGAAAAACTCAACTCGGGGATCTTAATAGCAATATGGAAACTCAATACTCAAAACTCAAGAACTTCAAGAACTCAAGAACTCATAACGAAAGGATCTATTCCATCATCTCTAAACAAGTCTACATTCATTTTACTCTAATGCTCGGGAAAAGCTTATCTCATGACTACCGAACTCTCTATAAGAAGGTACTAAGACCTCTTTCTAGGGTGCTTCTCTTAACCTCTTCTCATTGGCTTCTAAGATGCTTCATCCAACTCTATTAAGGAATCTCATATGACTACATACAATCTCGGGTACACCTCTTAATACTCTTGTTACTCAATGACTTAGCTGTACTATATTACTCTCATAAAAATTTAGGATCCCACACTCTTACTACTCTCATTTAATGCAACTAACATTTTGATTCTCTTTACTACTCTATGTCAAACCTACCAAATCAGATCTAAAAACTAATATCATCACCCTCAAGTTGCTATCCTTTTGATCACGACAAACTTCTCAAACTCAAGTTTGATGTCTATTACTAAACACAATTGTCATCTGAATCCATGACATACTATACTAACTTATGAATACGAGATAAAATTAAAAAAACACTCGCCCATTAAGACCTCCTAACAACTAGGAAATCTTTAGCTCTCTGTCTACCTACCTACATATTACCTTCAACTTCCATTTCACAACTAAAGTACTATTTACTCATGTATTATGTATTATCTCCTAATTAGTTCTATTATTCTCTGAATACCATGGAGTCCTCCCTTCAAAAATCATAATCCTAGCTTTGGTCTATAACCTCATGAATACTTTGCTCTCTTATTCAACACATATATTTAGTCTTCTCTAAAACGATGGCACATCAAAATAAACTCTATTCTAGTTAAAATTTCCTCTAACTTATCCTGACTAGTTACTATCCCTCTACCTTCTATCACAAACTCTCTACAACATTATTATTCCTTAGTCTACTCATAAAGTAACTCATCATTTATAAGTGATTGCACGCATGATTGCAACAACATAATATGCCCCATCAATTTCTCCTTTTCATAGATTACTATACCTTCGCATGTTTTCCTCTAACTCTGGGAATTTTTACTACCACTACTTTTAACGTCATAACTCATACTATTCTTTAAGGTGAAAACGCTACCCAAGCTCTACAACACACTTTATCATAAGGACCTCATCCAAAACAAGGTTTAGACAAGAGAGTACATCTCACTTTTAGCTCAAACAAACGATTCATATGAATATGAATGCATTCTTTTGAATCTCAATAGTTAAACTCACTCACATGCTTCTCTCAATCCCCTCTCCAGTGTCTTGACTTTCTCAAGTTTTTTGTTGAGTTTCATCGATAAGGATCTTACTTTCCTTTTCAACCACCTTGAGTATGACGAGTAGTCGAATGGATAGGAGAAAAGCACGGGTTAGAATAAACTCCTTATGACACAGTTCTATTACACAATTTAGAGTATGAAAGAAGGGAAACTTTTCTTAAATGTATGTAGTCCCTCATTTATAGAAGTTGGGCCCTCACAACCATAAATAAGATCCTACTGACACGGCTACATAGACACCCTAGGACACTTGAACTCTATGCTATGATACCAAGTTTGTGATGCCTCGAGCCTACACCGTGGATGTGACCGGCACTCGAGAGCCATCATTAGTCTCCAAGCAAACCCTTGGCCTACTCAATACTCAGCAGAAGACTTAATCAACAACATAGGGACTCAAATGTGAAGATTAAATCAAATGTCTCAAAATAAATAACTTGGAATATTTAAAATATTCAACTAGCCATAAGAAGGGAACTCAAGCCTTAAAAGATTAATAAGGAAAATGGAAAAGACTCCTCGAAGTACTACTGTCTATGAAGCCTCTAAATATGATAATGGAAGTTGGGACAAGACCCACAACATCCTAACAAACTTAAAAGTAAATGTGGAACCCTCCAGAAGCATGGAGGCTCACCAAAGCTAACTGAAACTGCAAGTGGTATCAACGGAGCGCCTATTGATAACCCAGACCACCTATATCTCCATCATAAAATGATGCAGGCCGGATGGCTTCAGTACATTGATTGTACTAGCATGTAAGTGAAAAATTGAAACATACATAGTTAGCTTGATCTGATAGGAAGGGAAGACATACTTACCTCGTCAAAACTCAACTCAACTCAAGAATACTCAATATAACTCAACAATACTACTCCTCTCAAGAACACTTATTTCATAGAGTTCATGCGAAATTCTGGGCATGAACGACTCGACTCAAGGATCTCAATGACAATATAAAACTCATGGGTACAAATCTTATCATTCACATACTTACTTCCTCAAAACTTAGTTAAATACTATAGTTGATTTCAAAAGAATTCTCAGTTTGACTTAAGGACCGTCATGAACTTTCCTCATAAAGTTACTTCAATTTGAATTATAATTTAAGAGATATGATTAGGATATGTATAGGATCTCTCATTATTAATGGAGTTTTAGATAGTTAGAAATAAAAAGAGAGCGGAGACAGGATTTAAAACAACATAGACAGAAAGAAAGACGGAAGAGAAACGGGGGCAGGCGACCCTGGCCTAAACTTGTGAAGGCAATTCATGGTGCACTGTAGGTGCACTGCCTCAACCCGTCTAGCACTATGGGGGGGGGGGGTTCCCCATCCCCTCTGGTGCTGTGGGGGCCCGTTTCCCCAGCCCGAGCCCAAAAACCCGACGGACTTTCTAATTCAATTTCCAGCCCTATCTCCTCTAGAATAGAATGATTTCCTCAAAATTCTCCTATATTTAGAAACAAAAAACCATTCCAATGAAAATCCACACAAAACTCTATCAAGAACCGCAATCATTCGCAAGACCCTCACCTCAAGAACTCAACAAGACTCCATTGTTAAAGAATGAAGCAAAATCCTCAAAAACTCCTCAAGAGTTCAATAATTCAACTTCAAGAACAAATACATGGAAAAACTTTATATGATTGGTGTGAGGGTGAACAAACCCAACACTATGAAAGCTTACATACCTTGAAAGGAATATAGTTCTTGTCGAAAATCCTTGAAACTCGATGATCGCTTGAAACTATATTCTTTTTCTCCACTTCAACTTTGCCCTAATATTCTAAACGCTTTTGGAATGTTTAGAACTGACTTAGTATGTTAGAACCCTTAACTTGGGTGGTTAAAACGTCTTAGGCTAGTGGGGTAGGGAAAAGAACAAAATACCCCTCCTTAAAATGGATGAAAAATGCCTAAATTAGAGAGGCTACACTCAAATGAACATAACTTCGTCATCCAAACTCGGAATTTAGCAAACTTGGCAGCATTGGAAAGAGAATTTGAAGGCTTTCAATTTGATACCTCATGGGCTACCTAACTCATTATGTGCTAAAAGTTATATTCGTTTGAAGTTGAACAAAGAATAATCTCATAGATAAATTCAATTGGAAGGAAAGTTTCCAAGTCAACTTTATGATCTGGAATTTTAGTGACCTTAACATCTAAGAGAATTTTGGATCACGTGGCACAAATCTTATTCACCATAAATAATGACTAGAGTATCAACTTACAAAGTTTTGGGATCTTACAATATTTCTCCCTTGGGATCATTCGTCCTCGAATGATGACTGGTCTGAGAATTGAAGGGGTTACCCTTACTATATTCAAGCCTTAATCAAAATCACAAAGTACTTAACATAGGGTGATTATTCTGATCTAAATCACAAGATTCATGTTATATACCTCTATAGGGAATCTCATCCCAAGAACAATACTCCTTACCACTACATTCAGCTAACCTTGAGCTCATATCACGAAATACCTAATGTATCACACATTGTCCACATGTTACCAACACCACATTCAAGCCTAGTACTATAACCACTCCATAGACTCCTACTAACCACTCCTTATAAGAATTCTTCATTCTCTCATCACTTCTACCAACATAATTTTCATGCATTATTACCGGGAACTGCCTTATTACTCATACCTTATCTTCTTCTCCCTCCACATTTAAAACCTTAGATTGAATAAACATACCAGCACTATCACAATAAGAAAATAGCAATCTTTTTCTCTATCATCACATCACTATTACCAACAACACCACTCTTAACTAAAAAGGATCACTGAGAGATCTTTAGGCGAAAGATCATAAGCACAATTCATTCGAGATATCTAAATATGCATGACATAACATTATGATGCTAGCCATAGAAAGTAAATCATGAATTTGTGAGACTGAATATACTGTGAGCCATGATTGCTTATATGAATAGGTTCATAGCATGAGACTGATATTTATAACTTTATGGAGTAAGAAAGAGATCAATGGGCTAAAGTCTTTTCCCCTCATTCTGGAAAATGGGCATATATATGAATCTCTCTGAAGTGTATGAACATATGTCATACACACAATTCTGATATTAGGAATATCAACAAGATGTTGTAATAACTAATCTTCTAGGAATACGCTACAGTATGAATGGATTGATGTAAGTCTAAAACTCATTCGGAAAACATCACCATCTCATCCACAACACTTTACTTGGTTTCTTATCTCATCATCTCCCCCTTAGGTTTATATCTGACACTTGAAAGTTATGGATCTATTCCATCATCTCTAAACTAGTTTACATTCCCTTTAGTCTAATACTTGGGAAAATCTTATCTCATAACTACCGAACTCTCCATAAGCAGGTACTAAGACCTCTTTATAGGATGCTACTTTTAACCTCTTCTCATTGGCTTCTAAGGATGCTTCATCTAACTCTTTTAGGGAATCTCATATGACTACATACAATCTCGGGCACACCTCTTAATACTTTTGTTACTCAATGACTTTGCTGCACTTTATTACTCTCACGAAAATTTGTAATCCCACACTCATACTACTCTCATTCAATGCAACTAACATTTTAATTCTCGCTCCTGCTTTATGTCAAACCTACCAAATCACATCTCAAAACTAATATCATCACCCTTAAGTTGCCATCCTTTTGATCATGACACACATCTAAAATTCAAGCTTGGTATCTATTAGTAAACACAATTATCAACATAATCCATCACATACTATAGTAACTTATAAATACTAACAAAAATTTAGAAACAGTCGCCCATTAAGACCTCCAAACAAGTAAGAAATCTTTAGCTCTCTGTCTACCCACCTACATATTACCTTCACCTTCCATTTCACAACTAAAGTACTATTTACTCACTTATTGTGCATTATCTCTTAACTAGTTCTATCATTCTCTAAATACCATAGGATCCTCCCTTTAAAAATCATAAGCCTAGCTTGGGTATATCACCTCATGAATACTCTGCTATCTTATTCAACACATATATTTAGTCTTCTCTAACACAATGGCACATCGACATCAACTCTATTCTAGTTAAAATATACTCTAACTCATCCTGACTAATAACTATCCCACTACCTTCTATCTCGAATTCTCTACAACATTATTATTCCTTAGTCTACTCATAAAGGAACTCATCATTTATAAGTCACTGGACGCATGCTTGCAACAACATAATCTTCCCCATCACTATTTCCTTTTCATAGATTACTATACCTTCGCATGTTTTCCTCTAACTGTGGGAATTTTTACTACCACTACTTTTAACGTCATAACTTATACTATCCTTTAAGGTGAAAACGCTACCCAAGCTCTACAATACACTTTCTCATAAATACCTCATCTGAAACAAACTTTAGACAAGAGAGTACATCTCACTTTTAGCTCAAACACACGATTCATATGAATATGAGTGTATTCTTTTGAATCTCAATAGTTAAACTCACTCATAGGCTTCTCTCAAGCCCATCTCCAGTCTCATGACTTTCTAAAGTTTTTTGCTGAGTATTACTCATCGATAAGGATCTGACTTTTCTTTTCAACCACCTTGAGAATGCCGAGTAGTCGAATGGATAGGAGAAAAACACAGGTTAGAATAAATTATTTATGACATAGTTCTACTGCACGATTTAGAGTATGAATGAAGGAAAACTTTTCTTAAATGTTTATAGTTCCTCATTTATAGAAGTGGGACCCTCACAACCATAAATTAGCTTCTATTGACACGACTTTATAGACACCCTAGGACATTTGTACTCTGTCCTCTGATACAAAGTTTGTCACACCCGAAGCCTACACCCTGTATGTGGCTGGCACTCGAGAACCATTGTTGGTCCCCAAGCAAACCATTGCCTAGCTCAATATTCAGCAAAAGACTTACTCAACAACATAGGGACTCAAATGCTAATATTAACTCAAATTTCTCAAAATAAATAACTCAGAATATTTAAAAGCATTCATATAGCCATAAGAAGCTAACTCAAGTCTTAAAACATTAACAGGGAAAATGGAAAGTACTACTCGAAATACTACTGTCATGAAGAATCTAAATACGATGACGGAAGTCGGGACAAAACCCACGACATCCTAACAAACTAAAAAGTAAATGTGGAACCCTCTAAAAGGAATGAGTCTCAACAAAGCTAACTAGAACTGTAAGTGGTATCAACGAAGCGCTTGTTGATGACCCTGACACATGTATCTACATCATAAAATGATCCAGGCCTAATGTCGTCAGTACATTGAATGTACAAGCATGTAAGGGGAAAACTGAAACATACATATATAGCTTGAACCGATTGGAAGGGAAGACATACTTACCTCGTCACAACTCAACACAACTAAAGAATACTCAACTCAACTCAACTTAAGAATACTCAACTCAACTCAAGAATACACAACTCAACATCAAAACAATGATAATAAGATGCAATAAATAATCTTTGTAAATAGTAGACAAGAACTCAAAATGTATAAAAATACAATAAGAAACTCTTTACTCTAACTTAGGAGATTCTCTAACCGACAACCATCACTATGAGCTACGTGATGATACAATGTCTCTCCCATGCTTCCAGAACTGTCATATACCCTGCCAGGGTATAGAAAATCCTCAACTAAGTGGATACACTAAGCTCTACATGAAAGAAGTTAGGATTTATCTAAAAAGAATGGTCATGTACCCATGTTGGCATACAATGTTTATGAGGAATGTGAGTTATCTGAACTCATCCCCATATCGGTGCTCAATACTATTCCCAATAATATATACCTCATGCTCATATGTTGAAAAACATAACTCTTCCTATGGCTTGAGATAATTGCTCAAACTACCCTCTTAATAGAGGTAATTGTTCTTGCAATATCTTTGAACTCATAACTCATTAGAAATAAAGTTTCTCTTTTCTCAAAATAATATTCTCTTTCTTCATGTAAAAATGAAACAATTAGGAATTACATAGTTTCCTTATACTCTTCCTCAAACTCTTCTTTACTTCCTTAAAACTCAATTTAAAACTCAAGTCTTGGCTTTAAAAAGTTTCTTAAAATTTATAACTCAATTCATAGGGTTCATGAAAGATTATGGGAATGAATTACTCAACTCAGGGATCTTAATAGCAATATGAAAACTCAATACTCATAATTCAAGAACTCCAGGACTCAAGAACTCGGAACTCAGAACTCAACGATACTACTCCTCTCAAGAACACTAAATTCATAGAGTTCATGCGAAATTATGGGCATGAACGACTCGACTCAAGGATCTCAATGACAATATAGAACTCATGGGTACAACTCTTCTCATTCTCATACTTACTTCCTCAAGACTTAGTTTTAAAGTATAGTTGATTTCAAAAGAATTCCCAGTTTGACTCAAAGACCCTTTTGAACTTTCCTCTTAATTTTACTTAAATTTGAAATGTAATTTAAGAAATATGATTAGGTATGTATAGGGTCTTTCATGATTAATGGAGTTTTAGATAGTTATAATTAAGAAGAGAGCGAAGACACGATTTAAAAGAAATTAGACGGAAGGGAAACAGAGACATGCGACCCTAGCACATTCCTGGCGCAGGGAGCTAGCCCCTAAACTCTTGAAGGCAATTCCTGGTGCACTGCAGGCGCACTTCCCCATCCCCTCTGCCGCTATGAGGGCATGTTGTCCCATCCCCTCTGGCGCTATGGGGGCATGCTGCCCCATCCCCTCTGGCGCTATGGGGGCGCATTGCCCCAGCTCGAGCCCAGAAACACAATGGACTTTCTAACTCAATTTCCAGCCTTATCTCCTCTAGAATTGAATGATTTCGTCAAAATTCTCCTAGATTCATAAACCAAACACCATTCCAATGAAAACCCACACAAAACTCTATCAAGAACCACACTCATTCGCAAGACCCTCACCTCAAGAACTCAACAAGACTCCATTGTTAAAGAATGAAGCAAAAACCTAAAAAACTCCCCAAGAGTTCAATAATTTGACTTCAAGAACGAATTCATGAAAAAGTTTTACATGATTGGCGTGAGGGAGAACAAACCCAACACTATGAACGCCTACATACCTCGAAAGAAACAAAGTTCTTGTCGAAAATCCTCGAAACTCGATGAACGCTTGAAACTATTTTCTTTTTCTCCTCTTCAACTTTTCCCAAACCTTCTAAATTCTTTAGGAATGTTTTGAATTGACTAAGTTTGATTATTCCCCTTAACTTGGTTGGTTAGGACGTGTTAGGCTAGTGGGGTAAGGAAAAGACCAAAAAAAACCCTACTTAAAACGGATGAAAAAATGCCTAAATAAGAGAGGCTACACTCAAATGGGCATAACTCCTTCATCCAAACTCGAAATTTAGCAAACTCTACGGCATTGGAAAGAGGACTCGAAGACCTTCGATTTGATACCTTATTGGACACCTAACTAATCATGTGGTAAGAGTTATGGCTGTTCGAACTTGACCAAAGAATAATCTTATAGAGAAATTCAATTGGAAGGAAAGTTTCCAACTCAACTTTATGCTATGGAATTTCAGCTACCTTAACATCTAAGAAATTTTTTAATCAATCAGCACATATCTTATTCACCATAAAAAATGACTCGAGTCTTAACTTAGAAATTTTCGGGATGTTGCAGTTTGGTATGAAGGAAAATATTTTCCTAGAATATGTTTTCTCTTATTTTTTCATATTTGGTTGGTGAATGAGAAACATTGTCCAGAAAATATTATTTATATTTGGCTAGAAAGTACAATATACCTTTTAGGAAAATAGTTCCTGACCCAAAAACTAACCTTGATAACCAATTAGGGACATGACCTATTGATAGCATCCAAGGAAGCTCTACTCCATTGAAGGACAAGGATGACGCTTTAGAAACTCCAAGGAGGCCCATAACAAGATCTCAAACCAAGGAGTTCAATGATAAGCTCAATGGGCTTCAATCGCTGATCCAAAGGTTTCTTATTGGGGAAGAAGAGCTCAAGCCCAAGGGAGAGGAATTGTCCAAATGCTACAATTATTTGGTGGCCCAAATTCAAGCCCAAGATGAGGAATTTTAAGGTCCAATTTCGTGCAAAAAAGGTCAAGAAGAGTCCAAGAATCAGCCACAACAAGAGTTGCTTTCTGCCCAAGTTTTGAGAGAAGACTAGTCAAACTTTTCAAGATTGTCAAGATTCTTTTCCTAGTTGGGATTTACCTTATTTATTTATTTATATATAGGTTATTAATATTTTCCTTAGTCTATTTATGGTCTCCTAAGTACCATTTAATGCTTTCCTAGAAGTACTAAATTTGTTCCTAGTTAGGTTACTTTATTTCCTTTCTAGAGTAGGATTCCTTGTAATTGTTTTTTTAGGGTTTGGCTTCTTGGACGTTTTTCCCTTCTCCTATATATAGGAGTCCTTTTCATTCATTAAAGACAATTTAGATTGATATTAATAATATTTGAGAGAGTTCTTTGAACCTTTGTGACTTGTTCTTTGAGAATTTATCTTTAAACCTTTACTAGTTTCATAGTTTAAGGTATAAAGTAACTTCTTCTTGTGATATCTTTGGTTTCTTTTTGGTATTCTTTAGAAGGTGATTAGTTTCTACATACTAATTATTGTCTTTAGTTACTCATAAAGCGGTCAAAATCTGAATCTATCGTTTTGATTCGTTTTCTCAAGTAAAGGCGTTAGATTTCTTCCATAAATCTATACGTTGTTACTTGGATCTTTTCAAGGCCTTAGAACATCTAATATTTGGAAATTCGTGGATCTTTCCTTCGAATTTCCCATATCTTTATTTAGTTTTTTTTGTTTCTTTTCTTTGTGCTTCCGCATTCTAATATTTAATTCTCTATTTGTGATCTCCCTTAACCTTGCTGTTATCACCTATTACCCAAATTGAATGTGACCCTGATGACTGATTGAAGATTCGACCCTGACACCAGACTCGGAACCTGACCTCAACTTTTGAGTCGAGACCCGATAGTCAAAATAGGACCCGATTTTGACCCCGACACCCAAACCGGGACACGACCCCAACAAAGGGTATAGGATCCGACCTTGAGATCCAACCCAGTCCATAACACCAATTTGTGCTCAGATTCAAAAACTCGAACAAGGACCTGACTCCAATCCCAACACTCAAACCAGAACACGACCCTGATGAATGAATAGGGATCCAACTTCGACTCTATACCTCTAAATTGGGAACCGATCCCAACTTTTGACCTAGGACCGACTTTCAATCATGGAGATAACCATGAAACCTTACTTAGGACCCAACTTTATGGCCGATCCAAAATAATACTCTGACTTCTAAATTGAGACTCGACTTTTGAACCTAGACTTGACCCTAACATCTGACTTGAGATCCGACCCCGACCCCAACTCTTGACCTAAGACCCGACCTGGAACCCTAAGCCATGACCCAAATTTCGATCGTATTACAAACCAACACACCGGACCCAGAACCAAACCCTGACACCTAAATCTAGACACAATGAAGAGTGGTAGATTTGCACTCATTTGAGGTCTATTTGTCTCAACAATTAGTTTCTTCAATGCCTAATTATGTCCAATTCTATTGATATTTTGATGAGTTGCAGTTATGAAGGCTTAAGAACAAGGCAAGGGTGAATGTTTGAAAGAATGACCAAAAATGTAAAAAGAAGTGCAAACTATATATTGATCATCGCCAAACAAGAAAGGCAGATTGCATAATGGGCATGACCTCACAAAAATTGGCAGTGCACAATACTTGAATCTATCGAGGTAGGTTGGCAAACTCCAAATGAAAAAGGTGATGTACCAAATAAGAAAGGGTGAACATGTCGACCATCACCAAAAGCGACATTACAAGGGGAAAAATTGAAGGCTCGAAAGGAGAACTAAGGTCGTACTTGGTGACACAAGAAATGTAAAAGGCAGACTTGAACGAGCTTGCAACCTGAGGTTCAAATACCCGAGCCTAGAGAAATATAAGGCAAGCTAAAGAGAAGAGGGCAATTCACCCAATGCGATATGTGAGCCCAACTAATGTCACCCAATAGGTCATGTATTGAGTTTTAGGCCAGATTTTGGGGAAAATATAAATAGCCCAAAAGAGAGAGAAATTAGGGGGTTCAGAGTTCGGAGTTGAAAGTTCACGGAAGTTTAAAATAGTTTTTGGTGTACGAACAAATGAGAGGAGAACAACACTTTACCTTGTGAAGGATTCTTTCTAGTTTTGGGGGTTTTCAACTTTTGCTCTTTAAACTGACAAATTGAAGTTTAATTCAAAGTGGGTTTGTTTGTAATTGCTTAATTTCATGTTACCATGGCTGCTTTCATGAAAGGTATATTTTCTTTGCTTTTTGTGATGGGTAGATAAAACCCCAAGATCTAGGGGTGTGATTATGGGGTTATGTGTATATTTAATGTTGTGGATATTGTGTTATGCTCTATTTTTCTATTGTTCATACATGAATTTAGGCTTATTAGCATGGGGTTAACTTATGGATTAAGGTTGCAAACTTAATTCCTACTTCTGAACTCCGATTGATGCTCGAAAGAGATTGATTGGAATGGTAATTAGTCTGATACTAGCAATTTAGGCTAGATGTCTGTAACTTGCTTGAAAATAGAGGTTTGGGGTCAAATTTATTTTCCCTATTTTTTCATCAAAAGAGAGAATAGAGTAAGGTGTCGGGTTGTTTAGTATAGCATATAGATGAGATCGAGAGGAGATTCTATGAAAGGATGCTATGAGATCGAACGAAGATTAGCGCCATTGAAGATGACCTAGCCTATTCATGAATGTTCAATACTAAAGAGCAACACAATTGCCCCTATGTGACATTGATTTACAATTCCCGCACCCCTAGATTTCTTGTTACTTCTTGGATTTTCCAAAATTTTAGTTTAATTGTGATCATTGATAACAAAATCCTTTTGTTAAATTGGTGGAATCATCCACCCACTTGTTTTTACTATTACAAATGAATGATTTTACAATACAAATTTCTTTGTAGAATTTTCTACAATATACCATTTTCTGTGGGATTTGCCCTACTCTTAGCTAGGTATTTTTATAACGATGACCACTATTTCGTTTAGTTGGTTTTAAAGAGTTTGAGTGTTATCAAAAATGGCGGCGTTGTTAGGGAATAGTTGTTGAGAATTCTATTTGAGAAATTAGTTTGTAAATTTGTTTAATTGTAGTAGATTGTTGTTTTGCATGGTTGTTGGCTGATTTAAAGGTTTAATCTGATGAGTGACCAAGGTAGTGTCAACGATAGTCACTATGGTCAAAACAACAACATGGGTGATTGGAATGATATGCATGTGAATATTGTTCAAACCACGGGAGCCATCCAGATACCTCTCACAACTGGGAGGGTTGTGTTTTATATAACCAATACAATGCTGCAGTTGCTCCAACTACGAGGAATGTTTGGGGGTTTAGCCCATGAACATCTTCAAAATTTGGGGGAAGTGTGTGAACCGTTTGTGTTCAAAAGCATCTCACAAAAGTCAGTGAAGTTGAAGTTATTCTTGTTCTCTTTGATGGGTGAAGCTAAGAGATGGCTAGCAAAATTGTCAAATGGCTCTATCACCTCTTGGGAGGAGTTGAATGAATCCAACGTTCTTGGTGATATTCTTTCCCCCTCAAAGATTGTGAAACATAGAACCCAATCAAAATTTTCAAGTGTATTAGAGGTAAACCTCTACATTAGACTTGGTTGTAGTTCAAGAAACCACTTTTGCATTGTCCAACACATGGTGTTCGAAAAAAATTGTTGTTGCAATACTTCTACTACAACTTTCATTCACTCAATAAAGGTTTGGCTGATCAACTAGTCGAAGGAGGATTAATGAGACAATTGTATGACGTGACAACTTTGTTGTTAGATGATATGACCAAAGTTAACTGAGCATGACATACTAGAGAAGATCAAGTGTCTAATCTACAACAGAGTTTGAGCAAAGAACAAATTGAGAAGGACAATAAATTAGATGAAACATGGCTTAAATGATGACCCAACTCGATTTGTTGTCAAAACATGTCATTGGAGGTGGACTTAAATCGGTGAATGCGGCTGGGACTAATAGTAGGAAGTGCCCAGATGATGCCAAGTTTGAGGTATTATACAATAAAGAAGTTCAATATTTGGGAAACCAAACAGGGGGTTCTCACCAATATTACCAATGACAAGGTTGGAACTAGGATCGAGATAATGGTTGGAAAGATTGGCGAGGTAGAAATTAAAGAGATAGGGAGGCTAACAAAGATAGATATGTTTCTCCCTATAATCGTCAATGACCAAAGGACCCAGATAGTCCAGAAGGTAAACGAATCGATGAAATGATCACAACGATCTTAAACAAGGTTGAAAGGTCCGACAAAGTGTTGAAGGAATTAATAATTGAGTTCTCCATTTTATCTCAAATGGTAACCTCTGATTCGGTATCTATCAAGCAGTTGGAGACCTAATTGTGCCACATATCTACTAATCTCAATCCAAGGCTAAAGGGAACATTGCCTAGTGACACAGTCCGAAATCACAAAAATGAATGTCAAGGAAATGAGAACAACGTAGTGCTACTACGTTAGATAAAGATCTGAAACGACCCGAAAAATTCCCAAAAATGTGCTTCGGAAACACCTATAATTGTAATTTCCATATATCTCAAAATCTGTGCATGATTTCGGAAATTTGACTTCATATTCTTATTCATGGGGTCAAATTGAGTGGGAGATGGGTCTAACCCGAATTTTAGAGCAACCATATCAAAATTCGAAAATTGCAAAAATTGCGATTTGGAGGGTCAACTTTAAAGGGGCATATCTCTTAGCACACAAGGAACTGGAAGGGCCACAACCTATTAAATTAAAGCTCTTTTTGTTAGCTTTCCAACGCACTTGGTTTCACCTCATTTCGAGTTAGGATGAGGGAGTTATGACCATTTTCGTAAAACCTGTCTTTGCAAATTTGCAATTTCCAGTGAGCTATTTTTTTTGAGGCGGGTTGGGGACGTTTTTTTATAAAAAGGGGATATGTCCCATACTTAGTCATTTTTTTTTAACTTCAAAAACACTCTCTAAGCCCTTTCCAAAATTCCACCAAGATCCTCAACCAAATTAAAAGATCTCAAGCTCTAATTCCGGATTCAAGACTCAATCTCAAGCTTCAATTCTCCATTCCAATCTTCATCAAGGATTCTCCAAAGTTGAGGTATGTGGGTTTGATTGTGGAAACCTTCCTTTCCACAAGTCCAACCATTTATCCTCTATTTCTACTTCAAATTTATGGGTCCTTATGGTTATTTATAAGCTCTTGAAGTGTGTAATTACTATTACACACCCTATTATGGTCTATTTTGCATATTATCATGAAATGGAATTATTATGTGATGTTTATGGTTTTCATGCTTCCATGATCAAATTATGAAGGTTGATTTATATATATGTATGTTGTTGGTGGGCTGATTTATATGGATTTTGGAATTGGTTGGACTTAGTACTCTTGAAATACATGATTTTATTTACATGAACAGTAGCCCACCATGTGTTTGATAAAATGCCCATTTATAGAATTCTTAGGAAATGGAAGGTCCAATGTACGTCCTATGAGTCAGATGATTATATAATTACTGAAATGATGATGAAATGGACACATGTATATGATTTTCTCTATATAAGTGTTGTGAGGCGACCAAGCCTAGCTCGGGGGGTTGTAGGCCCGGGTAACCGTATCGAGGGGTTGGTACCTTGGTTGCCTAGTACGGGGGGTAGTAGGCCCGTATAACCATATCGAGGGGTTTGTACCTTGGTCCCTAGCTCGGAGGGTGGTAGGCCCGGGTAACCACATTGAGGGGTTTGTACCTCTTTCGCCTCTCTAAGAGGGTGGTAAGCTTTGGAAATACTATATTGATGGTCACTCGCCACACATGTACTACGCCCCACTAAATATGATTTTTATGTAAGCATCATTATACATATCATCTCATTAATATGCTATCTATCAGGTATGATTATGCATTTTGCCTATGATGTCCATCTATTGTTGCATTGCATTGCATCTCATATACTTAGTACATTCAAACGTACTAATGCATACTCTATGCCTACATGATATCACCATGTAGGGACCGGAGCACCGCTTGACCATCCTCCTCCGCGTGGCTAATACGATTTTCTATCGAGGTTATTGGTGAGTCCTCCATTCCGGGGACGTTGCTTATGATCTCTTGCTATGTATAAGACTTTTCCTTTTTTTTGTTATGTATTGACTATGAGGGTGAGCCCGGTAGTTTGTCTTGGTCCCCGCTAAGTACCCATGTTTAGAGGTGGTGTTGGACAAGTTGTGTATTATGCTTGAGGTTGACTCATCTATGGTATTTATGTATCATTCCCTTTTTTTCTCTTGCTCCCTTAGTCCCGATTTCCCCTTGATTATGCTTATCGCTTATGGTCATTTTAATTGCTTCCACGACCAAGGATGTGTAATGATACGCTATGAGGTTTGTTTGGGGTTCCTTCGGGTTCCCCATTCGCCGATCACATCTAAGCCCTAGGCTTGGGTCGTGACAAGATCTTCTTAGGAGGCAACCCAAGTCTTTAATTTTGTTTATTGCTTTCAATAACGTGTGTTGTGAGTGCAGGTTGAAAATGAGTCAAAATGTTGGAAAAGGCTACGCCAAAACCAGTACGGCGATCCATCGAAGGTGTTATGCGGACTCATTCTTGTCCACCTTTTGAACTATAAAATGTGAAAAAATGTACTATCTATTTCGGCGATCTGAGGTCCAAAATTCGATCCGCTGAAGTACACTATGCAGAATACATTGGGTCCACTAAATTAGCATTCATGTTTGGTATTCGTTCAACAAGTTTTGGCGAGCTTCAGCTCCAGTTGGCAATCCATCGAACACACTCGGTGATGTTAGTTGTGACCAGTGAGTGTGTCTGATATAAAAACAACAAGGGTTTTTTCAAATACAAAAAAAAATCATTTTGCAATTTTTGAACTCTTTCCTTCCCTTTTGCTTGCAATACCTTGTTTGAGTGTGTGATCATCCTTAGTGTGTGATTGTTAAGTGTGTTAAGTGCATTCACTTGTAAGATTAGTCGACTCAACCCTATTGTTCTCTATTTTCGAGTTTTTCTTTCTTGTGAAGTTGATTTTTTATTTTCATTTTTCATTTTGAGGCTTAAATTGTGTTTTATATATTGTCTATAATCCATGTGATGCATGTGATTGTTTGATTTCAATGGGTAGTACTATAATGATCGTATTGAACTATGCCATGAATTGATTGCTTGAGTCATTGACTAGAAATTACTAAAATCGATTGTGTTGGTTAAATATTGAAATTAAACCCTTCAAGTTAATGGGTCTTGGTTGAATTTGATGTGGGTGAAATCTGAGTAACCCAATGTTGACTGATTGCATGATTTTGCCCAATGATAGATAAAGTGTCAACTTTCTTAAGGGAAAATCGTTAATTTAAGCAATACTTTGTGATAATTAGGGGAAATTTGAGTACCCATGGGTAGATAAGCATGTGGGCAGATTGTAATTATTTTGGGAAGCTTGATATTGTTGCATATATTGGGTTTGTCTATGAAAATTAGGTTGTAGGGTGAATACCTCTTGCTCAGCGGGCTTGTCTTAGCTTGCGAATGAGGTTAGGTGAATCAAAGAATGAGGCCTTCTTGAGTGAATATGTTACCTTAGGCACTATCCCATGCGGCGTGCTTGTCTTAGTTCTCCGAACCCACTTGGTGAATTGCCGATTGGGAGTGCACATCACCTTAGATGTTTATTTATTTTTATTTTACACTGTCAGTTTTGATGGACTTGACTCCACTAGTATGCCTGGATTATTTGATAATTACTTCTGTCTAATTAGGCGAGATCATCGGAGCTCGCCTATCTTGTTAGGTGATCCGCCTTCTCATTAGGCGAGCCTCAGGACCTTTTGGAATTGTGCTTTCAGTTGAGTTTGATTTCAACGAACCTTCACCGATTCTATGTTTTAATACTTGTGTTTTGTAGATTATGGCTAAGACAAAGAGAAAACAGGCGGTGACTTCAGACACATAATCCGATAGAGCCTCTTATCTTCTTCCCCCTATATTGAAAAAGAAGAAGTGCATAGTTATCCATGAGCAATCAGAGGCTCCTTGTAGATCACAACCTACCACCCAACATGCATCTACATATGCAGTTGTGCAACCCATAAAAGGGGGTTGCAAGAAAAGAATGGACATCCGATCCAAACTGGTGCAACCTTCACCCACTCATGCACCAACATCAAGGGTTGTCCCAATCTTAGCTCCAAGGATCCTAAATAGGCTAAAGGCAACTGGAGAGCATACCATCTTAGGAGAGAAACAGATCTTCATAGATGATTGCTTGAGTGACTACCCTGCGATTTTGGACATTAATCGGTTCCATTGTTTCGAGGGTTTTACAAGACTTCAAAATCCATATGTTCTATCATGGGTAAGGGAAGTTTTTTGGCCTATGCTCAGCCCTTACCGAAGAAAATGAATGGCATAATTTATAAGCCTGTGGAGGAAATATAAGGGCGGGGAAAAATGGTACAATGTAACGCAGATGAAAAAACAAAGCCCTTGGCATCCCTTCCACTCATGCTAATACGTACCATATCCGGATGCGCCAGGAACTAGACTCTTTGAAGGGGTGGTTAGACTCATTGATATATGATGGTTCTCCATCGTCGATGGCTAATGTTGCAAGAATTGAAAAGAAATATTTGAACATTGTGGCCCGGTATTTTTTCAGGTTAATAAGCAACAATATAATGTCGTCTAAAAATGAATCTGTCCTCTGGCATCCTAAGGCAGTGCTAGTGGGCACTATAATCGAAAGAGAGCATATCAATGTTGTAACCATTATTATTAAGGAGATGTTGCTACGAGCCAGGCAAGGGCAGACCTCCCTTCCATCCCTAGTCCTTATTACCCAGCTTTTAAGAAAGTGGGAGTTCCCTTTCGGGAGAAATCTGATGTACGGGTCACACCAGCCTCTTCCAACGACATCCGACAGATTAAATCTGATTACTTATGGGATGAAGTAGATCGGAGGAATCCGCCACCACCAAACACCACGCCTGTAGTTGATCTAGCCACATGGGATTTTGAGGCCAGTACATCTACTCCTTCTATGGAGCTGGCAAATATATCTTCTACAGTGCCTCCCACTCGTGCTACTACTGTGACTATTGTTGTTATACCTTCCCCAATTCCTACTCACTGTCAACCTTGACCCAGGCCTTAATTAATCAAATGGGCAGTCTTTCCCAATCTGCGGATGTTAGAGTCGCTAGGGTTGAGAAGGATATTTCTGAACTGATTAATTTATGGGGTGATTGAGCGAGCGATGGCCCCTTTGAGGGAGAGGGTGACTAGATGTGAGGGGTTGATTGAGGCCCACAATGTGAGGTTGGACAATATCAGTGCTAGATTAGAGGCCTGAGAGCAGGCCAAGGGTAGTTTCAATGTGATTGACACCATGAGAGGTGAGTTTCCTACCTTGCGAGCGAACGTAGTCAATATGAGCTCTACTGACAATTCGATGTTGTGGGGAGATATTTCCCTACCTGATGCACATGCATCCATGCCACCGATGATGCCCAAAAGTGAGCCTACTCTGAGTGTGTAGAAGAGTGAGATAGATGAGAGAGTTGCTACTAAGGATGCTATTGATGATGATGAGGGGGTCGATGATGATTTGGTCAAGGAGATGGATGAGGATGAGGTGAGGAGAGAGGAGGATGAGTATGGTATTGGATAGACACTCACGGAGTTGCGGGACACTAAGGAGATGATTGTCCAGGCCACTCTGGAGAGATCCCTTTGGGAGACTTCAACAGTTGGTACCAGTGGAGTCTTTCAGACTCCACCATTCATCCTAATGATGTGACGTGCACTCATGCCATATTGCAGCCTCATGTGATACTATTGTCGGGCAGTGATGCCTGATCTGATGCTACTCTGCTAGAGGCTCCAAATGAGAGCACTTTCAAGCATAACCTGTCTGGGGGACATTTTGACTCTTTCTCCCGTATATATTACTTTTTCATTGGAGAAACAACACATTTATTTTTGGTGGGTGAAGGCCTTTGTGCTAATATTCTCCTTTTTTCTTTGTATTTTGTTATTTTTATGTTTTGGATGATTGTAGTATTTTACTTTTGTTTATATTAGACTGTTTCATTTGTTTTGGTCTATCTCTTACTGCCTCCTTCATTTTTTTCTCAATTTTGCAACTACCCCCATGAGTTTTGAAAATTGTGAAATGCTTGAGTTTTTATTGATAATAATTAGAGGATCGATTATATTCAATATCGATGTCTTGAATAGAACTCATGATGAACATGATGTATAATGTTGGTGTTGCAAGAATGTAATTGATGTGGCTGCACTTTTGAGTGATCTCTTTGAATCTTTTTTTGACTAGCTGCATTGTGATGTGAACCTTGCAATGAACATTACATGTATGTTTTTTATCTTTTCCGGCTATGTTAAATGAGTGTATTCGAAGTGCCCTGTTTGGTGAGATTTTACTTGAAAACATGTGTGTGGAATCCTAGAATTTTCCTGTTAGTCTACTTGTCTAAACCTTGGTAATTGTAAGGCGTGATCTTGGGTAGAAATTCTAAGAGGGAACCCAAATTTCCATATCCTTTGTGACTACCTTGTGACGGTGTGCATCCATTTTGGCTACATTTGAGCCTAAACAATTTGTTGACAAAACCAAAATGAAACCTCTTAAGCCAAATTGTCCATACTTTCTCACCCAAAATACTTTTTGAAGAACTGTTATGTTTGAATAGCCAAAGATGAAATAAGACTTAACTTAGTAGTTTGTTATAAAAAGAAGGAACCCCTCCTTATAAAAAAAGAGAACTATTATGATGAATTTTTTTTTAAAGATGGAAAATAAAAAGAGAAGTTGATGAAATAAAGGGGATTCCAAATAAAGTGAGTGGAAATTCAAAGTTTGAGTTTCCAAATGAAAAAGAATTAAAAAAAAACTTGAGAAGAGGTGAAGATGATTGTAACAATGCTTATAAAAGGTGAAGCCACTAAGCCAAATTGACCATACCTTAACCCTCAGCCTCATTTCAAGCTTGAAATACCCTTGATATCTTGCATGAACTAGGTTGTGTGATGATTGGAAAATATAGGAAAACCTATTGGATGAAGCTTGCATGTATTTCACTTTTGAGAGAGTGAGAGTTGGATTGATTCATTATTTCTTTGTCGATTTGTGTTTGAGAGAATTGAATCGTTCTAGATGTGAGGACACTTGAATGCATCTGTTGAAACATGGTCTTGCATTAGAGAAGAAGCTACATTGTGCTTGAGCTTATGTTGAAACCGGCTAGTCATCATTTGAAGCTTTTTTTTATCACAATTAAGTGTAGAATGTTGTTGAGAATACTTTTATAATGACACTTGTATGTTATCTCCCGTTGAGAACTGTTGTAGACATCCTTATTGAGCTAATTGTGTTCTTCATTTACTTGAAGGCAAGCAAAAGTTTAAGTTGAGGGTGTTGATAAGTGGTAGATTTACACTCATTTGAGGCCTATTTAGCTCAACAATTAGTGTCCTCAATGCCTAATTATGTTCTATTCTACTAATATTTTGATGATTTGCACCTATAAAGGATAAAGGACAAAGGAAGGATGAATGTTTGAAAGAATGGCAAAAAATGTAAAAACAAGTGCAAACTATACATTGATGATCGCCAAATAGGAAAGAGAGATCGCCTAATGGGCATGACCTCACCCAAATTGATAGTGCACAACACTTGCATCTATTGAGGCAAGTCAGCGGACTCCAAATGGAAAGACGACGCACCAAATGAGAAAGGGTGAATATGTTGACCATCGCCACAAGCAACAATACAAGGTGAATTGTAGAAGGCTCAAAAGGTTAACTAAGGTGGTACTCGGCGATACGCCGCATGTGAAAGGCAGAATTGAACGAGCTCGCTGATGGAGGTTCAAACACTTGAAGCCTAGAGAAAGAAAAGGCGATTTGAAGAGCAAATGGAGATTCACCCAACATGATCAGTGAGCTCGATTAATGTCGCCGAATGGGTCATGTAGTGAGTTTTGGGCCAGATTTTGTGAAAAATATAAATAGCCCAAATGAGAGAGAAATTAGGGAGTTCGGAGTTCAGAGTTCAGAGTTCACAAAAGTTAAAATAGTTTTTGGTGTATGAACAAGTGAGAGGAGAACAACACTTTACCTTGTGAAGAACACTTTCTAGTTTTTGGGGTTTTCAGCCTTTGTTCTTTAAAAATGACAAATTAAAGTTGAATCCAAAGTGGATTTGCTTGTGATTGCTTAATTTTATGTTACTCATGGCTACTTTCATGAAAGGTATCATTTTTTACTTTTTGTGATGGATGGCTAAAATCCCAAGATCTAAGGGTGCAATTATGGGGTTGGGTGTGTATTTAATGTTGTGGGTATTGTGTTATGCTCTATTTTGATGTGGTTCATATATGAATTTCGATTAATTAGCATGGGGTTAACTTATGCGTTAAGGTTGCAAACTTAATTTCTACTTATGATCTCCGGTTGATACTTGAAAGAGATCGATTGGAGTGGCTAATTCTTCTGATACTATTAATTTAGGTTTGATGTATTTAACTTGCTTGAAAATAGAGGTTATGGTTCCGATCTATTTGCTCTATTTCTGCATGGAAAGAGAGAATAGATTAAGGTATTGGGTTGTTTAGTATAGGATATCAATGAGACCGGAAGGAGATTCTATACAAGGATGTTATGGGATCGAAAGATGATTAGCATCATTGAATATGACTTAGCTATTCATGAGTATTCATCACTATAGAGAAAGACAATTACCCCTATGTGACATTAATTTCAAATCCCCGTACCGTTGATTAGTTGTTACTTCTTGAATTTTCGAACTTTTAGTTGAATTGTGACCATTGATAACCAAATTCTTTTGTTAAATGGGTGGAATCATCCACCCACTTGTTTTTACTTTTACAAATGAATGATTTTACAATACAAATATCTTGATAGAATTTTCTACAATATACTATTCCTATAGAAATCGACCTCGACTCTAGTTGGGTATTTTTATTGACGACAATTGTTGTCTCTTTTAATTGGTTTTACAGAGTACATTTGAGAGTTATCACATGACCTTGATCGTCGATTGGGATTCAACCCCCACATTCTACTTGTGACTCAAATTATGACTCCCTAACTTGGACTTGACACCCAAACCTAACCTTGACATCTTAATCGGGCCCTGACTTCAAAATGACAACCTGATCGCGAAACCTAGTGCGGGACCTGACTTTTGAAGTGGGACCCTAACTTAACATATGACCCGAGACCCAATCATGAACTCAACTTTCGACTCCTGATTCCTAACTCTTGAGCTAGGAATAAACATCCAAACTAAGATTTGTCCCCTGATTCCCTACCTGGGATCCGACTTTCGAATAAGGACCCAAACTCGATACCTAAACCTGACGAACGATCCAAGATCTGGCCTTGAGAACTGACTACAAAATTGAGATCTGACCCCAATTCCCAACTCAAGACCCAACTTCCTAACCAAGACCAAACACCAACACCTGATGCGAGTTCCAAGCCTAACACCTAACCTAGGACTCAATTTATGAACTGTGATTCAACTTCAAACCCGACCCCAATAATTAATTGGGGACCCAAGCTTGGAACCTAACCTAGGACCCGACCTCGACTCTCAACCTGTAACCTGACTCTGACACCGAACTTGGAACACCACCCTGATACATGACTCAAGATTCGACCATGAATACTTAACTAGAACCTGACACTAAATTGAGATTCTACTCCAATCTAATTTGGGACCCGAGAGTTGGGTCTCGAATCAAGGTCGAGAGTTTGGTCCCGAATTGAGAATCAGGAGTCAAATTTTGAATTAGTATAGGAAATCGGTACCCGATAGTGAAAGTTGAGGTGTGAGATTTAAAAGAATTTTGGAAAATATTTTCCTTATTTTTTCGGAGGTAAGTCATTTTCTTAAATTTGAGGAAAATAAATTTATTTGGAAAATATTTTTCAAAACATTTAGGCCAACCAAACATGTGAAAATTGGAAAACATTTTTTAGAAAATGTTTTTCTTCATACCAAACAGACCCTTAATCATTGATAATATGAATAATTTAAAATTAAGATTTTCATTAAGTGCAATTAAATGGGGGCTTAGTAATATCGTGTGTCTGACCTACAAATTTAGTTATGCTATGAAAGGAAAAGTAATTATTTTTTACAAAATCGATGCACATGATTGTCTTTTATTTTCACAGTACAAAAGAGTTTTGAATTTAAATAAATAATATTAGAATTTTTACATTATTTTTTTACATTTTCATCTAATAAGTGATACTCCCTCCGTCCCAATCTATGTGATACCGTTTAAATTTCAAGATTCAAATAAGTCTATGTTTCACTGTGAATTTTTCATATATCTTTTAAGTATTTTGAATTGTCAATTATTGTGACTTATAGTTATTTTTACGTAGTTTAAAAATATATAAATTTTCATTTCAAAAGATTTGAAGATTCTATGCGCAAATTCCCGATCAAACTTAAGCTAGTCGACTCTCGAAAAATGAAAAGTGCCACACAAATTGGGACAGAGGGAGTATTTAACAATTTGAGAATCAAATGAATTATTTTAATGAGTTTTTGTGAGTTTTCTCTACATTTTATATTTTCTTTATTTAGATATTTAGTTTTTCCGTTACTTTTTGTTTTGTGTAGTATTCTATATATTATCTCAATTAAGTTTAAGTATGTTGTATTATTAAGTTATTCTATCTTTCAAAAAATATAAATGGCAGAAAAAAAGGAATAAAAATAGAAATATAGTGAAAAATATGTAAAAAGACAATATTAGACACCATCTTCTTAGGTTTTATTGACACAATATAGAGTAATTTGAAAATTAGTCTAAAATTTTTTAGAACCAGGCGGCCATATTCTCTCGACTTCTCCCCTTATTTTTTAGAGGACGAAATTCCTTCTCCCCAACTCACGAAATTTTAGGGCTTAACTGAACCAATTCCCTCTTTTCATCATCTTCCATAAAGAGGAAGTTGTCGGATTACTGAAACGGTTAGTAATTTGTAATTTTTTAAAAATTATTTTTCATACAGTTCATGCCCAAAATTGTTTGTGATATGTTGATATCTAGTGTAGGCTTTTAGTAACTGAAATTTAGGGCTTTAGCTACCAAAAATGGCTTTTAGCAACCAAAACCTCTGTTATTTAAATAGCAAAATTTCAGCTTCAGTCAACTTCAACCTGCGATTTCTTGATCTTGGGAGCTCTGATTTAGGTGATTCAAAGTGTTAGGGGTCCGTGTTGATCGTGGCTACACGTTGGAGTGTTTCAGAAGTGTTGGAGGCTCTCCGTTTGATGTATATTCCCCCTGAAGGGGCTATCATCTCTCTTTTATTTTTTTTCCATTGATGTTTTATTTGCATTTGGTTTTTTGTGAATTGAGCCCCGTTTTGGGGCATAAGCTCGGTAAGGCATTTAGGACTTTTTGATAGAGTCAATTTTGGGATTCACGGTATAGGCCCCATATTCCCATTTTGACTTGATTGTGGTTCTGTTTCCAATTGTTGCGATTTTAGTGTCTAAACATTTGTAAATACATTGTGATTGATAATTTGATAGCTTGGCGATTTGGAGGCCTTTCGGAAATGGATAGCTCATGTGTGGTGGATTCGAAGCACTCGTGATCGGCTTTGAGGTAGGCTTCCGTATACTTTCTTGATATAACTTCTTAGATAATGCCGAGCATATATTTCATGTAATTTTGGATTGTATTTTCTGGATATTTAGCTTGCCTCTTGTTATTCCATCTTCTCTTGATTCGATAGGAGCGTTGGGCTTAGTCTGGGTGTTGGGATTGTTGGTTTCCCTTTTTGCCACCCTTGTGGTTTGATTTAGTTGTGATGCCAATACTTGTTTGATAGTTAGCTAGACAAGCTTCGCCCTATTGGAGTTTTGTGTGTTGTAGGGCCTAGTTGGCTTAGTTGTGTGTCGTTCCTTTTGTGTAGTAGTTAGGAGATTTCTAGTTTTCGGAGTTGTGTGTTGGGTAGTTGGCTTCCTTTAGTCTAGTAGTTTTTTTTTTGGTTGATTTCTCCTATTTTCTTAGTCTTTTCTCGATTGTGGAGTTTTTATTTTGCTCGGCTCCTTTTGGATTTGTCTGCTTCTTATGGTCTTGGGGTTTTGTTATAGCTAGATGGAAGTTGGAGGTGTGATCCCTTGTTGCACCTGGATTAGCTGTAATGTTGGTTCTTTATTACTGTGTTAATATCTCTCAGGCTAGTGTATGATTTAGAGTCTGAATGGTGGTATTCAAAGGTGGTTTATGTTCTTAGCTTTGTTGGGAAATGGAAGTTTTCTAAGAAGGTTCATCTTCAAAATGGGGTTAAGGAAATTCAAGAAATCCATGAGTTGGTTATAGTTCAGGATGTGTGGTTTGCTTCTTCATGCTTGGTGGCTTGTATAGTTCATTATTAGGATTTGGTACCGTTGGTCCACTATCAACCAGTTGACTGTGTTAATACGCCGCATGTCGACTTGGTTTCCCTCAGACTGGGTGGTTAGTTTAGATTCGCGGTAGCAGAGTAGCTTGTGGACTCGTAGTGTCAATTTCTCAATAGTTCGTTGTATTTCCTTGAAGCTGGGCTCTATGCAAACTTGTCGTTCACATGATGGGTGTCCTTTGGATTAGCACGGTTAGCTTCAAAAGGTTGTGTTTCAGCTGGATTTGTTGGTCTTTGAGATCAAAAGGTAGACTTTGGGCCTTGCCTTGGACTGAGTTCCTTGTTTTGACGGTTATTGTTCCTCGATGTTCTTGTGGAGCTTGTTGTCGGAAGGTTAAGTTATGTCAATTTGAAAGGAGATTGAGGTGGTGCAGGTGATGTTCAGGACGACTAAGGACCGAAAAATGCTCTTGATCATTATAAGGTGTTAGATGTGGAGCATAAGGTTAGCTTTTCGATTTGGGAGTTGGGTTGCATCTATTATGGTCCTGGGGTTGCTCTATTCTATGGTTTTGGTGTAGTTCTGGTCAACTCACCCAAAATTGATTTGGAGGAGTTTTTGGAGTTTTGAAGTGAATTTGAGAATTTTCCTCTTAACCTAAGTTTTGTAATAGCTTTGTTTGATTCGAGAGGGCGTCTGAGGGTTTGGCGGAGCATGTGGACTCAATATCCTCGTCTTTTTGTGTCTTCAGGCTATGTCTATCCTTCTCAATCTATGTTGCACAAAACTATGAAATTGACCAAACCAAGAAATAGAATCTGGAGCAAGATGAATATGGTAAGCCAGAAAAATAAATCTGAGAATATTAGCTGAGAGAATTGTATTCAGAAAGAGAGAGAAGAGTTATTTCATTAAGCACGAATTTTGGATTCTCATACAACTTGTATATATGTAATGACTAAAATGAATCAACTGACTATTGTTGCAACTAACTTCACTATAACAACTAAATCCAAACAAACCAACATATTCTTAACCACTTTTGCCACCTCAACTAATCAATTATTTAGCTAATTTAATTTCCATTTACTTGCAACAAACCCCCTGACGTAGAGCACCCTTGACCTCTAGGGTTAAAAGAAGGAATCTTGTGTCACAACTCAGTGAGGAACTCTCACGTAGCTTGATCTTCAAGGATACCTGTCCATTTGACTAAGACCTATATAACAACTTTGTTGCCCCTCTTCACTAATCTTTTTTCCAACACAGTCTCAAGAGAATGAAAATAAGGAATGGATAAGTTAAACACTAGAGGATGGGTAATAACCAATGGTAACTCATGACACCTCTTAAGTTGAGACACATGGAATGTATAGCCTATAGACCAAAGTACCAATCTCGGCATTAATAGGGTAAGGCCCAAAATACTTGGTTTCAAGCTTATAAAGGGCCTAATAGCTACGAAAACTTGTGTGTAAGGCTATAATTCCAGATATACCCATTCTCCAACAGTGAAAGCCTTGTATGATCTATGTTTATTTGCTAGATCCCTCATTCGTTGTTATGCCCTCTCTATATGAAACATGATCAACTATGTGACAGCCTTTGTAGCAGCCAAGGACCTATCTACCATGTCAATAGAGAACTCACCAACCAAATACGAAAGGTGTAAGAGTGGATTTTGACCATAGAGCATCTTGTAAAAAGTACCCTTAATGGTAGTGTGATAAGTAGTGTTATAATACGCAGACCCCTCCTTAGGACAATCAAATCAAAAACACCGAAAGTAAGTCCCAATGTTCTATTAAACACCTCTGTTTGACCATCAATTTGGGGATGGTAAACAATATATTTTTTAAGTTGGACCCCTTGTAGAGTAAATAATTTCTACCAAAATAAACTAATGAAAACTGGATCTCTATCACTTGTCATAGTTACTGCCATGCAACTTAAACACATTGTCTAGGAAGCTTTGAGCAATAGCCTGAGCAAGGTAAGGATGTTGTAGGCTTATGAAGTGAGAAAACTTGCTAAGTACATCTACTACTACCAAAACAACTTCCTTTCCGTTAGACTTTGTAAGTCCTTCAATAATAAATCAAGGCATATATTTGTCCAAACACCCTCAGGGGTATGTAATGATTATAATAAATCAGGTGAAGTAGCAACATCATACTTATGCTTCTGACATATATCACATCTGCTAATGAAGTCCCTAATGTCTTGAATAAGGCCCTTCCTATTTCAGATGTATTCTCCTAATAGTGGCATTCATTTCTGAGGGCCTTCCTTGAGGTAAATGTGTCATAACTCTAAAATAGTTCATCGGAAGGCAAGATCATTTCCCACCACATGTTTGCCTTCCCATCTCAATTGCTCACTACACCAAGTATAAGACTTGAAATGTTTCACCTGCAACTTGGCAATCATCTTGGAAATTATCTCCTTTAAATAAGGATCAGACACCCATGTTTTCTTAATCTGCAGGAATAAAGCATTATTGGGAATAAATAAGGAAGCCAATAACTCAACATTGGGTTTCCTAGATAAGGCATCAACAACTTTGTTTTCAGTAACCTTTTTGTACTTAACAGAGAAGTCAAAAGCCATTAACTTTTAGATTCCAGCAATTTAGAAATTTTTATGGATGTTCTATTCTAACAAATGTTTCAATAATTTCTAATCTGTCTTGACTACAAAATGTCTCCCCAGCAAATAATGAGACCACTTGGTTACATAAAAAATAAGTGCTAATAATTTTTTCATACATAGACATAGCCGGTGTTTAGGAGACAAGGACCTGTTTATTTAAGCAATAGAATAGCCTTTTTGCATTTGTACTACTCCAATACCCTTGTCATTGGCATCGGTTTAATTCAAGAAAGGTTAGGAGTAGTCTGGCATTGCTAGCACATGAACTGATATCGGGGCTTACTTCAAGGTGTTGAATGTTGTAGTGAACTCATCAATCCATACAAAGCCTTTCTTTATTACCAAGTCATGCAATGGTCTACAAATGGAACCAAAACCCTATGTCAATCCTAGAAACCCTCTGAGTTATTTGATACTGATAGGCATAGGCCATTCCTTTACAACCAAGATTTTCTTTGGATCACTTGAAACACCTTCCAACAGTAATAAAATGCCCCAAATATTCTACCTTAGCTACACCAAATGCACATTTCGACATTTTTGCACACAATTGAAACTGTTTCATTAAAGCAAACACATATTTCACATGAGCAAGATGAGAAACCATATTCCTATTGTAAATCAGTATGTCATCAAAGAATATCGAAATTGACTTCATTGAAAGAGGTTTGAACACAACATTCATGAGAACTTGGAAGGATGATGGAGCATTGTTCAATTCAAAAGTCATGACTAAAAATTTGTAATTTTCTTCATGAGTTTTAAATGCAGTCTTATGAGCATTACCTTCAGCTATTCTCAATCGGTGGTATCTTGCTCTCAAGTCAAGTTTGGAGAACACTTAAGCAACCTTCCAGATTACTTATCTCTGCCTTTTGTATCCATATATTCAATGGCTTCCTTGATCTGACCCAATTCCTATATCTGTTTGAGTACTGTGATCATGAATATTAGACATACCATTTATTAATTTCTTCAATTGCTCCTGAATCTGCAGAAAGCTATCGCATGTTTCTTCTGCTGGTCTTTCTTGGTTCGTGCTTCATGTCGCATATCCATTTCAAGGATTGCTAGATCTTATACCAATTTATGCATGAAATTATGAAATTGACTAATTGAGGAGATAGAATCTCGATGAAGATGATTATGCTAAGCCAGGGAAATAAATCTGAGAATAATAGTTGAGAGAATTGTATTCAGAAAGAGAGAGAAAAATTACTTCATTATGCATTAATTCTTAATTCTCATACAACTTGTATATATATGGCTAAAATGAATCAACTGACTATTATTGCAACTAACTAATTTCAATGTAGCAGCTAACTCGTTAAAAACTAGCAGATTTGTCCAGCTCCTCATTTCTTAACCACGTTTTCCACCTCAGCTAATTAGTTATTAAGCTTGTTTAATTTCCAATTTACTTGCAATTATCTATTTATTATTACAAGTATTGAGTTAAATTTTTGTTCAATTATTTAAGGGTTTTTGTGTAATTGTTAATTTTACCATATTAAGAGCCATCATTGTTGTTGCAGGAAATGAGTATGTGCTCTTCAAAAAGAGGTCTCTAGTAAGAGATTGTATATTTTTACTATAGCTCTTAGGGTATAAAAGTTTTGATTTTTCTAGTTTCAAGATTCCAACTGAAGTGAAAACTTTCTTGCAACCCCATTTGATTCCTTTGGATAAACATTCAAGACCTGGAATCACTAAAATGGTGGCTTCTATAGAACATTCTGGTGTGAAATATTTGGGTTTCTTTCTCTATTTATGAATTACAATGCTTTTCTTGATGGTTGGAGTCTTGGACAAAAAAATATTTTCGGTGACTTGTGAGTCTTTGCCATGAAGAAGATGCTTTGCAAAGATAATTTCAAAGGTATTGGTTTTCTTTCTTTTCATGATTCACCTTGGAAAAATTATAGTGAAAAGATTTATGGTTGGAGTGGTATTGGTTGCAAGAATTTATCTTGTTTAGATGTTAAGAAACTTAATATAGATTGTGCTGGTTGTTTTGATGTAGTAAGTAGTGGGGCTATGATAGTCAGATATATGTTAAGGGTAGTAGGGGGGATGATTTTTAAATTATTAATGTGTTAGGAATGTTGGAAATGGTGGAGGAATTGGAATTAAATTTGATATTGGTGAGGGATTTGCTACATTTGCAGCTAGAATTCTTGAAAAGAATGTGACTATTTGAATGTTTCTCCTATGTTGAATGTCACTGCACCATTTAAAGAATTCATTGTTGCTAGGGGTCTTTTCCCGTTGTATTTAAGTTTAGATCATCGGTTCCCCTTTCATGATAAAGTATTAGATTTGGTTCATTAGGGAAATGTATTAGATATTAGTAGCAGAGGACACCTTGAGAAATTAGAGTTTTTGTCTTTGATATTGATAGAGTTTGGAGGGCTTGAAGGATTATTTTGGTTATTCCAGTGAAAATAAGAAAACGGCATTGACCAGGTTAATGAAACATTTTGGGTATTATGGTAAAAACTCATTTCAATCATTTCACTTTAAGAGACGTGCAAATTTCAAAGTAGATAAGTGAAAGTGACAAAGGGAGTACTTTCCATCATTTATTTTGTTTATTTTACCCGCCCTCCTTTTTTTTTTTTTAAAAATATGGGTAAAGAATCTTAAATTTGCTGCGCACACATACACACCACCTCAGCCTTTAAAATCTTGTGGTTGCACACACAGTAGTGTCTCGTCTTTTCCACTCCTCCATTCAATCATTCTTTTCTCAAACCCACCACCTCCACCAACCCAGCAAGAAAAAAATCTCAAACAAGAGAACATAGAGATTTGGAACTTCTTTTCAGTCAACCGGAGGTTTACTTTTCCACAAAACATTTTTTGATTTGTTAACTCCGTTGCACGTTACCCTTTGCGAGGGTTGGTGACTCAAGTATATATGATAAATGCACTTCAATAATATAACCGTAAGGAAAGGAAGGTATTAATTTCAAGTCATTTGGTGCCTCAACATTGGAATGCATTGAGTACAAGAAAAAAGTTTAACACGAG